>NW_011495069.1:5168743-5177782 GCF_000754665.1 Bison bison bison
AATCTGATATGTATGAGACATGCATATTTTAAGGAAATATACATACTTTAAGGAAAGAGAATGACTGTGTTCTGTATGGACAAGAAATATGACAACTTTATTAATATATATACATGCCTTTAATAGATATAATACTCCTTTTACATATATAAAACCAATTTGGTTTTATACCTGATTTTATTATTTTTTAAATGGGAGTAATTTGAGAGTGGCATCCTCTGACATGCAACAATGACTGATCTGCCTAACTCTTTCCCCTGAGAGCTGGCTTTTTCCCAAGGGAAGCCTCAGGATTCAGTTACTGTGAACCTATAGACTACATGTACTGAAATAATCCCCAGAGTTATCCACAAGAACCAAGTTATATAGAGTGAGTTGCAGCCCATGAAGAATTAGTTCTACTGTAATAGGAAAATAGCTATAAAGTAACTAACTGTCAGGGATTTGACTTTTCAACCTTTGGAGTCCTGTGCCCTGTTGACTCAGAGAACCCTCTAGCATGCCAGGAAAGAACCAGTGGGTAGAACTGTGGGCTGATAGCTGGAACTGGTATCTGTGGCCACTGGGGAGGAGAGGGGTAATGAGGAACGCACAGGGAAAATAATCCGAAAGTGCACTTTGAATCTGGTTGTTTTGGAGACCACAGACAAACAGAGTATCTGGATATTCAAATTGCTGTATCAATAAAGGAAGGAAAATAATAGCATTGCCCTGAACTTGCAACTTCTGGCCACTTTTTGGATAAAATGGGAAAACACTGTAACCGTATTTATTAATTGCTGGTCGATTTCTCAATCTTAGTGTCTGAACAGACTCAATCTAAAGCTTTGATGTAAACTGCTCGCTCTGTCACATAGGCCTAGCGTAAGAATATTTTCGCAAAATGCAGTGAGGTAAAGAATATGCACAGACCTGAAGTTGAAAGAGAAAGATTTTCATAGAACTGTTTGTTTGAAGAATGCTTTGGATTTTATTGAAACAGAATAAGGAAGAGACTGTGACAGCTAGCTCTAGAGATGAGCAGAGAAGACTTGGAGACGGGGCAGCTGGTAATGCAGTCTTGCTGGGCTTTCCAGTGGTGTGTCAAATACTCTCAGAATTGCCAGTAACTGGTGTCGGGTTGATTGCTCACCACTGCAGGTGATTCTGAATTGCTGTGAGGGCAGCACGCCCAAGGAGACGATAGAAAAGTTGTTGCACAGGATGTCTGAAGAGAAGACCCTGAGTGCTGAGAGTCTGGTAAAACTGCTGCAGGCTGTGAAGATGACGTTCCCAGACTTGGGCCTTCTGCTGGAGAATTTGCAGAAATTAGCCGCTTTGCCAAGCACCACAGGTATAAGTTAATTATTGACTCTCTGGACTGGGATCACTGTTACAGAAAGTGATAACTAAAAACTCCCCATTTGGCTTCTCACTGGGGAGATAAGACAGTGTTAGGAAAGGCCATTGTGAAAGAGAAACTTGCTGTCTCCCATCAGTGATTCTCAGCGTTTCTGGAGTTAGGATTGGAAATCCGAGAATTTCTCCTCCATTAAACTCCCCTGTGATGTGCCCCTGGTTCAGGGTTTACGAAAGTACAGCTTTCCTGGGGCTGAACGCCTGTGGAGCAGATGGGCTCACAAACATGAGCAGCAGGAACTCACTTCCTGACGCCCTCACGCCCACTGGAGTGCCGTCTGCTTCCAGCAGTGCCCAGAGTGGACCACCCCTCGTGTCCAGCCAGTTTGGGTTAATGGGTCCACATCCCATCCCTTAGAAAAACAACCCAGCTCTAGCCAATCCCACTCCCGCACCCCCCCCCCCCCAACCCACCCACCCCATCCCAGAGCATTTGAAACTGAGGTGGGTTTCAGAAAAAGGTATTTGGGAAGTGAGACAACATTTTTACTAGCTGATAGAAATAACATATCCTTCTACAAACCTGAACTGTTCAAAAAATAAAGAAGGAAAGAACCTCAAATCCCACTTGGTTATGTCAGTGTTAGCACATTCTGTCACATTAGTTTTACAGTGTTGAGATACTCTACTACATTTTATCATTTCCCCCACTTAACAGTGTAACCTAAACATTCTCCAGATTTCAGAATACTCCCTAGAGTTCTGGATTTGTTTTTTTAAGGCTGTATAGTTTCCACCATCAGGATACATAGGCTGTTTTACTTGTGCCCGTATCCGGGGGCACGTGTAACCTATCAGTGAAGTCTATCAAGATTCCCAGGGTTTGCATCCTGCCTTCTTTGGTAGCTGTGTGACCCTGAGTAAGTGACGTAACCCTTCTGAACCTCATTCTTTCCTCCATGAGACAGGGGTAAGAATGGTACCTGCTCCTTCGTTTTCACGGCCACTATGCGATAGGATGTAAACACTGAGCACAGAGCTCAGCACGTGATTTTGTCCTTGTCTAGTCGCCAAGTCGTGTCATACTCTTTGCAACCCCGTGGACTGCAGCTTGCCAGGCTTCCCTGTCCCTCACCATGTCCCGGAGTTTGCCCAAGTTCATGTCCATCGAGTTGGTGATGCCATCCAACCATCTCATCCTCTGTTGCCCTCTTCTCCTTCTGCCAGCGTCAGGGTCTTTTCCAATGAGTTAGCTGTTTGCTATCAGGTGGCCAAAGTATTGGAGCTTCAGCTTCAGCATCAGTCCTTCCAAAGAGTATTCAGGGTTGATTTCCTTTAAGGTTGACTGATTGGATCTCCTTGCTTTCCAAAGGACTCTCAAGAGTCTTCTCCAACACCACAGTTTGAACACGTCAGTTCATCAGCGCTCCACCTTCTTTATGGTCCAGTTCTCACACCCGTACATGGCTACTGGAAAAACCATAGGCTTCACTATACACAGGATAGGCACTCAGTAAATGTTAGTTATCTTCTTCATCATCGTCATCTCAAGCTTCTTAGTGGCAAGTATCTTTCTTTAATTGGAGGGTAATCGCTTCCCAGTGTTTTCCTGGTTTTGCCATACGTCAACACGGGCCAGCCATAGGTATACGCAGTGGCAGAAATCTGTGTGCACAGATTTTTTTTTTTTTTTTGCCTTCAGATCATTTCTTAAGGCTAGATTCCCAGAAGTGGAGTTACTGGGCCAGAGAGGAGACTAAATTTTTAAATATCTGCAGAACTAAAGGGAATGCCTGATAGTTTTGATTTTTCTTTGCTTTCAAATAAATATGACCTCTTGAAAGAGAGCCGCTAACAGATTGGCTCCGAGGGCATCTAAACAGAAGGATGGGTCAGCTTCGCTACTGCACTCGCGACTCGTGCCTGCCTGTACTTGGGATCACCACGTGGATGCTTTACCTCGGGCTTGATGGATAATATCCCTTGAATCTGTACATCTGAATCTCTTACAAGTGCAGCCTTCTAATTACCCCCCTGTTGAGCAATCACTAGCTTCTCCCACTGGGCGCTAACTTTCAAAGTACTGGTGGGTTTCGTGGCCCTGCAGCAGTGAGTGATTAAGTGTAGCCCAGAGGAGACGTGAGCACATGTGTGGGAGGCCCCATGCCAGGAGCTGCAGTTGTGCTCCAAAGGAGGCCAGGCTCCCACACCGATCTGCTCCTCCACCCGCATTTGTAACTCCCCTCACGTCACCTGGAAGAAGCCCTTAAGGAGGCTTTGTCGCATCAAACGTTGTTTTGCTAATATCCTTGCAGCCCAAGCAAACCCTGATGATTATGGGATTGAACTATTGAGACGGTATCATGAGAACCTGTCTGAGATTTTCACAGACAACCAGGTGTTACTAAGAATGATCCCACACGTGAAGAGTATAGTCCCTGGAGAAAAAGAGGTAAGAGAGAAGGAGGAAGGGTGGGCATAATGAGACAGAAGGGAAAAGATGAACATATATATTTTTTTTTGTTTAATATATATTCTATATAAGCACCACAGCCATGTTGAGAAATGATAGGCTAGGAAGTCAGCAGAGAAGGAGAAATAGAAGGCGATTCCATTGCTAAGGCAGAGTGACAAGTAGGGTAGTTGTAATGTCTGCAATGATGTGAGGAAGGGCTTTCCAAAGAAGGAATGGAAACCCTTCTCATGCATCAACATCTCTCAGGTTGAAGGAGGTGAAGGATGTTTAAAAACTCCCCAGAAATATGTTCACTGTGACTCAACGCCCAGACTCGCAGTTCTGTAGCTGGACCGCCAGCTAGAAAGTGCCTTACGTGTGTGTTTGTGCTGCGTCCTGAAGGTCATGGAGAAGCTCGTGAGACGTGCTGCTGGTTCTCGTGGTATCCATGCTCTGATGTCAGCAGTTCTAGAGAAGCACACGGTGTCTGCAGCGGCCATCTGGCAACTGCTTCTGGTGGCTCAGGAGACGAAGCCCTGCCCATTGAGTCTGCTCATGGAGGAGATACGAAGGGAGCCCGGCGCTAACGCTTTCTTCCGGGCAGGTAGGGTGCCAGGGACCCTGTGCTCGCTTTGCCCCTCCAGAGGTTATTGTCAGTCTTGCCAGAAAATAGAGCTCTCTTTCAGTCTTCCACATCCCAACCCATAGAAGTAAGGACTGGCAGTTTTGTTCAAGGAAATGGGAGTTTGTAAACCTTTTAAAGTAAAATATGGGCAGTTATTCTACAGTTCTATTAATAATATCATTTCTCCAGTGCTGTTTGGCATTCCCCCCGGCCCCTGCCAAGGTGGGAGCCAGATAAAATAGATTCTCATGCTGAAGAATTGAGTTGAGAAAAGGTGAAAGGGAAAAATGGAGCTCAGAGTTCTGCTCGTGAGTTTTCAATCCTTCTCTGTTCAGTGATGACCCCAGAAAGTGCTGCCTTCGAGACCATCCTGAGGCATCACCGGTCGATCCTAGAGGCCATCCAGCAAACGGCTCAGCTCAAGTGCCTGGCCTCAGAGGAGGAGCGGCTGGTGGAGACTGCGAAGGAGGTGCGCTGGGGATGACAACGCAGCTTCCAGGGGAGTCTCCTAGGGGAGGAGCCAGCTCCGGTTCAGCGACTGCTGTGGGCGACCCCGGGGCCAAACGGCATCTGGCACGCTTTCGCTCTTTTAATCCTCCCCACTCTGCGTGGCGGGTGCTGTCACCCACATCTTACAGATAAGGGACCTGGGGCTCCGAGGGCTCAGTGGCAGATCGAGGATGTGCCAGCCGGTCAGAGAAGCAGCCAGGATTGGAACGCGGGGTCAAGTGACTCAGATGCAGAGTCTGTTCGTCTGAACCTAGGAAAACTCAGAGGGAACCATGATACTCTCCTGTCACACGTTCTAAGAAGCAACTTTTTTCAGAGGAAGAAAAGTAAAATTGGTCTTATCACACGCTCTATTCTGGCTTCTAGAAAGAGCCAAAATAAACATAGAAAGAACAAAGCTTTTGCCCATATGGGGTAGCAAATAGTGCCAACTCATTTTCTGTAAGGCTTCTCGCAATGTGGCCAGCGTCCCAGAAAAACCAGGTGGGGATGGCGGGGGGAATTCACGGATGTTCATCCCAGGATCATGTGCATCTCGAGTGCGAAAGCATCATAAAGGAACATGAAATTTAGCTACAGATTCACCTGTGGTGCTTTCTGCTCCAGATGGGCGTGGCTGTGGTGTGTAGAAGGGTGGTTTCTAACCCTCTACCCAGGTGACAGCCCCACCTTGGTCTGGCTTTCAGATGGGCAGAAGATGGCACACGTTTCTGTGGGGCTTCAGAGGAGAGATGCATCTGCTAGACTCTCCAGCATGCCTCACACTTCAGAGATGGGGCTTCTGCCGTTGATCAGTTTTAGCCTCACTAATTGGTCTCATGCCTGCCTCCAGGGACATCAGGTTTATTTAGATAGACTTGAAAAGAGCAGAAATAAAATATCCCCCAAAATGAAAATTCCATTTGGCCATCTGCGGATGGTTTAGTTTTATTTCTCAGCATACCGATTCTTTCTGCTGATAGCTCTAACATTCTGAGAGGGTGGCTTTGAATAATATTCTTGGCCTCTTTAAAGCCCCTATTTGAACCTTCTTTAAAAAGCTGAGTTTCTTTATGAAAGAAAATGATGTTTAAAAGGGTACATCTAAGTATCTAAAAATGTGAAGCCTGCACTGATCATGCAGAATTGCTTCCCGACACTGAGACCGTTATATACAATGAAAAATTATCTCAGTCTTCGAGACAGAAATGCCAGCAGCCATGTCCTATAACTCTCCCCAAGCATTTGATACTGAGATCTAGAAAAGTTCTTTATGAGACTCCTGCTTTCTGAGAAGATTTCTCGTAGAAAATCCTCAATGATTCCTTGCTTGCACCTTTGTATTTGCACAGTGGTCTTCACATGTGTCTCCTTGTTTAAATTTTGTGAATTTCCCTGTGCTTGGAGAAAAGGGGGGGCCCTCCGCTATATGTATAGCGAGAAACGTGTTATTTATTATAGATGGGGCAATGCCTCTCTGAAATTAGCTTTGTTTTCTAAGTTGAAAACCATAGAAAAAATCTGCTGATGTTAACCACAAACCTTGGTCTCGTGGTATTCATTTAGATTCTGAGCAGCTCCTCTGAGACAGCCAGCCCCGAAGCTTCCCTGGGAGCACTGCTGAGCAGAGCTGCGGAAAAATCCATCTCAGCCACTGAAATATGTCAGCTTCTGTGCAGCATCCACAGATCCTCCCCAGGCCTGCAGCCCGTCATGCGGGAGTTAGCGTGTGCTGGTAAGAAACGGCTGGTGGGGTCCTGTTAGGCCCCAGCTTGTCTCCTTGTTGGAGAGAAGAGGCAGCAGTTCATAGAAGAGTTCATCCATCACTACCTTATTTATTTTGTGTGCTCGGGAATACTTAGAGATATCATAGACCACAGATGTGATTTGTGTTTGTCAGAGAGAAGAGATGACGATGATATTTCATTAGAGTTTGATGAGGGTCCTAAGTAGTTTCCAGTCTCCCCCAAAGAAGGAAAGTTAGAAAGCAAAGTAGAAGCCAGGAGAATTCCCAGAGCCATGCGATCTCTCTCTCCTGCACAGGTTTCCTTACTCAGGAAAAGGGAGAGAAGGAAAGGTGGACAGTGAGTGGTAAATTTTACTCTGAAGGCAAGGACAAAGCAGGTGAAAAGCCATCTGGAGAAGACTGCCAGCCTGGAAACCAGGACAGTCAAGGCGAGACGGCTGCCTTGCCCGAACAACAGGAGAAAGACGCGTCCGCCTCCCCAGACTCTGCCAAGAAGAGCTTCGTCTGTAAGGCCTGCGACAAGAGCTTCCACTTCTACTGCCGCCTCAAGGTGCACACGAAGCGCTGCCGGGTGGCCAGGAGCAGGCAGGTGCAGTGTACGGAGTGTAACGAGACCAAGGACTCCAAGAAGGAGCTGGAGAAGCATCAGCTGGAGGCCCACGGTGCGGGTGGAGAGCCCAGCGTCCCCAAGAAGAAGAAGAAGAGGCTCCCAGTGACGTGTGACCTCTGCGGACGGGAATTTGCTCATGCCTCAGGTATGTTCAGGAAGGCGTGGTCACGGAGGATGATAATTCAAACACAGTGAGTCCCCTACATACGAACGACTCCTGTTCTGAGAGCGCGTGCATTAAGTCCAGCACAGTTAGCCTAGGTGCCCCGCTAACAGGATCAGCTGTGTAGTACTGTGTTATAATGGGTTTATAATACTTTTCACACAAACAGTACATAAAAAACAAACACAGAAAACCTTTTAAATCTTACAGTACAGTACCTTGAAAAATACAGTGGTCCAGTTCAGCAGCTGGCATACAGGGGCACGTTCGCATCTTTGAAAGTTCGCAACCCGAAGATTCATACGTAAGGCACTTACTGTGCTGTAGTTTGGATTCCAGGCCTTGCCTCCAGGATACGGGAAGGACTATGTAAGTGCTTAGAAAATAAAGCAGAGGCAGGGGACTGTTTTGAGAAGAGCAGGAGCTTGGGAATCGGCATCCTGAGCTTTCATTTCCCCCTCTGTCAAATAGGTACCCTGATGAACACCCACTGTTTTGGACGTTATGACGATTTAGGGCTTCCCTGGTGGCTCAGCTGGTAAAGAATCTGCCTGCAATGCGGGAGACCTGGGTTTATTCCCTGCATTGGGAAGATCCCCTGGAAAAGGGAAAGGCTCCCAACTCCAGTATTCTGGCCTGGAGAATCCCATGGACTGTACAGTCCCATGGGGTCGCAAAGAGTCAGACGTGACTGAGCGACATTTCGCTTTCATGAAGATTTGAGACAGTGTAGCTGAGACATCTGGTGCAGTGCCTTCAGCAGAGTTAGTGCTCAGTAAACTGTGGCTGTTGTTATTCATAACGATAGCCAGCTCTTTCTCACCTGGTACTCTGGTTTCCAAGTATTGCTGGTTTCTGGAGAGTAAACAAGCGTCCTAGAAACCAGCAGAAGTAGATTGTTTTCCCTTGCCTGAGACCTAATGAAACAGAAAAGTGAGTTCATGCCGTGCTCTCTCTCGAGGCCTGGCCTGGCAGTGCTCAGGTGTGTCTTCCTGCTGGATTCATAGCTCTGATCACTCGTATCTCCGGTCCCTGGCACGGCTTCCCTAGGCATGCAGTACCACAAACTGACGGAGCATTTTGATGAGAAGCCATTCTCCTGTGAAGAGTGTGGGGCAAAGTTTGCGGCCAATTCCACCCTGAAGAACCACCTTCGCCTTCACACGGGGGACCGGCCGTTCATGTGCAAGCACTGCCTGATGACCTTCACCCAGGCCTCTGCCCTGGCCTACCACACCAAGAAGAAGCACTCAGAAGGTAAGGCGTGGAGGACATCTTCATTCTTCCTGCAAGCATTAAGTGTGAGCTGCCTAGAAACCCACTGGAAATTAGGCATGATAAAAAGTCTCAGGTAGATCAAAAGCAGACAGAATCTCCAGGCCCACAGACGATGGGAAGACCTTTGTGCACAGACATGTAAGATGCTTATGGTGAGAGTCTAAAGAGTGGCCGGCTGACATAATATGGTGACTTACGGTTACAGAATTTACATAAAGCCAGGAATCCCATGGGCTTCGAGGTGGAGGTCAAGCATAAGAAAACTGTGGTTGAGCACACGCTGTGGATCAGGCAGTGGCGGGTGCTAAGTGTCTTACCTGGAATCCCTGTGAGC
>NW_011495069.1:5177882-5186389 GCF_000754665.1 Bison bison bison
CCTGTGAGCACGGAGCTGATGGTCTCGAGTGTCTCTAGCGACAGAGACCTCAGTGGTGTGAGGTGGAATAAAACCATTACAGGGACACACGGAAGGCGGGTGTAAGGGCTTCTAGTCCAGTGGGAGGGGAGGAGGTGTGTGGTCAGGAAAGGCTTCCCAGAGGAGGCTGCGCATCTTTTGGAGCAGATACACATGAGCACAGATGCCGCCATCATCTCCCCTGGATCACTGTTGTCGCGTCCTAACTGGTCTCCGCCTCTCGCCCCCTTTCTCTGGGCAGCTTTCTCTGTGCTCAACGCGCAGGCCCAAGTGAGCCTCTGAAGGCTAAACCGTAGCAGGTCACTTCTCTGCTCAAAGCCCCACAAAGGTATATCACCTCAGTTAGTGTGAACTCTGAAGGTAGCCTGCTAGTCTCCTGATCAAGCCCCCTGATGCCCCTCCGGCCTTATCCCTCACTGCTCGCCCTGGCTCGCCCTGTTCCACCTGTTGCAGTCTCCCTGCGAGGCCTCTGACCGGCGGGGCACCTCCTGCTGACCTGTGCTCTGGCTGTTCCTCTGCTTGGAAGGCCTTCCCTTCAGACGCCTCCAGGCTTCACTTCGTCCCCACCTGCAAGTCCTCGCACATGCCTCACCTTTCCCATGAGGCCTCTCCTGCCCTCCCTGTGTGAAGTCTCAGCACTCCAGCCCCCCTGCGCTGGTCTTCTCCATCGAGCTTACCATAGGGTCAGTCTGTCATCTCCCGTCTTAATTTATTTTGTTTATAGTTGATTTTCCCCCTGTTAGAATGCAAGCTGCACGAGGGTAGAGCACTCAGTCTTTTTTTCCCCTCCTTCTGCTGTATCTGTGGAACTTAGAATAGTGCTCAGCGAGAGGAGGCCCTCAATAAACATTTACAGAGTGAATGAGTTTCTTGAGCATCATTCCAGGTACTAGAGATAGTGCAACTATACACACCCTCGTGGAACTTACCTTCCAGTGGGTAAAACTGACCGTATATCAATGCCTAATATAAAGTCAGATAGTAGCCATTTCAGTGAGGGAAAATAAAGCCAAGCAAGCAGTAGCGGTGGGGGTCGGGCCTGTGTGCTTGTGTCAACAGTGAGGGCAGATGAGATCTGAGTAGAAACCTGAACGCAGTGAAGATGGAACCAGTGGAAGATCTGGGAGAAGAACATCACGATGCGGACCACACCCCCCACATCCCACATGGGTGTGAAAGAGGGGCCCAAGAGAACTAGAAGGGGCTGAAGCACAGTCCACAAGGGTCCAGTGTTGAGAAATAAGCTCAGAGAGGTCAGCAAAGGCCGGCTCTTACAGGATCTTAGGAGCCAAGGTGAGGACTTGACTTTTAATGTGAGGAGTGTTAGTTTCTATTGCTGCTGTAAAAAATTTCCAGAAACAGTGGCTTGAAACAGCATCAGTGTATTATCTTTTACCATTTTGAAGGTTAAAAATCCAAAACGGGCCTTTCTCGCAGCTGCCGGAGGGGGTTCCGTAGCTGCAGTCTCTGCCTTGTCATCGTGTCCCGCCTTGCCTGTCCTCCCTGCCTCTTCGAAGGACCTTTGAGATTCCAGCTGGGCCTACTGGGGTAACCCAGGGTGCCGTCATCTCAAGATCCTTAGTTGCATCTACCAAGTCCCTTTTGCCATGTAAAGTGACATGCACCAGCCTTAGGGGCGAGGGTGTGGACCTCTTTGGGACCTTTGTTCTGTCCACCACAAGGAGGGATAGGATCTGATGCACAGTTTTTCAGGTTAACTCTGACCACTCTGGACAATAAGGCTTAACAAGGCAGGCGTATAGTGTAAACAAAGAGACAGTTAATCCATTGTGGAGGTGCTGGGCTTTAAAGAGATGGTTAGTCCATTGTGGAGGTGATGGGCTTTTTGATGAGAGCTGTGTTGGGAGAGGTGTAAAAAAACGTTCAAGTTGGGGGCTGTATTGTTGAAAGTGGAAGGGACAGGATGGAGAATGGATTAGATGTGGGATGTGAGGGAATGAGAGGCATTAAGGATGGCTTAGGGGTTTGGACAGGAGCAACCAGGCAAGTGATGCTGCCCTTAAGGAAATGGGGGAAACTGGAGGGAGAAAGAGAGAGTGTGTGTGTGTGTGTGGTAGAGAATCTGGAGCTCTGTCTTGGTACATGATAATTTGAGATAACCTCTTAGACTTCCAAGTGGAGAAGGAGACTGGTAGGCAGTGACTGTAAGTCTGGACCTGATGCTCTAAATGTGGGAGCTGTGAGTGTACAGATGGAATGCAAGGCTCTGAGATGAGATCATCCAGAAGGTGGGGGTGGAGAAGAAGGCCAAAGGCTGAGTCCTGGGCTTCTCAATAATTTCAGTTCTTGGTTCTAGAAACCCTTTTCTTTCCTAACAAAATTTTATTCCAAAGGGTAAACATACAAAAAATGAAAATGAGGTTGATCTCCCTAGTTAAGGTCGACCCTACGATCTGGGGGATCTGGACCATAACCTTACAGGTTTTCCCCCTTTGCTGTTGGCCCCTGAGGGAGATTGGAGGTACAGTTGTTTTCTAGCTTTTTTTTTTTTTAACAAGTACCAGGTTTCCTGACACGCTCTTTACCAGTGTTTTCTAATACTCTTTGGCAGTCTAGTCTGGTCATTGTATTTTCATCCCACGCATGAGAAAATAGAGAAGGCAGGAGAATCTTTAGAGCAAGCTGCTGGCAGAAAACTTTGATTCTTCTCTGAAGCCACGTCTGTCATTTCTATATGCGTTTCTCCCCTACGTGTTTGCTAAGGGCTCCAGACTCAGGTGTTCCTGGGCTCAAGAATATATCCGTTTCCTGGGAATGGAATAAGCTCTTCCACACTTGCAGTGGCCCGATTAACAGACGGCTAGTTGTGTGGGGAGAACTCTGTCCTTCCCCTCAGGGCAGGGGGACCACACTGCTGCCCTCTCTGCGGTCAGCTGCGTTGGTGAGGTGCCATCTGATCGGATGGCCCAGACCTCGCACCCAGTGCCTTGCACATTCCTGGTGTTTCCCTGTCACCTCCCAGGTTCTCTTTCCCTGCCGTGTGCCTTAGAACGTGAGCGTGTTTTTATGAATGCCCTACGCGTGTACTGCTGGCTCTGATAGACTCCCGTGTATCTCCAGGGAAGATGTACGCCTGTCAGTACTGCGATGCTGTGTTTGCCCAGTCCATCGAGCTGTCCCGCCACGTGAGGACCCACACCGGCGACAAGCCGTATGTCTGCAGAGACTGTGGCAAGGGTTTCCGGCAGGCCAACGGCCTTTCCATCCACCTGCACACCTTTCACAGTATGTACTGAGGCTGCGGACGTCAGGCCCTGGGAAGGCACGCAGCAGTCCTCACAGCGCCTGTCTCTCCACCCTCCTGGGCCCCTGCTCAGCGCCTTCCCCTCCCCTGTCCTCCTGCAAAAAGCTGGAGTCCCTGTTTGCTATTTCCAGAAGAATCCCATTTTAACATGTCTCTGTGTGATGCCTCATTTCCCCGTCTGGGCTATTTCCTTGTCTTCTGGTTTAGCCCACCTGGCTCTGCTTGGCTGACAGAGGCCAATTATGTTTGAAGGAAAGAGCCTCTGTGACAGACAGGCTCACAGGGCCTCAGAATATTTCCCATTTGTCCACTGAGCTGCTTTCTTCTCCTCCCACCCCGCCTCTCCCCACTCTCCTCCTGTTCATAACCTGCCTTTCCCCCAGGAGCAGCCCAGACACTGTGAATTAATGTGTAATGTGTGGCCCCTCGCCCTGCTCCTTAAAAGCCTGCTGCCAGCATCCTCTTCACTCAGTTAGTGGGGTCTGCCCCGTCTTTGTCCCCTTTGACTAGAACTGCTACAGGTAGAGACACACGTCCGTTCTACACACGCGGCAGGGAGGGAGAGGAGATTTTATGATCCCCCATCATCAAGAAAGGGTTTCTTCCCCTGTGCTCAGTGGGTAAAGAATCCACCTGCAATGCAGGAGACACAGGAGATGCAGGTTCAGTACCCAGGTTGGGAAGATCCCCTGCAGACGGGCAGGGCAATCCACTCCAGTATTCTTGCCTGGAGAATCCCATGGACAGAGGAGCCTGGTGGGCTACAGCCCATGGGGTCACCAAGAGTCGGACGTAACTGAAGCAACTGAGCACGCACGCAGTCATTGTCAAGAGACCATCAAGGAGACATCCTCGGTCACCCCGTCTCCAGCTGCTCTAGTTGTAGCAGGCGCGTGATCAGCACAGTCCAGCAGGGGCTTAAGAGCCCAGGTCTGAAATCACACGGGCCTGAGTTTGAATCTTGACTACTCTGCCATTTACTTCCTCGAGGCCTTAAACAGATTTCCTTATCTCGCTAAGCTCCGCCCCATCTGTAAGCTGGAGGAAGTGGTCATGCTGCCACACTGGGCTGCTGTGAGAGCAGCAGCGATCTCACACCCAGAGCGTGACGCCCCACGCCTGATGCACAGAAGCGCAGTGAGCGCCACACTGGGCTGCTGTGAGAGCAGAAGCGATCTCACATGCAGAGCGTGACGCCCCACACCTGACGCACAGGAAGTGCAGTGAACACCACCCTGGGCTGCTGTGAGAGCAGCAGCGATCTCACACCCAGAGCGTGACGCCCCACGCCTGACGCACAGGAAGCGCAGTGAACACCACACTGGGCTGCTGTGAGAGCAGCAGCGATCTCACACCCAGAGCGTGACGCCCCACGCCTGACGCACAGGAGTGCAGTGAACGCCAGGTCGCGTTGGTGACGAGCAGCCGTCTCCGGCGCCATCTGTCAGACCGTCAGAGCCCGTCTCCTTTCTCACGCCCTGCACCTTGCACTCCCTTCTTCCCTTTTCCCTCCCTGCCTGTGTTGCCCACTCACCAGTTTCTAGCTGTTGGCAAATACAGTATCTCACAAACATGTGCTTTCTGTCAACACATTCAGGCCTGTTGTCAGCTGGCCAGCAAGGCACTTGGCCAGAGCCTGCATGTACCCAGCATGTGGCTGGACACTGGGCAGTGCACGAAAACGTAAAGTGCCTCCCACCCCGACCCCCCGTTCCCCGCAAGGAGTTTACAAGGTTGCCCAGCAGATCTAGTTGCCGTAGACTTGCAGATGGGTGAGATCTGGCTTGGAGCCAGTGCCACAACTTGGAAGTCCTCTCAGCCTCTCTCAGTGGCATTCTGCTCCAGTCACAGTGTCCCAGTAGCGTTACGTGGGGTCAGGAGAGGGGCAGACTTCATTGATTTCCAGAATAGAGTAGACCCTGAACACTCTGCCATGACTTGGCGCGCATCACCTGCAGCCGGTCCAGCATCCAGGCCCCTCTCTCGTCGACTGTTCTTGCCTGTTTCATGGTCTCCTCGCTGCTTCTGGAGAATTCCGTCAGGTGTCTTAGAAGACAGTGTGAATCTGAGATCTCACGAGCTCATATCCACAGGGAAACTAGTTAACGATCCCGAGTGCTGCTGCATGTCGGAATTCCCAAGCTAATCTGAATCAGCAGAGCACACAGGAGATTGGCTTGTGGGCTGGGCCTTTCTTGTGGGCAAAGGATTTTATTATTAAAATATCTTACTTTCTTTCAGAGAATGGACTAAAGTCTCCTGCCACAGGGCTAGCAAATGTAGCGTTCGTCAGTGCCAGTTCTCATTCTTGAGGTTCCCCCGAGGAGTTGCCTTGTCCAGTTAAGCACGCAGTGCAGAGGGTGGCCTTGTTACCCAGCTCCGAGGCATCCTACTCATGCCATTCTCTAAAGCTCGATTTTCCTAATCGGTAAAGTAGGACTGGTCATAGCATCTGCACATAGGGTTACTGGAAGGGTTGAGTGAATGAGGGCATGGAGGGCACTTAAAACTCACCCGTCATTTGGCACTTAGCAGACACGGCTCAGGAAAATGTTTCTGTCGTTGAATCTAAAGTGGGGATCAAGGACGCATTCCTCCTCTTGAGTCATCCTACTGACCGCAAAGGAAGTAGTGATGCTTCAGGAGTGACGTGCAGGTAGTCTCTGTAGAGAGATGCTTCAGGAGTGATGTGCGGGTAGTCTCTGTAGAGAGATGCTTCAGGAGTGACCTGCAGGTAGTCTCTGTAGAGAATTAGAAAATTTCACAATGCCCACCACCATCCAGGGAAGGGAAGAGCCATGCTTTCTGGAAAATAGTAAAACGAAGTTTGACTTGTAAGATTCGAAGTGAGGAATCGAGGTTAAACTGCTTAATGCTCCGTTCAGTTCAGTCGCTCAGTTGTGTCCAACTCTTTGTGACCCCGTGGACTGCAGCACGCCAGGCCTCCCTGTCCATCACCAACTCCCGGAGTTTGTTCAAACTCATGTGCATTGGGCAGTGATGCCATCCAACCATCTCATCCTCTGTCATCCCCTTCTCCTCCTGCCTTCAATCTTTCCCAGCATCAGGGTCTTTTCAGATGAGTCAGTTCTTTGCATCAGGTGGCCAGAGTATTGGAGCTTCAGCTTCAGCATCAGTCCTTAAATGCTCAGTCTTTAAATGGTGCTTAATCCAGAAGCCTCAGAAGAGCCTCACCACCGACCCAGGACAAAGGTGGAAGGTGGTTGGGTGGTAGATGCAGTGACTCCCGGCCCTTGGATCCATGGCCCTGCGTGACCTCTGAGCAGTCTTGCCTCTGGAACTGCACACAGCCAGCCGCTTCTCACTGACTGTTGCCTGTGGTGTCTCCCCCGCCCACCAGACATCGAAGACCCATACGACTGCAAGAAGTGCAGGATGAGCTTCCCCACCCTGCAGGACCACCGCAAGCACATCCACGAGGTGCACTCCAAGGAGTACCACCCCTGCCCGACGTGCGGCAAGATCTTCAGCGCCCCGTCCATGCTGGAGCGACACATGGTGACCCACGTCGGGGGGAAGCCCTTCAGCTGCGGGATCTGCAACAAGGCCTACCAGGTGAGCCTGGCCCCTGCGGGAGCCTGCCCAGCCCGCCCCCCCACCTCCGCCCTCCCTCTGGTCTCCCTCGGCCCCCCGGGGCTGGCGGCTTGTGGGACATTCCTCGTCTCCAGGATATGACCGGGCGGCTGGTTCTCACGAAGCATGCAGCTCATGGCTTATTCGCTCCTCTGCCGTGACTGGTCAGAGTGGGGTTGCGGGGAGCTTAATTGGAGCCAAGACTCCTTGCCCTCCTTCTCTTAGAGTTCAGCCTTGTCCTGAACTGAATGCTGCTTTTCCCCTGGATACTCAACATTCTTTGGAACCTATTGATCCGTGTGTCAAGGGATGTGAGGATGACAATAGCTGGAATTATCTTGTTTAGCGGAATTACTGGTGTTTTGTGGGTTTCTTTTTTTTTCCCTTAACTCCTAGGGAAGAGCTCTGTCTCTGTTTTTGTTTTTTTACCTTAGAGTTCGCTGTGTAATTAAGTGAAACCCCATATGGATCTAAAAAGAAACCACATCTATGAAAAGCTCTCTGAGACCACAGAGCAGAGGATGGCCCTTGCTGGCGTCTGTAACATTTGGGTACAGAGAAATGCCCAGCAGCTCATTTCAGCTCAACTGAAATGGACAGCTAGCTTTGTTCTGAGCCTTGTGCTGAGACGTTGGATTTGCAGAGCCGGGTGAGACCTGGGCTGAGTCTCTAGGAAACCCTGGAACTGTGGGAAGAGTGTCACAGCGCCGCTCTGGCACCCGGGAAGAAGGGACACTGGCTTTCGGAGCTGGCACAGCAGCCTCTCTCCAGGTTTCCCTGCTGCACCCTGGGCCTCTGAGAGACAGCTGGATGGTGAAGGACAGTTTCTCCAGTCAGCAGGCCAGGGTGTGACTCCTGGTGTTTCTGTTTGCTAATCATGTGACCTTGGGCACTGCAGAGAGCCTAGCGCCTCCCTCCTAGGCTTACTGTGAGGCTGCGTTTCTGAAGGGCCCAGCCCTGCCCTGTAGTGGCCTCAGTAAATACACGGGCGCCTTGTTCCCATGAACAAGCCTTCCCTCGCCTGTCAGCTTTCACGGTGATGGGTAAGAGTGAGACTCCGGTTGACTAAATGGGCTCCCCACTCCTCAGAGCTCCTTTCTGTCTGCTAAGATTGGCTGCTGCCTTATTCAAATCAATTTTTGCTCAGGTAGACTCCTTAAAAAAAAAAGAGAGTGGGACTCCAGATCGTAAGCTTCCCTGGGAGCGCTTGTCTCTCCTGAGTCTTTGTGAACTCTCTGGCTTGCCAGAACATTTAAGACCTGACGCTTGCCACATTCCTTTCAGCAACTGTCGGGCTTGTGGTACCACAATCGGACCCACCACCCGGATGTGTTTGCTGCTCAGAACCATCGATCTTCCAAGTTCTCATCCCTCCAGTGCAGCTCCTGTGACAAAACCTTCTCCAACACGCTCGAACACAAGAAGCACATCAAAACGGAGCATGCAGGTGGAGCTGGGGTGCCCAGACGGGGAGTGGGGGCTGGCGAGTGGGAGGGACTTGTGGCTTAGCGCCCTGGGCTCCAGCCCCGAATCGCTCCTCCCCGTGCTGGAGCGCGGGGTGCTTCGGTGAGTCCCCGTCGTGCCCCGGCACACCCGCGGGTGCCACGTC
>NW_011495069.1:5186494-5192914 GCF_000754665.1 Bison bison bison
TGAGTCCCACCGGCCCTGCGTGGCACGCAGGCCGGGGTGGGAATCCTGACTCTGCTGTGTGACCTTGGAAAGTGACCCCTCGCTCTGAACCCGTTACCTGCTCTTCAGAAGGTCGATTATTCACACCTGTGTGGCTGGTAAATGGGGCCAGAATGACAGCAGCTCGCACTCAGGGAGGGTTTCCTGAGCACGTGGCATGTTGCTAAGCACCAGTGTTTCCTCCTCTGATTCTGCAGTAATCCCCTTTACATCCAGGCATTCTGGTGCTCTTTACCACACATTTTGCTGGTGTTTTGGGTTGGCCAGCAGCCAACATTGGGCAGAAAAACCGAACGAACTTTTGGGCCAGCCCCTAGCGTACGTGTCGGGCTCCTAGCAGTTGGCAGATGCCCGCCACTGTGCGCCCTCGCCCCAGCCCCGTTACTCCCCAGACTGCGAGCGTCTTCCTTTCGCTCTCTCCGCCATGCCTCTGCTCGTGCGCCACGCAGACGTGAAGTTCCACGAGTGTGACCAGTGCAAGGAGCTCTTCCCCACGCCCGCGCTGCTGCAGGTCCACGTCAAGTGCCAGCATTCAGGTCGGTGCCCGCGAGGCGCCCCAGGGCAGGGCGGCCCGGGCTGTGCCCCTCCCCGTCGCCTTACAGCTGCGCAGCCCAGGCCAAGCGACAGCCGAGTTGTGCCTCATCCACAACACCGGGCCGACGGTACTGCCTACCTCACAGGGTAACTGTGAGCCGAACACGCTAGTGCAGGCCCCGCGCAGGGAGGCATCTCAGCATCACCTGTGATTAGCCTTGTTCCTGCTGTGTCCCATCAAACCTAAATGCCAGTTATTTAAGAGGCACCATTTTTAATGAACCATTAGAAAAACTGGTTATCCTGAGTCCTGCTCTGAGCTCACTTTGACGTAGATTTGTATGCACTCTCATCTGCCATTAAGTAAGTTGATTAACATAAGAACTCGGCTTCTCAGAGTAGCACTCAGGTGAGATTGTTGCCATGCGTGTTATTCCGCACGGGGTTGTCCTCTGCCGTCAAGGGCGCCAGTCAGGGGGCGCATGGTAACGCCTGCGGTTTTGGTCTCCTGAGCATTAGTAGAGCTAGTCTCTTCTGATTCCTCTTTGGGAATGCAGCTGACCGTCCAACCCTGACCTCTCATTTAGCACACATTTGGTTCCTGTGAGTTAGAATCACGCGCCTCCGTCTCGGGGCTTTTCTTCGAGGCAGTGGACAGGCGTCCTGCGGGCCTCCATGCTGCCCCTTAGGCGTGCGCTCGCGGCGCCGGTTGACACTCACACCCGACCTCCACGGCTTGCAGCAGCGCAGCTGTCATTGATCCCGTTTCAGAGATGTTAAAAGTGACAAAACAGCGTCATTACCACTGAATCGATGAATAATGGGCTTTGGCAGACGCAGGTTTAGCCTGAATCGGATGCTAAGGAAGCTGGACTTGGGGCCTCTCTCTGGCGGGACTTTTCCAAAGCTCTGCCCCCAGTCCTGTGTGTGTAAATTTGTACTCGTTTTCCTAAAGAGGGCTCCCCAAGTTGTTCAAGCTCCAGGCCCCACACAAGCTGAAGAGTTGCCTCTGGACGCCCTGCCCCTGCCCGGCCCCGCCCCAGCCATGCCTCCGTCCCCCTCCCGCAGGGTCGCAGCCCTTCCGCTGCCTGTACTGTGCGGCCACCTTCCGCTTCCCGGGGGCCCTTCAGCACCACGTCACCACTGAGCACTTCAAGCAGTCGGAGAGCACCTTCCCCTGTGAGCTCTGCGGGGAGCTCTTCACCTCCCAGGCCCAGCTGGACTGTCACCTGGAGTCTGAACACCCGAAGGTGCTGGGCGCGGAAACCCAGTCGCAGATGGTGCAGGTGACTGTGGGGCCTTGGGTGCGGGGTTTCGGGCCCAGGGGTCTTGAGGCTTCTCCGGAGGCAGCCCCTTCAGACAACTAGCCTTTCTCCCTGGGACTCTCAAGGGGCCCCGTGAGTGATGACTTCATGGCCAGGAGGATCTTGCAGAAATCTCTCTGGACCACCTGGTGGCTACCTGTGAAACGGCCCCTGGGTCTAGAGAGGCTGGAAAAAGAATTCTAAAAGCAGAATGCCCTGGGCCTCTCCTTCCCATTCACACCCTCGCTCACCCTCTGCGACCACCATGGGGTGTGGTCAGGGTTGCAGGAACCCTCGGAGGAGGTGGGTGAGCTCTTTGTTGGGATCACCTTCGGTTGAAAGCCCTAAGCTTGATAGCCCCTGTGGGCTGGGCTCGGAGCATGTTTGAATGTCTGGGCTTTTCTGGGGGAAGCCCCACCTCTTCTCAGGTCTCAAGGCTGTGTTTGCTCCCGCCCCTCTGTGTGTCTCTGGGACTCTTACCGCTCGTCCCATCTTTTCCAGAGAGGGTGGGCAGAAGAGGAAATGAAGCTCCATTCTATTGATTGACAGTAAATTGCAGATGGACCAGAGAGGGACTGAGCTGGCCGGGCTGCGCCCCATCCTGTCCCGTTGAGCAGTCCCTTTGGCCAAGTTCCTGCAGGCCCCTGTGCAGCGCAGAGGGCAGGGCAGGTGCCAGGCCTCCGGGTGCTGCTTCTGCTGCCATTTCAAGAACGGCTCTGCTTTTATTTATTTTTTAATATATATATGTATTAGGATTCTTGGTAAGATGTCCTTTGCAGGGGGAAACAGAAAAGAGTCCGTTGCTAAAAGAAAACGGCAGTTTGAAAGCTGCTGTCCTAGATGATTTTTTATTGAACGTCACAGTCAGCCTCTCCCCTCTCACAGCAGAGACGTGGCGGAGCTTGGCGTCCCTGTCTCTCCACTCCTGTCTAGAGGAGGACACTCTCCTCTCTCGGCCGCCCCTCAGGAATCAGGGTGGCTGAGCCATCTGTGGGCGCTCCGCATTGACG
Source organism: Bison bison bison (assembly GCF_000754665.1). NCBI lineage: Eukaryota > Metazoa > Chordata > Mammalia > Artiodactyla > Bovidae > Bison > Bison bison. The sequence goes on from NW_011495069.1 coordinate 5,189,382, forward strand.
GCGTCAGCTATTCCGAGCTCCGTGGCTCAGAAGGTTGAGGTTCAGGCAGGAAGCAGGTGTTCTTAAGCAGACTGGTTCTCCCGGTGATGGGGGCGTCATCTCTAAGAGCTGGTGCACATTTGAAAGGGGTGCGTGTGGCCTGTAGAAGCCTGTGCCTCAGCCGGGTGAGCTGTGCGGGGGAGCTGACAGAAGCCACATTTTGCCCGCCTGTTCTTCCTCCTGTAGCCACCCAGCCTCCCAAGTGAGGCCTCCTGCCTGATCAAGGCCCAGACACGCCACCTACGGCAAGCCGAGGCTTCTGGCCAGCATCCCCGTTTCCCTGGTCCAAGCACGGCATGAACCACCTTCATTCAGTAGCATCTCTCACATGGCACTTAGCTCTGTGGTGTAATCCTTGAGACAGGAAAACCAGTGTGAGAAACTGAGCCCACGTTCACTGGTGTGTAATCATAGAGTCCGGGCGCCCTGAGATGGCGTACTGAGCTAAATTATAGCAATTTAGCACACAGAGTTATTTAAATTGTTTGCCTGCCTTCTCTTTTGCATCACGGGTGTGTTAGACTTGCCTCTTCCCATTAGGCACATGTAATTGCTCTCCTCAGGTGAAAACATAAATACCATCATTACAGTGTGAGAGGAAAACCATGTAAATTCTGGGGAGCCAGCTGTGGACACTGCCCAGCCCTGCCTCACGGTCTTTCCCTTGCAGGTGATCCAGACCCCAGAGCCGGTGGCCCCGACGGAGCAGGTGGTCACGCTGGAGGAGACCCAGCTTGCTGGCTCACAGGTGTTCGTGACGTTGCCGGATTCACAGACAGCCCAGACCAGCTCTGAGCTCGTGGCCGTGACCGTGGAGGACTTGCTGGACGGGACCGTGACCCTGATCTGTGGGGAGGCCAAATGAGTGGCTGCTCATGGCTGGGGGAGGGGGGTCCTGCGTGTGCAGTGGAGGAAAAGCTCCACACTTGCCTGTTGCCCCTCCTCCCTGGCACAGTATTGAGCATCTTAGCTTCACACCAACCTAAGTGGTCTCCCTTGAGAAGGGGCAGAAGCATGGCTGTTCTCATAAAACCAGCTTCTGAGTCATCGGTAGCCGTCACAACCGCCCCCTGTGGCTGGCAGGCCTGTTCCCCACAGGCCTCCTGCGGCGGCCTCTGTGACCCTGTCCACCCACAAGCAGAGTGTGGCTTCTGAAACAGAGGCTGAAGGAGCAGTGGGGCAAGGGCCGGTGATCAGAGGGACAGGTGTGATGCGCCGGCAGCCCTCAGTATGCGGAGAGGCAGTTCCAGGCGGGACTGTGGCCCTCGGAGTGGGCCAGCACACGCTGCAGGGCCTTCTGGCCATTGAAAAGCAAGAGAACCACACCGTCAGGCCGTGCAGGATCCCTTTCCTCGCGTCTGGCATCCTCCCAGCCCCTGCACGGCAGCGGTAGGCCTGGTAGCAGCGTGCCCATCAGGAAGCCCTCGTTTCCAGGCCGAGGCCCACCCTGTCGGCTCCATCGGCCCTTCCCATAGCCGTGCGGGTGTCCAGTGTGAGGCCACGTGGCTGCAAACCACGCCTGCCCTCCCGGAAACTCCTCATGGTGTTCTGCACTGGAGGCTGGTTCCCACAGTGTTTCCGTGGTGCCCTTATCCCCTGTCCTTAATCAAAGCCTCAGGCTTCCACCCAGCCTGGAGGCCTCGGCCCCTCCCCCTGGTGCCCGCGGCCCCAACTCCTCCTGCTACCCCGGTCTCCGCTGCCCTGTGTGTAGCCCCACTGGCAGTGCCCTCCCCGGCCGCCACGGGGAGTGCTGGCCAGCGGGCCTCTGGAGTCTGAATTTCACAGAGCTTTTTTTTGTCTTCAGTTCCCAAAATATAATCTGATAATTAATGGTTTATGGAATCCATTATGAAGTGCAATTAGATGGATATAGGTTCCCGCCGTTCAGAGGGGATGGCTAGCATTTATCTTCCTTTCCTTGATGCCAGAAGGTTGATGTCTGCGAGGGCAGCGTGTCCACGCCCAGCACGGCTCCCTGCCAGCTTGTGCGGCTGACCCCCTGTCTGATCCCTCACCCTCACGATACAGGCCGCCCAGAGACAAGGCCACCCCTTCTCTCTAAGCGCATTTCACATCACCAGGCACCAGCAGGGGAGGGGGTCGATTCGGGTCGTGGTCAGTCCGTTTATCGCCATCACACTTTGCCGGAAGGGCCACAGTATGGCCCTTGCCACCGGCCCACTCTCTGCAGGCAGCTCAGCAGCTCCCTCCCGCCTTGAGCTTGTCAATTCAGGGATCTTCCCGTTAGGAAGTAAAGGAAGTAAATGAAGTTTTCAAAGGCCAATGACTGACCAGAAGATGGTGCTCAAACCTTGAAGACTTGGCCTCCCTGTGAGGCCCTCACTGCTTCTGCCAGGGCTGTCTCTGTCTTCTTAAGGTTGCTCAGCCCCATGAGCTGTCAGACCAGGACTGCTCTTGATCAGCAAGTGACGAGATGACACCGAACCTCTTGGCACCAGATAAAACCCCACTGAGATTACGGAGCTGCCCAACCCGCAGGGCGTGGAGGCCGAGCCTAGCAGATAAGAAGGCATGGGTACTTGGGAATCGCAGCATCATCAAAACTTCTTCCAGCCAAAAAAAGAAAAAAATTAAAAATTAATGACTGGGGACCTGTAGGGGAAAGTGATTTTTTTCTTCTTAAAAAAGTTCTCTGAATAAAGAAAGCTGTAAACTTTCAACCCAACTTTCCGAACCTTTTCGAGTACCTAGACAGCCTTTTCTCAGGTTTCAGACGGAGACCCGGGTGGAGGCAGGACACTCCTTCGCCTCAGAATCACCGGACCCACAGCTCGCTGTGCCAAGAGCAGGCAGGGAAGCAGGCCTTGCCACCAGCTGCACTCAGAGCCCCGGCACGGCCGGCCAGTGGGAGCACCAGGCCTGTGCTGGTTCTGGTCAGCGCGAGGGGAAGGTCCAGCTGGAGTCTCGTTTCTACTCCGAGCGGACCTCTGCAAGATGCTGCATCAACAGTGATTTTTACATCATTGCTCCCTGGAGACCCCCAAGCATGGATTACATTGTAGGAAGACTTTCCTAGTTCTGTCTGCGCAAGAGACTCTCTGGATTGCCACCAGGGAGGATGCTGTTACCCAGGTCCCTTTGTCCACGTCACTGGCTCTCATGTGGCCTTTGCTGCTGGGTTGCTGCCCGGACAGTCTCGGGGCTGAACCTTGGGGCACTGGCCATGGTACCCAGGAGTCTGTGGGCTTTCTTGGAACCCTTGGATTTATTCATGAGACCCCCACCCCCCTTCTCTAATCCAATCCCAGAGCTCGTGAAACACCTGGTGAGGAAGAAGGCAGGCAGATTCCAGGCTGGAGTCTGACTCCATGGGAACAGTGGGGGATCCGTGATGGAAAGGCATTTGCTCATCACAGGTGAGTGAGGCAGACAGCAAATAGATGCTGAGGAGCGAGGCCCACCCTGGGAAGATGGGCCCAGGCAAGTGTGTGAACAGAGCCTGAAAGGGAGTGAAGCACAGACAATGGTCTGTA
>NW_011495069.1:5193014-5203694 GCF_000754665.1 Bison bison bison
TGTTTATTTGATAAAGCCTGTCTCTTTCGTCTCAGAAGCTGTATGTTTGGGAAGCTCTGAGCCCAGAAAGTACCACAATGTACGGTGTGAAAGCAGGTTCCCCTGGGGGTTCAAGTCCTCTCTGAGGAAGCTGTCTGACTCTCCCTGCCCGCTCCCCCCGCCCCCGCCCCGGCCCAACCACGGTGTGTTCTTCAGCTTCATCACCTGCGGAAGAGCCCTGAGGGCCGCGGGCCGAGGGCGAAGGAGACCCAGTCAAACAAGGGCACACAGGGAGACCGGGAGCCCGTTCTCTGCCCATGGTATAACTAGCACCAAGGAGAAAGGACAGGCCCAGAGTTTCTCTATCCCAGGCGACGTTGCAGCCACCATACCATAGGCTAACTATATATTAGTATGGGTGGGAGGGGTGTTTTATTTCTCATTCCTGAGATCTACGAATGGACCAAGGGTTGGAGGAACTGCCAGCCTTACACAGAACGGTTCCAGGGGACGAGTGGTATCTCTGTGAAGTTGGGGTAGATAGCTGGGCAGCAGCGGAGAAAATCCAGGGGTGCTTTCATCAGAGGAGGGCTTGAGCAGCCTCTGCCCAGCTCCACTGCGCCCAGCGTGTTCCAGGGTTCTGAGGAGTCAGGGAGAAAGTGGGCATGAAAGAATGAGATCTAGGGTCGAAGGGAGTGTCTTGTGGCCATGGAAAACATGGGGGCTGGTAGGACTTGGGCCCAAAGCTCAGCAGCACAGCCAGAAAGAAGTCGGAAAGTTGCTACCCTCTGACTCAGCCTGGGAGGAAAGGAGAAGACGTTGTGCTTTGGAGATGACATTGTTGGAAAAAAGAAAAAAAAAATTATCCCCTGGCTAATTTAGATTTCTTCCCAATCGGGGAAATGTTTGATCACGTCCCTTACAAAGGCCAGCCACACTGGCCAACACCCGTGGTGAGGGCAGCTAGCCAGCACAGGATGCTGTTGAAACTGGATTACAGACCATTAATTCGCATTCAACTTGCACTACTCTATATAAATAAAATACGTACTTTGGAAAGAATTATGCTGTGTGAGTTTCAAATGGACTGTGATAATAGACCCGTGTTCTCTGTGGTTGTGGGCAGCTGTCAGATGGGACCAGGCTGGACAGGCCTGCTTTCCTAGGGGCTCTTGAACCCGCGGACGTGTGAGCGCGTCCTGGGGGCGGCTAGGAGCTCGCCTGTCGGGTGGAGCCTGCTTTTCCTGAGCCCTCGCTCCCAGAGAGCAGGCGTGGTGTCGCTTTCAGAGACCAGCCTCGGCGCATCCCGGTGCTGTCACTGTGACTCTGTGACCTTGGTGAGATCCTTATCCTCTTCTAAGCTCCCTCCTCCCAGTGCTCATTCACAAATAGAGGAAATTATTGTATTCACCCCACAGAATTGTAGTTCTAATTAAAAGCCTGGATTTAATGAATTTGGTGTTGGAAATTGTAGTTGTTATTAATAAGTCCTTCACATACAGGTCAGCCCTTCCCTACATTTTCCAGCACTGGGGAGAGCATTCATTCCTGCCGTCTCACCTCTCCCTCTCTCTCTCTGCACCCTTGGGGATCTTGAGAACACCCACCACTTTCCATTTATCTCTTGAACCTCAACTGCCCCCAAAGCGCAAAGTGCTGAGCAGATAACTGTGAAATAAGCAGAAACCTTTCGTGGTGAACAGCTGAAAATGTCACGTTGCTGGCAGCCAACATGGGAACGAGAGGTAGACGCGCGGACAGGATGTTCATAATTTCTGCAGTGAGAGTCCTGCGGGGAAGGTGGGGGCATCGTACCCTGTACCCACCTAAGCTCAGGTCTGCCCCGAGGCAGGGGTGGGGGTGGCTGCTCAAGTCTGGGGCAGTCCTGACCTTGGCCCAGAGCCCATGAGGCCTCTAGGACATAGGCCCTTCTGCCTGAGCAGTGTGTTTGGGGAGAGGGGCTGGAGCCGTCAGTCGTATCTGGAGCTGAGATCCTGGGGTGTCCCCGGGAGCTGGGCTCTGGCTGTGGAGGTGAGTGTGTACAGAGATGAAGTGCTGCTCTGGATCAGGAGTGGCTGAGCAGAGGTAGGAGAGGGGCCCAGCGATTCCCCGGAGGTGGTGTTACCTTCAGTCTGGGCCAGGGGGTCGGCTGCTGGAGGCAGAGTCGTGGTGCAGCTTCCCATCCCCAGCTCCCAGCTGACCGTGACCTTGGGCGAGTTATTCCTGATGACGGCTGTGAGGGGGAGAGTCAACATCTGTAAAATGCCCAAATGGTACAGATGCTTCGTAGATGACGTCTGTTCCTGATTCTAGTACTTGAACCTGAGGGAAGAAGGCAGAGAAGGGCAGGAAATGCCCTAAGATGGAGGGCCTGGAGCAGAGGGCAGGAGAGACGCAGAACCAGATCCCAGACCCCAGACCCGGACCCAGACCCAGAAGGCCCCGTGGAGCTCCCCAGGCCACACTATATACAACAATCCAGAGCCTCTGTCTCAGGCCGGGGTGGACAGCGATAAGAGGGGGACAGGAGCTCCCGGGAAGGAGCCGGGATTCTCAGAGCTCCTTGGCACCGCAGCCTAAGGGTCCCATCCGAGGAAGGGCACAGATTGGAGCTCTGGTGGTCACGCGTCCAGTGAGAGGGCGGGAAGCGAAAACACCGAGGATGCGATGGTGTCCGGCCATCCCGCCTTGCCTCTGGAGCTCTCAGATTCATTGTTCATCTTCCCTTGCACGAGCTGGTACTCAGGCACGTGTTTGGGTAAAACAGAAAGAACTTACAGCTCCACGTGCCTTGTCCTAGACCCTTGTTGGGAAGCACTCCAGGACTCACGGTTTTACCGAGAAGAGAGGATCTAGGACACGGCTGGGGGGGTTGGTGCGGGGGGCGAGCCCAGCTTCCTGTGAATGCTCGCCAGGCCTTTCTCGTGCGTCTGTCCTGCCTTCTGCTCTGCCACCCGGTGCTACCAGAGCGTTGGTCCCACGTCCACTGGACACTTGTATTTCCCACACGCCTGGCACCAGACAGCGAGCTTTGGGAGTTTGGCGGGTGCCCCTCCTGCCCAGCCAGGGACCCACAGAGCTCCTCCAGTTAGCCTCACACCCTCAGGCAGGACCCACCTTCCACCTCTCCCCACCGCCAGCGACTGGGTCCCCCGCCTCACTTACCTATGGGCGGGTCCATCAGGACATCCTCCTCTCTCTGTCCTCCGAGAAGAACAGGGCAGAAGGCTGACAGCAGCTTGCCCAGCCCGGAGCTCCCCAGCTGCTCTGATCAAACACCACTCCTGCCGGCTCTGCGTGCACCGGTTCCCCCAGCGCAGGCCAGAAACAGCTGATCAAACACATTAGGACAAGGTCAGTCCAGGGACCCACAGTCCCCCTCCAGGAGAGATTTCACAGACCTGCCATCAGGAGGGTCTGATAAAAACGGACAGGGGGTGGGGAAGCGGACCCACGGGGCCGGCCCAGGACCAAAGAGCTTCTCACTCCATTTTGAAACCTCTGTGCTCCACGCAGAGTTCAGGCCAAAGCCCACATTTCCAGACAGGCCAGGGCCAGAGCTGCCTGTGAGCCCAGGGAGCCAAGGGGACGTGTGTGTGCACACAGGACTGTGGGGGTGAGAGAGATGTCAGGTAGGAACGCGTGGGCTTGGGAGCGTGGGACTGTTAGATTGTCACAGGATGACTTGAGATCCTCCCTTGCTAAACTGTGACCCTTTCAAGGGCAAGAACTGCATTATCCTTTTTGTTCACACACACAGTGTTAGGCTGGCAGAGCAGGTGTCCTTTCGAGCTGAAGTTCTGGAGCCCGTGGGGTCCTACTGTGTACACGGCCCCATGCCCGACGCTGTGGAGGTTGAGGATGGATCAGGCTAATACAGCAAGGAGATCAAACCAGTCCATCCTAAAGGAAATTAACCCTGAATATTCATTGGAAGGACTGATGCTGAAGCTGAAGCTCCAATACTTTGGCCACCTGATGGGAAGAACCAGGATCCAGACCTCGATGCTGGGAAAGATTGAGGGCAGGAGGAGAAGGGGGTGGCAGAGGATGAGATGGTTAAATAACATCACTGACTCAATGGACATGAATTTGAGCAAACTCTGGGAGATAGTGAAGGACAGGGGAGCCTGGTGAGCTGCAGCCCTTGGGGTTGCAAAGAGTCAGGCATGACTTAGTTAACACGACTGGACAACAGCAACAACAGGCTAAGACAGTGTGCGATGCCTGCTCCAATGGGACTGCTAACCTGGTCAGCAAGGGTTTCGTATGAGAAACAGGTATGAAGAACAGCAAGCCAGTGCAGATGGGCAACCTGCTGCTGCTAAGTCACTTCAGTCGTGTCCGACTCTGTGCAACCCCATAGACGGCAGCCCACCAGGCTCCCCCGTCCCTGGGATTCTCCAGGCAAGAACACTGGAGTGGGTTGTCATTTCCTTTTCCAATGCATGAAAGTGAAAAGTGAAAGGGAAGTCGCTCAGTCGTGTCTGACTCTTCTCGACCCCATGGACTGTAGCCCACCAGGCTCCTCCGTCCATGGGATTCTCCAGGCAAGAACACTGGAGTGGGTTGCCGTTTCCTTCTCCAGTGCCTGAAAGTGAAAAGTGAAAGTGACGTCACTCAGTCGTGTCTGACTCTTCTCGACCCCATGGACTGCAGCCTACCAGGCTCCTCCGTCCATGGGATTTGCCAGGCAAGAGTACTGGAGTGGGGTGCCATTGCCTTCTCCGGATGAGCAACCTAAATGCCTATAAATGCTATGTTCCTTTGTCTCCTTTTTTTTTTTTAGTTTTGTCTTTTTCACTGGTGGCAGGGGGGATTAATATTTTCCAGAAATGCTCTCATAATTAATAATTGGTGTTAGTAAGTGCTTAGCACATGATGGACACTGGATGGAGAGCTTTATGTAATTTTTACTTCCCCAGCACCATGATGTAGCGGCTGTTGTTGCCCCACATTTCAGGCAAGGACACCTACACCAGGAAAGCCACCTGACGGGTACATGGCCATCGAGCAGCTCAGCTGGGATGTGATCCAGGCCACCTGACTCCAGAGCTCAATCCTTCTTTTAACTTTTTATCTTGTATTGGGCTTTAGCCGATTAACCACGTTGTGACAGCTCAGGTGAACAGCCAACGGACTCAGCCACACATATACGTGTGTCCATTCTCCCCCAAACCCGCTCCCATCCAGGCCGCCCAGAGTTCACTCTTAAACACCAGGCTACATCCGAGCATTTCTTGCTTGATACCCAGTTAGCAGAAGATACCTGGGCCACCAACTTCTCAGTCCTTGGGCCACTGGTCAGGGCCACCTGGACGGTCATAGACCTACCACATCCCCTGACCTGCTTTCTCCTTGACCTCCCCCTCCGTCTCTCCTGCCTGAGACAGCCAACCAGGCCGGAAACTCTGCTTTTATCAGCTGGAAATGTGTCCAGTAGCAACAGGAGTCATGCCCTTTGCCTTGTTTGGGGACTAGATCGTTTGTGGTCTAGGAGCTGTCACTTTGAGGGGCCCCTGCTGCCTCTCACAGAGTCACCAGTCCTCAGTGGACCCTTGATGGCTCAGCCGGGGCTCTTCCTTCAAATCAGAGGACCATTCAGGCCCTGTGTGAGCTCCCGCTGAGCCCAGCCTGGGGTCAGCACGAATGTGTGAGGGTGCTTCCCCCCCAGACAGCTCAGGGAAGCATCACAGCCTCACTGCCTTCCCCATCTCTCCTCTTATCCTGGGATCCTGAAGGAAGCAGTGTTTCCTAGAACAGCAATCATTTTTTTTGGAGAACTCAGGATCAGGAGACAATAGAGAATGTAGTGGTTCAGAGCCCGTTGTAGAGTTACTCAAATCTGAGTTCAGATCCCTGCTGTGTCCCTTGATAGGTGTGTGCTTTGGGCATGTTTGCATGTCTTTTCCTGATTGTTTTTCTTCTCTGTAAACTGGAGGTAATGAAAATCTCAAGGTAATTGTGGAGATTAAAAGGAACACCTTTGAGATTCTGGTATAGGTCATCCGGGTGTCACTAGTGGTAAAGAACCCGCCTGCCAACGCAGGAGACCTAAGAGACACCGGTTCGATCCCTGCGTTTGATAAGATCCCCTGGAGGAGGGCGTGGCAATCCACTCCAGTATTCTTGCCTGGAGAATCCCATGGACAGAGGAGCCTGGTGGGCTCCATTCCACATGGTCGAGAAGAGGCAGATATGACTGGAGCAGCTTTGCATGCAAGCATAGGTCATGGTATGTAGGAAGAGCTCCATAAACATGGTACCATTCATCAAGGGACCCAAAGCCTCGGCAGTCCTTGTCCCAGTGCAGAGAGCCCACGGGGTGCTTCCAAAGCTCAAGTAGGGTAGACTTCTGTAGGGGAGTGGAAGGTGAAAAAGAGGGCCAGCCGGACAGAGTCCCTGGAGGTCAGGGCCCGGCCTTGGCATCTCTCTGTCCCCCGTTTCCTTGATGTCTGACATCCAGGGAGCACCTTATGTAAGACTGGAGAGCGGCAAGCCCAGGGCTGGGGTCTGCATGCCTGGAACCGTGCTCCTGATGCTCCTCCTTGCTGCACCTCGGGGCCACCTGGAGTGAGATCCTACAGCCCAAGGGACGGGTCACAGGGGCAAGCAGACTTCCTGGATAGAACCTGGCCCTGAGGCCCCAGTGGGCTCGCTGTCTTGTCCTGGCATCAGCAGAATAGGTCATCTCGACCCATTTCTGTGCCAACCTGGTCTCTCGGCTTGGAGCAGGAGAGCCCTAGGGTGGGGGGTGGGTAGAGGGGAGGGGGCGTGGAGCACAGAAAGGAGAGGAGGTGGCAGGTGCTTGGCCCAGAGACTGGGCCGCCCTCGTGTTGTGCAGGAGCAGCGGATCCGTAACGCCTTACACTTGAGGAGCACTCTGCTGCTCTCAGATCACTTCCATTTGCGTCACCCATCCTCAGGGTAACGTCAAAGTGTAGAGTCAGTATCTTCACGGTTACCCTTTTCCAGTGAAGGAATTCAGATGCAGCCTCCTCTGAGGACCTAAGGGTCCTCAGCTAGTGAGATGGTTTGGATACCAGATGGAGTCTTTCCCCACCTCGCCTTGCTGCCCTGTGACGCTCTGGTCCCCCCAGTGACATCATGACTTGGAGTCATTTGCTTGCTTGACTCTGGGCAGCATCGCCCTGAGGCTGGAAGGGCTTGAATGATTATTTTGCAGATGAAGAAATTGAGGTTCCAGGAGGTGACGTCACTCGGTCCCGTGGGAAGTCAGTAGCAGAGGTGCAGTCAGAGCAGCTGGACCCGGCATTACCTTCACTTTGCCAGGAAGAGCACACCTGAGCCCAGGTGAGGGTGGGGACTCAGGGCTCAGCCGGAGGCCCCCAGGAGGGACAGGCTGAGCGTCAGTTACCGCCCTCTGCCCTGGCCCGGCTAGGCGTGCGCCCCCCGCCTGGTGCTGGTCACAGGGAGCCCCCTCCAACAGGACTCTCTCTGATGACAGAGGCGGTCTATCCTGCACCACCCCATGTGGGGCCACCGTCAGATGTGGCTTTGAGCACTTGAAACGTGGCCAGCATGGCCGAGAAGCCGGATTTTAAATTTTAAATGGTCGTGTGTGGCTAGTGGCTGTCGTCTAGATGGCAGAGAAAGGGGTGGAGGCTCAGAGGTGATCACTGCACAGGAAGTGGCTGAGCCTGTATTCAAACCCAGGTCCGTCAGGCTCCAAAACCCACCACCTTTCCCCTCCTGTCAGGAGGGAAGTGCAGTCAGCGAGTGGTGAGCATTGGCCTCGAGGTTCGGAACACCTCGCTCCCTGAAGCCTTCATGCTTACACGCTGGGTGTCTCCCCTGCTCTGGGCCTGCCCCGTCTTCATCCTCATCCTAGTCGGCACCCTTTGTACCAGGGGCTCTACCTCCCTGCGGACTGACCCTGATACGTTCTCTACAGTGACAGTCCTGCCATCCCATTTTACCGACGTGTAAGTACGTGGATGAAGAAGGCAATGGCACCCCACTCCAGTCCTCTTGCCTGGAAAATCCCACGGACAGAGGAGCCTGGTGGGCTGCAGTCCATGGGGTCGCTAGGAGTCGGACACGACTGAGCGACTTCACTTTCACTTTTCACTTTCATGCATTGGAGAAGGAAATGGCAACCCACTCCAGTGTTCTTGCCTGGAGAATCCCAGGGACGAGGGAGCCTGGTGGGCTGCCATCTATGGGGTCGCACAGAGTCGGACACGACTGAAGCGACTTAGCAGCAGCAGCAGCAAGTACATGGTTGCTCCAAAGGGTGGAGAAACTCGTCCAAGCTGGGTGATCTCTTGCTGGAAAAGTCACGCTGGTATGAATACACAATGCCCAATTCTTGATCCTGTTTCTCTCCAGCTCCACACCAGAGCTGAACTGAACTTAGAGGGTGCCACGGAGGCAGCCAAGAAGCCCCCTACCCTTCCTGTCTTGAAACCGTGGCACTGAGCTCGCCGCCTGGGCACCAGCCACTGTGCCCCGGAGGGGGCGGCAGGGGCTTCAGTGTGCATACCCTTCGCATGTCTCCTATTGCAGTAGAAGCCACTTGCCTCAAACACGTGTTTTGTTTTTCTTTTTTTTTTTTTTAAAGCCTACCACATCTCAAATGCAAGTTTTGTTTATCTTGGAACTAGCAGGATTTGCGGCAGCAGGCCAGCACATTTATAATGAGAGTCGTGGGAAAACTAAACTCATTGTCACTCACGAGCCGCGTGACCTTGGACAGGTCTCCTCCGCCCCACCCCAGCGAGCGGGTTAAATGACCGCTAAGGGCCCTTCTCCAACATTCTGTGACTCCTCACAGAGCACAGGCGGTGGAGAAATCAGGATTCGGGGCCCGACTCTGCTACTTCCACATCGTGTGACTTGTCTCTGAGCCTCCGGCTCCTCACCTGGGCTGGTGCTGCCCCTGCAGAGCGGAGGCCTGGGCCAGGCACAGGGCTGCCACGTGGCGAGGGGGCTGGAGTGCTGCTGGTGGGCTTCGGGGGGCTCACACAAAGCCCAACAGTACCTCATCGCCCCACTCTCCAGGAAGAGACAATGGAGGAACTCCCGGTCCTCAGAGGGGAGGGGAATGGGTCCCCTTCTGGCCAAGATGCTGCCACAGGTGCTCAGAGCCGTGCCAAAGAGAGGCTCCCAAGGTGCCCTCCATCCGGTCCAGCCCCTCCTACTCCCTCCCCAGTGGGGCCGCACCCGCCGCCTGCACAGCTGGGAGGAGCTGGCCGGACAGGTGACAACAGGCTCCAGGCCTTCCTGGAGCTTGTGGGGAGGAGCTGCCCTGGAGAGGAGGGGATTTTAGCACAGCAGCCCTGCAAGCCAGGGTCTGAAGCAAACCCCGGGCGGGGGGTCACCCCAGGGCTGAGTGGTCAGGGCTATGGGGTCACGTGGTCAAAGGTCAGCCCTGCCACTGCCCAGTTCTCTAGCTCTGGGCAAACCACATAATCTCTCGGGCCTTATTCTCCTCATCTATGAAATGGGGGCTTCCCTGATAGCTCAGTTGGTAAAGAATTCACCTGCAAAGCAAGAGACCCTGGTTTGATTCCTGGGTCGGGAAGATCCGCTGGAGAAGGGATAGGCTACCCACTGCAGTATACTTGGGCTTCCCTTGTGGCTCAGCTGGTAAAGAATCTGCCTGCAGTGCGGGAGACCTGTGTTCAATCCCTGGATTGGGAAGATTCCCTGGAGAAGGGAAGGCTACCCATTCCAATATTGTGGCCTAGAGTATTCCAGGGACTGTATAGTCCATGGGGTCTCAAAGAGTCGGACATGACTGAGCGACTTTCACTTCACTTCACTTCACTTCACATGAAATGGGGAGGATAATAGTCCTTGCCTGCCTCTTAGGATTATAAAATAACCCCCGTGAAGGCCCTGACCTACCCTGCAGAGCAGGGACTCAGTGAGTGGTTATTAGCTTCCCTGGCCCCTGACCGCAGAAAGGTCAGCTGTTGCAGGACGAGGCTGTGATTCACAGCCGGGACTCTGAGGCCCACGGAGTAAGAGCAGAGGAAGTGCCTGCTAGGAGTTCCACCCCCGACCTCGGTTAGTCTGCGGCTTCTGCAGTGACAGGGAGAGGCCTGAGGGGCTGGGCAGTGGAGACCAGAACCCCAGGTTTATGATGGGCTTCCTTACACCAGCCATCAGGCAGCCTGAGGAGAGGATCCCTGGCTCCCACAGACTGCCCCCATCTCCTGGTCAGAGGCTTCCCCACAGGCCGTCTTGGGGGCTCACGCCCAGGCCCTGAGAGGGGACAGGGATTCAAGGCTCCCAGCATGGGGCCCATGGACCCCAGCCAAGCAGATACTCTGGGCCAAACTCACCTCCGACCCAAGCTGGCCCCATGGCCCACCCATGCCCTCTGCCGGCCTTTTCCACCCGGCTTCTCCCCATCCTTCAAGGGTCAGCCCAAGTGATCCCACTTAGAAAGCCTCCACCAGTCGCCCCAGCGAAAAGGGTTGGCCTCTGGACTTCTCTGATCCCTTATATGACCCACAATATTAAAGCACTTGATAATATGTGTTCACACCTTCTCTTTTCACTTTTTCTTTTTTTTTTTTGGTGGCGAAATAAATATAACATTTACCCTTGTGGCCGTTTGTGAAACTTCAGTGGCAATAACTGCTATACTCACATTGCTGCATAGCCATCACCGCTGTCTGTCTCCAGAACTTGCTTGCCTCTTCATACTGAAACTCTGTTCCCACTGAA
>NW_011495069.1:5203803-5204222 GCF_000754665.1 Bison bison bison
TGTTCCCACTGAATGTTTCCGTCACCATTGAAGGCGGCCCATTCCTGTGAGCACCAGCCCTTGGCCCCCTGCTCCTGGACACCACCGTCCACTCCCTGTCTCTGACTGTGAGCACCAGCCCTTGGCCCCTCCTCCTGGACACCGCCGTCCACTCCCCGTCTCTGACTGTGAGCACCAGCCCTTGGCCCCTCCTCCTGGACACCACCGTCCACTCCCTGTCTCTGACTGTGAGCACCAGCCCTTGGCCCCTCCTCCTGGACACCACCGTCTACTCCCTGTCTCTGACTGGCTAGTCTAGGTTTATCATCAGTCCAGTCGCTCCGTCATGTCCAACTCTTGGCGACCCCACGGACTGCAGCACGCCAGGCTTCCCTCTCCATCACCAACTGGAAGTGGAATTAGTGAAATTATGTAGTATC
>NW_011495069.1:5204322-5210214 GCF_000754665.1 Bison bison bison
TAACCCTCCATGGAGCCCTGTGCCTCTGCTGAGTGACTGGGGAAGAGGGGCAAGTGAAGGAGCAAAAGAACAAGGTGATGATGCCTAAGACTTCCAAGACAGGCCTGGTCCCCTGCCACGCCCCCTCATACCACGTACCTAGAATCCATTCATTCAACGATGGGCATCTATTAAACTCAGTGTGGCCAAGGCAGGGTTCTAGGTGCTACAGACACCACAGTGAACAGAACAGAACAAAATCCCTGCTCTCACGGAGCTCATATTTTAGTAGGAGAGACTATACATGAGTCAATAGTCTGCTGGATAATGTTGAGTGTCCAAGAGAACAATTAACAAAATAAAATTTTTTAAAAAGAGAGAACGATTATATCGATAGGGGACAGAGGGGCCTGGCAGAGGTGTGGATAGGAGGCTGGGAAAAGCCTCACTTATTAAGTGACTCCAGCAAAGACGTGATGACTTCCACGGCCTGGCTATGTGAATGTCAGTGTCTACAGAAGAGCTTCCCCAGCAGTGGGAACAGCTTGTGCAAGAACCCTGAGGCGTGGGCCTGTGGCTGGTGTGAGGAGTATGGAGAAGGCCAGTGTGGCTGGAGCAGGGTGAGCCAGGGAGAGCCTAGGAGGAGATCCAGTTAGAGAAGTAGTCAGGGGGACCTCCCTGGTGGCACAGTGTCTGAGACTCCACGCTCCCAGTGCAGGGGGCCCTGCCTCAATCCCCAGTCAGGGAACTAGATCCCACGTGCCCCAGTGAAGATCGAAGATCCCGTGTGCCACAGCTAAGACCCTCACATCCCGATAAAAAATAAAAATAACTAGTCAAAGAAAGAAAAGTAGCCAGGCCAGATTACCTAAGACCTTCCACGGCCTTTTAAGGGTTTGGCCAGTGGCGGGTTTTGAGTGAGTGCTGCGGTTGCTGTGTAGAGAATAAATATAGGGAGAGAGAGTGGGTGCTGGGAGATTACTTAGGGGTTATTGCAGTATCTCATCACAGAAGAATTTCATAAAGATTAAAAATTAAAATGAGGCTGCAACCTAAATAAGTTTCTGAGTGGCTCATTTGTTAGCCGAGCAGGGAAATGATGAGGGCCTGGACCAGGGCGCTGGTGAGGGGTGGTCAGATGCTGACAGCAGGGCAGACAGGGTTTGCTGATGGATTAGACGTGGGTTGTGAGAAAAAAGAGAAGACTCAAGAATGATTCCCAAGCTTGGTCTGAAAGTGGGAGCATGAAGTCGCCACAGGCTGGGGAGGGGAGCAGAGTGAGGGCAGGTTTTGGAGGAAAGAAAAGGAACACAACTGGGGGCATGTTAAGCTTGACGTTTCAGTTAAACACCCAAGGAGGCACCTGAAACATGAGTCTGGAGTCAGGGACCTTATGATCACCCTGCCCAGCGTTCCTATTTTGTTTTCTGAGGCCCAGCTGGCACCTGGCATCAAGAGAGCTTTCTAGAAACCCAGGTGTCACAATCTGCCATCCTTTGCACATCTGTCCATCTGCCCGTCCATCTATCCATCTATTTATCCACCCACTCATCCATCCATCCATCCATCCACCCACTCATCCATCCATTCATCCACCCACTCATCCATCCATTCATTCACCCATCCATCCACTCACTCATCCATCCATCCATCCATCCACCCATCCATTCATCCACCCACTCATCCATCCATTCATCCATCCACTCATCCATCCATTCATCCACTTACTCATCCATCCATCCATCCATTCATCCACCCACTCATCCATCCATCCATCCATTCACCCATCCATTCATCCACCCACTCATCCATCCATTCATCCACCCACTCATCCATCCATTCATTCACCCATCCATCCACTCACTCATCCATCCATCCATCCATTCACCCATCCATTCATCCACCCACTCATCCATCCATCCATCCATTCATCCACCCACTCATCCATCCATTCATCCATCCACTCATCCATCCATTCATCCACCCATTCATCCATCCATCCATTCATCCACCCACTCTTCCATCCATCCATCCATTCATCCACCCACTCATCCATCCATCCATCCACTCATCCATCCATTCATCCACTTACTCATCCATCCATCCATCCATTCACCCATCCATTCATTCACCCACTCATCTATCCATTCATCCATCCATTCATCCACCCACTCATCCATCCATCCATTCATCCAGCCACTCATCCATCCATCCATTCATCCACCCACTCATCTATCCATTCACCCATCCATTCATCCACCCACTCATCCATCCACTCATCCATCCATTCATCCACTCACTCATCCATCCATCCATCCATTCACCCACCCATTCATCCATCCATTCATCCACCCATTCATCCATCCACTCACCCATCCATTCATCCACCCACTCATCCATCCATCCATCCATCCACCCATCCATTCATCCACCCACTCATCTATCCATTCATCCATCCATTCATCCACTCACTCATCCATCCATCCATCCATTCACCCATCCATTCATCCACCCACTCATCCATCCATTCATCCACCCATTCATCCATCCACTCACCCATCCATTCATCCACCCATTCATCCATCCATCCATTCATCCACCCACTCATCCATCCACCCATCCATTCATCCACCCACTCATCCATCCACTCATCCATCCATTCATCCACTCACTCATCCATCCATCCATCCATTCATCCATCCATTCATCCACCCACTCATCCATCCATTCATCCATCCACTCATCCATCCATTCATCCACTTATCCATCCATCCATCCATCCACCCATCCATTCATCCACCCACTCATCCATCCATCCATCCATTCATCCACCCACTCATCCATCCATCATCCATCCATCCATTCCATCCACCCACTCATCCATCCATCCATCCATCCATTCACCCATCCATTCATCCACCCACTCATCCATCCATTCATCCACCCACTCATCCATCCATTCATCCATTCATTCATTCATCCATTCATCTACCCACTCATCCATCCATCTGCCCATCTGCCCATCTGTCTGTCCATCCACTCATCCACCCATCCATCTATTCATCTGTTGATCCACCATGCCCTGTACATCTAACCTGTGTCAGACATGGTGTCAGGTGCTGGGAATACACGAATTAGGAAGACACGTCTTCCCCTCAACAGGCTCACAGTCTTGTTACAAATTCTCTAGGCCTTCCACTCTTCCCTTGGCCTCAATCTCTCCATTAGTAAAATGAGTTTGGGCCAGACAATCTTGAAGGGCTCTGCCAACTCAGATCTCCCATAACCACATGAGGCCAACTTGCCCTCGCCCTCCTCTGAGCTGGGCCCCCCAGCTGGGGTGGATGGATCTAGGCCAGGGTCCATGTTGCCTGCCTGCTCCCATTACACCCACCTGACCTAGCAAAATTTCCCTAACCTCAGTTTTGCCATGTTCATCTTCCACCAAGAAGTGATTAACTCTTGGTGAAGCAATTAAGTCAATCGAGCAAGTGTGGTTTGCAGGCCACGGGACTCACAAGTGACGTGGGTTAAGGTTAAGGGGGATGTGCTCAGTCACTAAGTCATGTCTGACTCTTTGTGACCCCATGGACTGTAGCCTGCTAAATTCCTCCTTTCTTAGGATTTTCCCAGCAATAACACCGGAGTGGGTTGCCATTTCCTTCTCCAAGGGATCTTCCCAACCCAGGGATCAAACCCACATCTCCTGCATCTCCTATATTGCAGGCAGATTTTTTTACTGTTGAGACAACAGAAAAGCCCAATTAAGGGGGATGATATTTGGCAATTGGGTGAAAAAATCTTACTCTTGTTGTGTATGAAGTGCATAGATAGAGCACATACACAAACATACAGTGTATCTGTAGTATGAAAATTTCATGAGCATGGAGAGTTAGGGGAGAAGATGTCTTAAAAGGCTCCTTGGGGAGCAATCCTGGAAGAAGGAGTGAGAAGCACCAGGTTAAGAGAGGGAGGGAGGGTCAGAGTTTGGAGCAGACAATAATAGGGCTCAGTCCTCATGCTGGGGACAGAGGTGACCAAGCTCAGAGACTCTTCCCTGCAGCTACAATCTAGTGAGGGACAGGCGGGAAACTAGACAATCGTTATACACGATGACAAGAGCTGTGCGGGGCCGGCGTAGGGCTGGGGGTGGGGCTAGCACCAGGAAGGCTCCAGGGACGTTGCCGAGCAGGCAGGGCTGGATGGGAGACCAGGCAGCTCTGGGCAAGGGCAGCCTACTGACCCCAGCTCCCAGTCCCGGGGGGCAGAGAGAGCAGATGCCCACATAGACTGATTCCTCTGGGGAAATGGAGGTGCAGGCTGAGAATTTCCTGCTTTCAGAGCCTCTGCTCAAACATAACATCATTGGGAGACGCCCGGATTCCTCCCATTAGAGCTCCATCAGGGCAACTTGAAATATTACTCTTGACGGTACTGGAAAGCATTCCAGACCAGATACCAAAATACCTGACTCCTGGTCCCAGCAGTGCCCCTGCTGTACACGGAGTCAGTGTCCTTGGACAGGCCATCTCCCTCTCAGTCTCAGCTTCCTTGTCTCTAACACAGGAGCTAAGTACAGTCTCTCCCCGCACCTACTTCACGGGGTGTTAGATGAGGGAGGCACGCAGGAGCCATGAGTCACACTCCCCAGACACATGAACTCTTCTACTCACACGCACCCACTGCTCTGAGGAGGAGATTCCTCCCCATTGTACAGATGAGAAGACCGAGGCACAGAGGAGCTAGTCACCTGCCCAAGGCCACACGGAGAGTAAGTGAGGGAGCCAGGATTTGAACCCACTGGCTGAAAGCAGGCACGCATGTGGTGAGAAGACACAGACAGGGATAGGTTTAGGGAGCCAGACGCACCGGGTGTTCTGAGCTGTCCATCTAAGAGCCACACTCCCTTACTCCCCTGGGCCCCGTTTGCAAGCAGGGCACATGCTGAAGAGACGGCCTCGGATGCAGCTGGAGATCCCAGGCTAGAAAAAGGAAGGCCCCAGGGGCCCTAGAGCTGTCTTCCCAGCCCTTCAACCGTCAGGAGGATCTGCTTACGACGGGGATGGGGTCACACTGTGCCCTGGCTCCAGACCCGCAGAGTGGCCGAGATGAAGTCCTGGCGGCTCAGCCGACAGACAGGGCACTCCACGACTCATCACTCACAAGTCCCGGCCTCCAACCTCCCTCTCCAGGCTACCAGACTGCCAGCAGCCTTCTAAATGCTGTGCCTGTCCTGCTCCTGCGGCAAGAAGGAAGCATGGCTCCCTGCGCCTCTGCTCATGGTCCCAAAGGCCAGGGTGCCTGGCCTTCCCTTCTTCCTGGCCGACTCCTGCTTCTGCTGGAAGGCATCCTGAGCTGTGACCAGGATGTCGGCTTTTTCAGGAAACCCTCCTTCACGCCTCCATTGCACCCTTGCGTTGCCCTGACCCCAGGGGCCACTGTCTTGGGGTCAGCCTTGCTGGACAGGCCTGGGCCAGAGTCGTCATCTGCAGGTGGACCAAGCCCCCCATCGGCCGTCCCGGGAGGCCAGCACAACCTTGTCCTGTGTTATCATCCTCATGGCAGAGAGGACAGAATAGGAACTCAGCCAATGTCACTTGGCTACTAGGAGGTGGAACTGGGATTGAAACCCGGAAGTCCAACGTCAAAGCTGTCGTCTCAGCCTTGCAGCAGGAGTGGGCCCCTGGGAGGCGGAGGGCCGGAGCTGTAGAGCCTTTGTAGAACTTTCCAGCACCAGGGCTCTCAGATTCTAATAATATCCACAGCAGCTGAGTATCACTGTGCCGCGAACCACCCGTCCACACGGCCTAAAACAATGTGCCCAGGTCACTCTCTGTCCCTTCACCCTCAGGTTAGCTGTTTTCACCGCACCTGTCACCATCTACATGTGTATACAGCCTCTCCTCACTGGTC
>NW_011495069.1:5210483-5217889 GCF_000754665.1 Bison bison bison
TTCAAAGAGGAAGGGGGGCCCCAGAGTTGTCAAGTGATTTGCTCAGGGCCTCTGATAGGTGACAGAGCCAGCCAGGGGTCAGGCCCACTGGGTTCCAAAGCCTACCCTTTCGGACTTGCTGTTGTCGTTCAGCTGCTAAGTCGTGTCCAACTCTGCGACCCCATGGACTGTAGCCCGCCAGGCTCCATGGGGTTCTCCAGGCAGGAATACTGTAGCGGGTTGCCATTTCCTTCTCCAGGAAATCATCCCGGACCGGGGATCAAATCACGCCTCCTGCACTGACAGGCAGGTTCTGTACCACTGACCCATTGGACACTAGGCCACTGACAGGGAAGCGGGCACCAGAGGGGCTGACGGACTGGCCTCACCCCCAGCCAGCTTCGCCTTTGTCCTCTGCACAGCCCGCTGGTGGGTCTCTGAGGTCCTGAGGCCCAGACCTGGGCCTGTTTGTAACACTTCTGCCCTGCCTTTTATGAAGCGTGTAAGGCCTGTAGCCTTCACCGCTGAAGGCTGAGTCAAGAGCTCAGCTTTGCCTTTTTCTCCTTTTTAAATGAGCGCATCCTTCCGCAGCTGTGGTGTCCTTAATTCACTGGCCTGCCCCCATCCTTGGTGAGTTCTGGATACTCCTTTTAGGCTGTGTGACCTGGAGCAAGCCCCAGCCCCCGCCCCCAACCTATACCACGAGAGCTAATGATTCTTCCAGCTCAGATGTTCTGAGACCAGGAGAAACAGAACACAAGCCACACGTGTCACCCTTATAAAAATATCTGCATTATTTATCTATTTCCACACTGGTCTTAGTTCTGGCTCGCTGGATCTTTAGTCATGGCGTGTGGGATCTAGCTCCCTGACCAGGGGTGGGACCTGAGCCCCCTGCTTTGGGAGTTTGGAGTCTTAGCCACCGGACCACCAGGGCAGTCCCCACAGGTGCCATTTTAAATTTTACAATAGCTGTGTTAAAAGAATAAGAAGAAACAGAAGAAATTAATTTAACTATATATATATTTTTGGGGGGGGAGTGTGTGCTGGGTTTTCATTGCAGTGCATTGGCTCCTCTAGTTACTGCGACTGGGGGCTGCTCTCCAGTTGCGGCGTGCAGGGCTACCACTGCAGTGGCTTTTCTTCTTGCAGAGATGGGCTCCAGGCTCAAGATCCTCAGCAGCTGCAGGCACATGGGCTTAGTCGCGTGTGGAATCTTCCTGGGCCAGGGGTCAAACCCATGTTCCCTGCATTGGCAGGCAGATTCTTTACCACTGGACAACCAGGGAAATCTCAATTTAACCATATATTTTATTTCACCCAGAACATCGAAATTATTCTCATTTTAACGTGTAATCAATATAAAAATACTAACGAAATAGTTGACATTTTCTTCATGCTAAATCATCTCAATTCAAACTACTTGCTTTTCACGGGCTCTGTAGCCACACGGGGCTAGTGGCTGCCTGCGCGACCCATGCCGGGCTGGAGTTCTCATCTCATCCTGCCCCCAGCCTCTGCTCTCACTGACTCCCCAGAGCCCAGTTGGATGACAGCTATACAGGGCCTGTGACACCCAGAGCTCTGTTCTGAGGCTGGGGGATGGTCCTTGTGGCCTTGAAGGTCACGCAGGGGAGAGGGGCACTGCCTTCCTCTCCCCCAGGAGGGGAGACATCACGAGGAAGACAGATCTCAGAACCCAGGGTCTCTTTCCAAGGGCATGGGTCCCCTTCAGCTCAGATCCAATTGAGCCAGGTGCTAAACCCGTTACAGGACTCATCTCATTTACCCTGGCAAGAGCCCAGTGAGAGGTGGGAATTTGGATCCTGGTTTTGCCCAGAGGAGGAAACTGAGGCTCAGAGAGAAGAAGGGACTCTTTCCCTTGCACCTCGATTCCTCTTTCATTCTGCCTCTCCCTTTCTGGCTCCTTCTCACCCATCGTGCGTGTCTGTGTGTGGGTACGTGGGGCGGTGGGGAGGGTGGGTTGGCTACAATGCACTCGGGACCCACACACAGCCTTGGCACCAGGCATTATCATCCTGCTCGCGAGCTGCCCCACGGCTGGGGATCAGGACAGTGGAGAGAGGTTGGGTTCAGAGCTGGACTCTGGGACCCAGAGACATAGGACCTAAGACCCTCAGCTAAGGTGGGGGCGGGAGGGTGCTGGGGAAGGGAGGCTGGGAGACAGAACTTTCTTCTCCTGCCGCACCCAGCGCCCTGAACCAAGTCTCACCCCCAACCCCCATTTCCCCTGTCTCGATCTCTGGGACCCCAGGGCCCCCGGGCCTGGCCCTGCGCACCCTCAGTGAAAGAGCGTCTGCCCATAATTCTCGTCCGTCTGTCTGTCCTCCCCGCTCCCTCTCCCACCCTCCTCCTGGCAGTTCTGTCTCCACCTCCCTGCTCTTTCTCTCGCTCACCCCCTGAGTCTGGCTCTTGGCTTGTCTCTCTGTTCCTTCCCGTCTCTCTCTGTCTCTTTCTCTCTCCCTCCGCTCACCTGTTTTCCTCTGGGCCTTCCCGTCTTTCCCCGCATGTCTGGGGTGTCCTCCGGGGTCCCTAACCTTGCCCTCAGCCCCTCCAGTCTCTCCGTCCTCTCTCTGTTCCTTGGTGTCTGCTCTCATCGCCCCCCAGCCCCCTCTCTCCCTGTCTCTTGTTTATTCTCCTCCTCCCTGAGCTTCAGTGGAGCCCGGGCTGCCGGCTCCTCCTGTCCCTCCTCCCCGGGAAGGTGGGCGGCCAGCGAGAGGGCCCCAGCGGATGACAGCCGAGCCCCAGCCTCCCTCGGAGCTGTCACCGAGGAAATCACACACCAGCGCCTGAAATTCAAATTAGAGTTTTGCTGAAGCTGCTAAAACTCATCAAATACTATCTTTGAAGTCCCCGAGCAAGCTGGCCATTGCTCTTAAACGAATCTCTGTTGGAAACCGAGGGGCCGGCGGAGGGTTTGAGCCAGGCCACCCCAGACCTGCCCTGCCACATGGGTCCCCCACCCCGACCCCCGGACACTCCCGGGGTCAGCCACCAGGCTCCGCTGGCTGAGATCCCACTGCCCCACAGGCTTCCCACCCCTCCCCAGGGGATCACCCATGCCACGGTGCAGAGAGGATGACGGAGAGCCGGAGGCAAGGGAATGGGGGGGCGTGACCTCGACTCTGCACAGACTCCACCTCCAGGTCCCTCATCTCCTCCCCAGCTCCCTGCTCCTCTGGCCCCCCAGGTGGGGTGAGAGTATTTACGCACATGGTGTGGCAAGGATTAAATGAGCCATCACATGACTAGGGCCAGCTCACGGCTCGATAAAGAACCACCATCACGATAACAGCAAGAGCAAAAGCGTGGGTAGCCAAGCAGCATCTCGATCACAGCAAACACGCACACGCCAGGCCTGCCTCTCAGACCTGGACCTCTGTGGCCTCAGAACTACCCTGAGAAGAGCTGCAGGGATCACCTCCACGTTCCAGAGGAGCACAGCATCTCACTCAGGCTCCTCCGCAGGGCTCTCCCCCACCCACCGCTGCTGGCCCCTCAGTGTCCCCGCCCCAGGGCCTAGCGCTCAGTCTTGAGCCTGCCCTTCACCCACGGTCAGAGCTCAGTTTCCCAGCAGCCTTTGGCCCGCCCCTGTGACCAGATGTCTGCAGACGAGGGCGCGTCACCCTTCCCTCCTCCGGCCTGGCCTCCCCTCCCCGCTCCGGGTCTGCCCGCTTTCCCACCATTACTGTCCCCCCACCCATCTGACCTTTCCCACTGCAGATAATCCTTTGCATCTGGTCTTGTCACAAGCTAGGACAGGCAGTTTTCTGCTCAGGAACTTTCAAAGTCCCTGGACTCTGCTTCCGGTTATCACTGAAAGATGCCTCCTGGAAAGGGCAAAAGTTATGAGGCTGAGATGGGGAGACGGAGCCCCGAAGACCTTGGAAGCATGAGAGAGGGGGCCCACTGTGTTTGGAAAAGGCATACCCACGAGGGCATGGCTGGCTTTTGTGCACCAGCCCTGTGCCCGGTGCTGTAGGACAGCCCTCAGTTGAGCTTGCCTATGGCACAGGGTTGGAGCCCTCTGGGCAGGCAGCCCGGGGAGGGGCCTTGGCCCCAGAAATGGCCATGTTTGGCAGGCGCTGAAGAGCCAGGTGGACGCTCAAATCATGAGGTGGGAACCAGTGAGAGGGTGGGAGGGCAGCCAGAACCCACCAACCTTGAGTTTCCCTTGAAGGGGACACCAGCCGGCTCTCCCAAGTCCTAGGTGGCTGGAAAAGGCACCTCGCATGGACTCGTCACTGTGACGAGTGATGGCAGAAGTTCAGGACACTGTGAGTCTGAGGATGCACCCAACCCAGGTGCAGGGAGCCAAGGAAGGCTTTCTGGACGCCTGCAGTTGGAGTAGCTTGAAGTTGAGTTCACCAGGCAAAGGAGTGGGGCTAGGGGAAGAGGAGTGTACCCACTGAGGGACTGGCAGAGGGGAGCCGGGGAGACTGCGGCAGCCTGGGGACACTGAAGCTCAGAGTGGTTGTTGCTTAGCATGGGGAAGGAGGCGTGGTGAGACCCGTGGCTGAAGAGGTAATCAAGAGCCAGGATGCAGAACTCTCTAGGTGGGGAATTGATACAGAAGAAGGGTTTTCCAAATGCTGCCTGAAAATTCACTCTTCCAGGATTTGATGGCTGAGTTCAGACTAGCCAGACTACCCTGAGTACCTACAATGTGCTCTAAATGCTATGTGAACAAAATGACTGTTGACACAGGAACACCCCTAACAGAGCCTCCTTGGTCCTGCAGGCTCTGAGTGTCCACAGCGCCCAGGCCATCATCCCTGGTCAGGCTGCAGGGACCACACGCCAACCAACATTCACCACGTGATTCAGGCGACCATCACAGATGCTCTGGCGACCAGGGCAGCCCGGGGACCTCTCAGTTAATGAAGCTGACACTACAGAGGAGGATGCCTTGGTCACACAAGAAGCCAAGGTCACACCCAAGTTAGTGTCAAGGCCAGAACTCAGAGCCCAGAGCACTCATCCAGCACTTTCAATGCGATCAAGTGAGCCTCAAAGCATGAGGGTCTTGGTTAGGAATCTCTGATGCTGCTGAAACCTAACGCATTCAGCCTACACACATCTCCTCTGCCAGCTGTGTGCTGGGCACTGTGCTGCACGTTTGGAGGCTGTGCTGTGGACAGGGGAGGGGCAGGGATCAGACAGTGTCTGAGCCACACCAAGGCCCTTTCAGAAGCATACAGGAGACAAGTGAGTGCTGTGCAAAGATAAAGTGTGATCTGAGAGGGGAAGAGGCCACGAGGGATGCAGACTATGAAAGGATGCCTGGACCCCCAACTCTGGACCCTGAGGCCAGGGGGACTGCCGAAACCATCTGCCAGGGTTTCCTATTCTCCCCTTCTGTGCTGTTCGCTGCGCCTGTGTGCGTGCACGCGTGTGCTCGGTTCACATGTGCACGTGTGACGAGCAGGAGCTGCTGACAAGTGCCCCAGGTGTATTTCGGGGGCCGTTAAAGCTCCGTGTTTAATGGCTGGAGCCACTGTGGTCACGGCTGTCATCAGAGATTTCACGGGCTCGTTTACATCTTTAGCTTCCTCCTTCCGAGACGACTTCATCATCCCCAGCTCCCCCAGCCCCTCGGCGGTGGTGCGGAGAGGAGGTGGGGTTCAAAGCTCTGGTGGGGGAACAGGCTGGCAGAACAAGCCTGAAGCCCAGGCTGAGGGCGGGGCAGGCCCTGGGGTGGGGTCCCAGGTCAGGCTTATCCCCAGCTGCCCCACACAGAGCCAGCAGGCTGGAGGGAGCGGGGTTAGGGGCGGAGCCAAAGGCAGGATCTGCATATGGACATAGGGATGGGGGACGAGCAAGAGCCAGGATCTGGAAACCAGGAGGTCATAGCTGGGTGAGGTCAGGAACTCCGGAGTCAGTTAAGGGGCTGCCGAAATGGAGCTGAGAGTCCCAGGAGTAGGCTGAGAATTCCTGGCTGCACTGGGAAGAGTGTATGCCCTTCCCTGGAAGTAGCTCAGAACTACTTCTGTCGGGTCCCCAGAGGCTCAGGGCTGCCAGGAGGGATGGTCCTGGCTACAGTCAGACTGCCCAGGGCTGCTTCCAGCCAGAGCTCAGGACCCCTCAGAAGCCCCCAGAAGCCGAGATATCAAAGGTAAGATGTGTACTCGGTCTCCGGGGCAGAACTCCATGGAATTCTCCAGGCCAGAATACTGGAATGGGTTAGCCTTCCCCCTTCTCCAGGGTATCTTCTCAACCCAGGGATCAAACCCAGGTCTCCCATATTGCAGGAGGATTCTTTACCAGCTGAGCCACAAGAGAAGCCCAGGATGTGCGCTAGAAGTGGGTAATCAGAAGTTTTGAAGTCTTGATTCACATCAGCCACTTAGCCGCTGGTGCCTCTGAAGACATCATTCCCATCTGGAGCCCCCCATCCCCTCCTTTAAAAAGTGGGTGATCACAAGGCACTCAAGTATCGTAAGGTGCATGCCACAGACGAACAGGCATTTCGCACACTCTAGGGGGTGCCAGGGTGGAACGAGGCGACGTGAACACAACACTGAGCACAGGCCCTGCACAACTTGAGACTCCTCCCCGTGAGCTGCTGTAGGAGGTGAGGATGAGCAAAGGGGTAAATGCCAGGATGCTGGGGGAGGGGGCACCCTACCTAGCCTTTCAGACTGCAGTTCAGGGAAGGCTTCAGGGAGGAGGTGACGTCCAAGCTTAGACCTTCGGGAGAAGTAGAATTGGGCCCCGTGGGGAAATGGCAAGACAAGGGGAGGGTGCACAGAGGCCCAGGGCAGACAGGAGAAGAGGGCAGGGAAGGAGCAGGCGCCAGACTTCGAAGGGCTTCGCTTCTCAGGCCAAGGAGCAGGGCTTTCTCCTGGGACCTCGGGGTGCCTGCAGCGGTAAGCAGGGGAGAGTGGTGCTTGAGAAAGGTCACCCTGCCTGCGGTCAGAAGCGAGATTGGAGAGGGGAGAGGGGGCACCCAGGGCAGACACCCGTCCTGGCATGATGGAGTTAAAGAGGGGGTGGATTCACTGGGTGGTCCCAAACCAGAAGAGGGCGATTCCTGGGGCTCCTGGGGAGGAGGCATCAGAGAGGCTGAGAGCCCCTGCCCATCACTGTCTCCAGGCGAGGGGCCAGGCTGTCTCCCTGTCATCAGCACTGCCTCCACAGCCCCGGGCCTGTCACCAGCAGCCCCCAGAAACATCCCCTCGGAGAGGAGACGCGAGCCGAGGCGCCTGATGGACCTGTCACCACAGTGCCGCCCCGCCCTGCAGGCCCCATGCCGGGTAATCTGCTTTCACCAGGAACGTTGTCCTTCAGTCTCCGCAAGCTCCCCGCTCAGAGCCGCGAGGGCGGGGCACCCAGGGCGGAGAAGCTGCCTCTCTTCCCCGAACAAATGACCTTGGGCCAGGCTGGGAAGAGCTTGGCCGGAATTC
>NW_011495069.1:5218067-5219702 GCF_000754665.1 Bison bison bison
TCCCCCAGGGGTCGTCTGGCCAAGAGTGACACACGCCAGTGTGAGCATCAGGTATCCTGGGTTCACATCTCAGCTTGGCCGCTTGCTGGCTGGGTGACCTTGGACAGCTTACTCTCCCTCTCTGAGCCTCCAGGGAGACTAATGTACATGGTATGATACCCTTGGTGTGGGGTTCCTGGACAGGGGAATTGCAGAGCTTCCCAGGAGACACCCCATAAACGATAACCCCCTTACAGCTGCTGATCTCCCCTTCCCGTGGGGAAGCCTCCTGCAGCCCCACCCCACCGCACCTCTCCCTGAGGCTGACCTGTGATCAAACCCTTGGCCCGGCCCCCTCTCCACATCCTAAAAAACGCTCCATGGTAAGGTGGCCTCATGTGGGGGCCCTAGCACTGGACAGGGGGTGAGGAGATTGGGTGCTGGTCCCAGACATATGGCTGCTGCTGGCTGTGTGACCTTGGGGGGATCACCTGCCCTCTCTGGGCCTGTGACTCCTCCCCGCCTCCTCCACAAGCGCACCATCACCAACCTGTTTAGCTGTCCCTCCTTTGGGCCGTTCAGCAGCTTGTCGGTATTCCTGCTGCAAGGCCCTGAAAGGATCTATTCTAGCTCTCTCAGACAGGCAGAGACTGGAGGGCCGCTGGTGTGTCCCCCACCCCACCCCACCATCCTAACACTTTGGGACCTCAGAAACCTGGGTGGAGGGGATGGGGTGGGAGTGTCACAGTGCTCTTGTGGCAGAGGAGCTGGTGTGGCCAGGAGGGAGGGAGAGGGGGATGGGTGGGGTGCAGTGCCCCTCGGTTTGGAGCAGCCGTGATCACCGAGGCTGCTCAGTGACCCAGCGATGCAGGGCCAGGGCGTCCCCGTGCTGCGGGTCCTGCGGTGACCGCAGTGACGGTGTCGCCCAAGAGCGGGTGGGGGTGTGGCCTCGGCGCTGGTCACGACCCTGGGGGGCTCCTGTAATCAGATCCTCCCAGGCAGCAAGGGAGGCCCTGCCCCTCCCATCACACCCTCTGCCTCAGCAGCTTTAATGAAAATCAGACAGAGATCTTTAGAGCTGCTTAGCATTTCAATACATTCGATATTGGGTATTACCAAGTCACCCTCCTAAAGCTATTCCCTACTCTGAGGTGCCATCCCCACCCACCCACCCCCAACAAGTCATGTCACCCAGGCACTCTCATTCTCCTACACACGCACACGCGGGGCTCTCTCTCTGAGTGTGTCTCTCTGTCTCTCTGCATCTCTCTCCCTCCCTCCTTCTCTGACTGTCTCCTGCAAACACAGAGAGCTGCTCCCTTCTGTCAGAATACAGATGGGGGCTCATCTCCTCCTGACAAGCAGAATGATGATGATAAGGTTATTTTTTTTAATATCAGGGATATTAATGCTCCTCTTTCTGATAACAAGCCACACTCTGATCACTTCTGCCCACCCCTACCTCCCCAGAGGATGGTCTCAGGGCCGGGCAGGGAGCAGAGGCAGGAGGGCCTACTGGGCACCAGGCACCTTCTAAATCATCTGCCCCCCTAAACAGCAGGTGCTGGTGTCCCAGTTTTCAGGCGGGGACCTGAGGCTCAGAGAGGTGAAGTGACCTCCCAAAGACACACAGCTCTGGGAACGGCCCGCCCCCCC
>NW_011495069.1:5219802-5226606 GCF_000754665.1 Bison bison bison
AAACAGCAGGTGCTGGTGTCCCAGTTTTCAGGCGGGGACCTGAGGCTCAGAGAGGTGAAGTGACCTCCCAAAGACACACAGCTCTGGGAACGGCCCGCACCCCACCCCACCCCCCCACCTCCGTAACCCACAAATCATCACCCGGGATAGCAGTCGGCAGCTCCCACTCATCTGACTATCCCTCTCTCCCCTCTCCCCGCCGCCTCACCACAGCGGGAATGCAGGCTCTGAAAACCACAGTTCTGGATTTGAACCCTGGGTCTGCCGCTTCACAGCTGTGGTACCTTGGATGGATCATGTCACCTCACCTCCACCTGATTCTCCTCATTTATAAAGTGTAGATAATAATAGAACTTGCTTCAAAGGGCTGTTATTAAGATTAATAAGAATAGTGAATATCCTGCCACATCATCCCAGATGTCGAGAGCCCGTGGAGACCTCCCCACCACGCTGAGCTGTGCTCCCAGAGAGGTCACGTCATTTGCCTGCAGTCACACAGGCAGGTATGGGGCAGAAAGGATCTAGCCCCCTTCCCGGGCCTGGGCCAGGCCCTCCCCGACAAAGGGTGCTGGGACCAAGGCAGAAAGTCCTCACAGAGGCGGCCCCACACTACGTGTTGAAGGTTTGTGTCCAGTGCCAGCCAAGATGAGCCCTGCTCTTGTAGGAACGGGGCAGGTGGATTCCCAAACTGAGCTGAGCTCTGGAGGGCTTTGCTAGAGAGCGGACTTGGGCCGGGGCCCGGGGATGGCTTCTCTGAGGATAACCAGGAGGGGCTGGAGGGCGGGGGGAGGTCCAAGGGAAGGCGCTCCCTACGCAAAGGCTGTGCGTGCAGACAGGGAGGAGGTGGTGCCTGGAGAGGTGGCTGGTTCAGACTACAGGACAGGTCCTGCAGGCATGGTAAGGATCTGGGTCTCTGTCTGGAGAGAGCAGGGGAAGGCTCTGGAAACGCTCTACTCAGGGAAGGAAGGCCCTGGGGCAGGGACCGAGCATGAGAGTTTGTGCTGGCCAGTCTTTATGGCCGTGGCATGGAGCTCCACCGAAGGGGCTTAGAGGGTGTGGATGGGGGCCAGCCATGTGTCCCTAGAGCTGTCCCGCTGGGGCTGATGGGGGTGCAGCCTGGATGCTGGCGGAGGTGAGGAGCAGAAGCGGTCATGATACATTTTGGTGCCGAAGGAGAGTCACGGAGGGAAAAAGCAAACGTAGGGTTACCAGGGGATTGAGGTTCAGTTCCCTTCAGTTCAGTCACTCAGTCGTGTCCGACTCTTTGTGACTCCATGGACTGCAGCACACCAGGCCTCCCTGTCCATCGCCAACTCCCGGAGTCCACCCAAACCTATGTCCATTGAGTCTGTGATGCCATCCAACCATGTCATCCTCTGTTGTCCCCTTCTCCTCCTGTCTTCAATCTTTCCCAGCATCAGGGTCTTTTCCAATGAGTCAGCTCTTCACATCAAGTGGCCAAAGTATTGGAGTTTCAGCTTCAACATCAGTCCCTCCAATGAACACCCGGACTGATCTCCTTTAGGATGGACTGGTTGGATCTCCTTGCAGTCCAAGGGACTCTCAAGAGTCTTCTCCAACACCACAGTTCAAAAGCATCAATGCTTCGGTGCTCAGCTTTCTTTATAGTCCAACTCGGGGATTGCGGGGGAGGGATAAATTGGGAGATTGGGATTGACACACACACACTACCACATACAAAATAGGTGATTAATAAGTTTGAGCCAACTCCGAGAGAGACTGAAGGACAGGGAAGCCTGGCGTGCTGCAGTCCACGGCGTCGCCAAGAGTCGGACACGACTGAGCAACTGAACAATAAGAACCTACTATATAACACAAAGGAATTCTACTCAATACTCTGTAATGGGCTATATGGGAAACGAATCTAAAAAGAGGAGATGTATGCATATGTGTAACTGATTCGCTTTGCTGTACACCTGAAATTAACACAGCATTGTACATCAACTATACTCCAATAAAAACAATTTTATAAAGACTTGGTGGTAAAATCAAAGGACTTAGAATGTCCTGGATACACAGCTGATGGAGAAGGAGGAAGAGGGTTAAATTCAGGTTCCTGATACGTACAACTGGGTGGATGGTGGTGTCGGAGGAGGACCAGCCACGGGACAGAGAATCACGGAGCGTGCATCTGGGCAGGGGACGTTTGGGGGACTGTGGAGGTGACGATGGACAAGGAGGGACAGAGAGAGTAAAATGTGGAGTCCGTGAGGACAGATGATTCAAGAAGTTTGCTGGGAAGGGGAGGAGAGAAGGATGGGCAGGGGGGACGTGTAATAAAGGGAGGGTTGGTTCTGTTTTTCCAGGACAGGAAAGACTTGAGCATGAAGGATGGAGCAAGCCCAGACCTTTGAGGCTCATCCCAATTTCGTCATCTTTCTACTCCATTCTGCTGCTTGCCACTGGTTCCAAACTGTGGAAGTGATTGATTATATGTAAACAGGAGGAAGCAATTAGTCTGTGCATGCCTGGCCATTAATAAGCCTCTTATGTATTTATAACAACACCTCATTTACCCTCCAACCTGAGAACGAACAGCCCGGAATGAGCAGAAGAGGCCTCTGAACAGCCACGACCACGGACACTCATCTCATGTTCTTTATTCACGGGAAGATCCTCGCTTAGAACCCATTGACCACTGACTCTCACTTTACGTACGATGCTAATCAGTGTTCATATTTAAGTCCACAACAGATAAGAAGCAGCAGTTTAGGAGGCAGTTGGGAACTGTCAAAGGCCCAGAGAGCAGAGGCAGCTGACAGCCTGGAGAGAGGGCAGAGAGAGAGATGCTAGCAAGCAGAGAAGCCTGGGCTCATTCCGTGGACAAGGGAAAACAGGCCCACCCACGTCTGCGACGCTGAGGGCACCTCTGTCTCCTATGGCCACGCCAGCAGTGGCTTGACAACTCGTCTCTAGGTCCTTTTCCACATCAAGGTTCACTGATTCTTTGTTCACACCATGACTCTGAGCGCCCAAGAAAGGGCTGAGTTACACTCGCTGTGTTCTGCTTCAAGAGAACTTTTTTTTTTTTAATAAATTGTAAACCTTAAGTTTTGGTGCCTATGGTTCCTGAAATATTCCCTTACGTGGAGGGGGATTTTGTAATTGCCTCTTTAATGATCTGCTTCCCCGTTAGACCGCAGTTCTGTGCAGCCCGCCTACCTTATTCCCAGCACCTGGCACAGCCCCACAGGAGGGACTCAATACATCACCGTTGAATTACCGAATTGATTAATAAATTAATATTACACACCGGGCAACATGCCCGCAAGAAATATATTATTACACTTAATTCCACCTCTTTTTATTTTTTAATAGAGCTGCTAGAAAAAAATCAAGTTATACATGTGGCACACTATACTATATTTCCAGCTGACGGGGCTGGCTTAGGCACTCCTGCCCTGGCTCTAGAAGTGCTGAGGCTGCTGTTTCAATCGCTGTCATGTCTGACTCTTTGCAACGCCACAGACCGTAGTCCATGGGATTTCCCAGGCAAAAATACTGAAGTGGTGCCATTTCCTTCTCCAGGGGATCTTCCTGACCTAGGGATCGAACCTGCGTCTTCTCCTTGGCAGGCAGATTTTTACCGTTGTACCACCTGAGTTTAAACGCCTTTCCTGTGGTCCGGGTGAATCGCTGCTATGTCATGGAAGTGACTTCCTCACTTGTCCCCAGGAGGCTGCCTTCCCTCCAGCCTGGGAGCACATCACAGGTAGGGTCCTATCTTATGACCTGGGAACCCCAGCACCAGCCCAGTATGGTGGGGGGCAGCTCCATGCTCCCTTCATGACCATTCAGTTCAGTTCAGTTCAGTCGCTCAGTTGTGTCTGACTTTTTGCGACCCCATGGACTGCAGCACACCAGGCCTCCCTGTCCATCACCAACTCCCGGAGTTTACTCAAACTCATGTCCATTGAGTCGGTGATGCCATCTAACCATCTCATCCTCTGTCATCCCCTTCTCCTCCTGCCTTCAATCTTTCCCAGCGTCAGGGTCTTTTCAAATGAGTCGGTTCTTCGCATCAGGTGGCCAAAGTATTGGAGTTTCAGCTTCAACATCAGTCCTTCCGATGAATATTCAGGGCAGTTGGGAAAATGAGTAGAGCCAGCAGGTCACACATGGGGAAACTGAGGCCCTAAGCAACACGGGGCCTCACGTTAGGAAGCAGGATCTTCCTGAGATCTCCAATGGCTCACCCCCACCCCTGGCTCATCCCAGATCCTGGCCCTGGGGAGAAGGAGAGGTTTCTATGCAAATGCGAGGGATTCCTAACCCCTCCGGTCCCCTCACAGAGTGAACCAGGCAGAGGCTGAGAAGGGGCAGGCCTTTCTCTGCAGAAGTCTAGGCCCTGCGTGGACAGCTTGGGGCAATAAGACATCAGGGTAGGGGTCAGGGTGGCTCAAGGGTGAGCGAGGTCTCACCACCAGCCAGTGCCCCCCACATACCCATCTCCTGCTGGACATCTCCTGTCCCTGTGCTCGAAGGGGCACTCTGCAGGGCCCATCCCTCGGGGGCAAAGGACAGCCTGGCTCCCGCCCCCTCCCTTAAAGAACAGTGATGCCTTCCAACCTCAGCTGTCTTGACAGGTCTCCAAGCACATTTGCCCCTGTGAACTCATGTGAGCCTCAGAGCAACCCTCTTTGGTGGCATATCCATCCTCATTATGCCCTTTTCTCCTTATTCTCGTACAGTTGGGGAAACAGGCTCAGAAAGGTGCAGTGAGAAGAAATACTCTTGGGAGGGTATTTCTCCCAGAAATGGAGACTAATGGAGAACGTAATAGGGAGGCTTGCCAGACATTCCAGACTTCTCTCCTCACTCCCAGAAGGAAAAAAACGAGGGTCGGAGAGGGGCCCTGAGCTGGGAAAGGACTGGCTCTGTGGCCTCCCTGCTTGGTCAGGTCCAGCCCTGCCTGCCCCACCTCCATCTTGCTCCGTATAGTAAAGTCCCAAAGCGCCCCTGAGCTGATGGGAGGGCTGAGCATTGTTCAGATTCACCCCCTGGGAAGAGCTGAGGTCAAGCTCACGTAGCAGGTCCAGTTAGCACAGCTGTACAGCAATCCAGAAAGCAGGATGTTCTGTAAACCAGAAATGACCTTCCAGCAATGATGGCCTCAAGCACTGGGCCAGCAGGGCGTGGGTCTCCATGCATCTGCTCGAGGTGTATTGGATCATTCAGCAAAGGTTCTCAGAGCACCCACTGTGCACCAGGAGAAAGCATCAGGACCCAGCAGAGACCCTGCCGTGGGCGTTCAGAACCCGGTAGGGAGGGGTGACACACTCCACAAGCATCACGGAGTCCGCTAGTGTGCCTCGTCGTTTCCCGCTCCAGCAGTCAACCCTCACAAAACTCACGCTCCTTTTAAAATGGGGGCGGGGGCGGGGAATGCAGGAATTCTATGAGAGAGGGACGCAGGGTCCAGCCTGGGAGGTACACAGTGAAGGAAAGCTGCAGGTGAGCTGAAGATGGGTGGCGGGGGTTGGGATGGCGGTGGAGATGGTCAATGGCTGCTTCCTCCCCATGGGCAGGTTGGCAACTTGCTACTTGGAAACTCGGGACAGGCAGAAGGGAAGGTGTGGGAGGAGAGACCCCAGGAGACGTCATTGTGGGGGTATCAGAAGCTCAGCTAGATAAAAGAAAGCAAACTGCTCTTAGCCCATGGAACACCTGGTGGAATTCTCTCACTTTGCCCAAGAGGATTCAGAATATGCAGCAGGCCCCTGACAGAGAACTCCCCCTCACTCTCACCAAGTCCTTAGAGGCCTCCCCAGCTTCCTCACCTGCAAAATGGACAAAGCCTAGGTTCAACGGGCTTGGTCTCCACCTGGGGATGGAGAACCCCAGTCCCCTACAAAGCCTCCTCTGCCAGCGAATATTTCTGGGAGCCCTGGCTGGAGTAGGGGATGCCCAGGAGTGCCTTGACTGCATCCTGAACTGCCTGCTTCTTTCTGCCCTGCCTGGCCCACAGCCCAGTGGCCCAGGAGCCAGGTGCCAGCCAGAGACTCTTCTGTCTGAAGGAAGCTCAGAAGGAAGGTCAAGTGTACTGCATCCTATGGACACCTCTCTGCAGATTTCCACACACTTGTAATTAAAATGTTTGCATTAGTAACTTTAAATACTAAAAGCCCAGATATACAGCTTCTCTTGAAAATGCAGAAAACTGGGCTGATACCCCCAGGGCAAAGTTGACTGGAGCTGGGAACACTTCCCTTGGCAGGTTTCATTAGCGTGCCTGCCTGTCTGCCTCTCTGGGTCTAGTCCAGTCTGCTCCCCTGAACCCCAGCCTCCTAGAGCAGTCTCTAGCCAGTGTCGGTTTGAATGCCTCTGGTAACAAGGGGCTAACTACATCTTTGAGGCAGTTGGTCTGAACCGTTCAAAAAGGGCTCCTAATACAAGCCGTCTTCCCCTTTCTGTAACAAAGAAAGACGCACAGGAAAAGAAGTGGGCTTTGGAGTCCGGCAGATCTGGATCTGAGTACCTCTCCAGCGTTTAGCCAGCTGTGCGATCTCAGGCAAATGATGGCCTTTGTGCGCTTCAGTTTTCTTAGCTGCACCTCCCCTGCAGGGTTGTGCGAGGCTTAAAGTAGAGCAAGTTTATAAAATGGTTAAAGCAGAGTCTGCGACGCCGAGAGAATCCCCAAATGGCCTTTATCATCCTGTGTAACCTCCAGCCATGGGTCCAATTCTTCCCCAGGGAGCAGAATAGTGGAAATACATTCAGAGGGTGCTGAGCAGCAGATGGAAGTCAGAGGCAGAGGTGGAACTTGCCCTGGTGGGCACACAC
>NW_011495069.1:5226727-5227566 GCF_000754665.1 Bison bison bison
GGGCACACACTTGCTGGCCAGCCCCCAGGACTGCAGATCTCTGCTTCCCAGACAGTTTGGCCCACCCGGTGCTCCTGGGGAGAGAGTCAGCTTCAGGAGGGAGCCCCTTCTCCGGTCCTTCCCCAACAGACTGCAGCCTCTCCCCCCGCAACCTCCCCCAACCCTCCAGGAGGCGATCCCTAATCCTGGGCCTGGAACTGGAGTGGGGAAGGTCAAGGGAGGAGAAGCAGGGAATGGTAACCGCCTTCAGCCAAGCTGGCCACCTGGCTGTGTGCCTGGCGGACGGCGGGGCACCTTACCTGGGTCCTTGCATATAATTTTCACATCCACTCTAGGACACAGACCCTCTTATCCCTGTTCTACAGACATGGACCTTGAGACTCAGGGAGGTTTAGAAACTTCCTCAAAGCCAGCCCTAAAACGTTGGTCGGGTCCCTGAGTGCCGAGCTCATGATCAAGGGGCTCTAAGGCCTCACCTAAATTCGGGGTGCCCAGTCATTGGGGGGTGGGGCAGGGGAGAGCATTTTTAACTAAAAGCGCTCGTGAGTTTGTCTCTAAGCCAGTGTCTGAGCCTCCGTCCGTGAACTAGTGTGTGCACATCACCGCGTGCGAGGCAGTTTGTTGGGGGATGCGTGTGCCTGAGGGTCACGTGTGTAAGAGTGAGCGTGTCCGTGTCTATCCACGCAGGGCCTCCCCCGACCCCAACCGGTGGGTCAGTGTGTTGCCGGGCGTCCGGACCCCTGGTTGGGTGCGCGGCGGCTGAGTCCACGCGGGGCGCGGGGTGAAGGTGCTGGCGCGAGCGTGCGCACGTG
Organism: Bison bison bison; assembly: GCF_000754665.1. NCBI lineage: Eukaryota > Metazoa > Chordata > Mammalia > Artiodactyla > Bovidae > Bison > Bison bison. Next base: position 5,227,540 of record NW_011495069.1, read on the forward strand.
GGGCGGGCGGCGGTATCCGCGGGTAGG
>NW_011495069.1:5227957-5231322 GCF_000754665.1 Bison bison bison
GAGGGGCCGGGGGCGCGGCGCGCGCAGCAGCCGGAGCGAGCCCGCCGAGAGGCTCAACTTCCTTCCCCTCGACCCCAGTGCCCGAGGGGCTGGGATCCCTGGATCTGGGTGGGGAGGGGTGGCACCGCGAGACACCTGGGGTCAGGGGACGGAGCGCCGGGGACAGGGCTGGGGGGAGACGGACCCGAGGGCTTGAGGATGAGGGACAGAGAGGCACGAGGGACAGGGGGACGGGACTCGGGGGTTCGGAGCTGGGGACAGGGAACTGAGGATCGGACACTGGGGATGAAGGGACCGGACCGGAGGACGGCAGACAAGAGAAGCAATGTAGGGGAGAGAGGAGGCAGGGCAGGGCACGCGGTGGGGCAGAGGACAGAGGGACCCAGGATGCAGGGGGAGGTTCAGGGGGCTGAAGAGAAGCGCCGGGCGTCCAGGGATGGGGACCAGGAAGGGAGGCAGGAGGACCAGAGAACAGGACCGGGTTTGGGGGAAGACGGGCGTGAAGGGCAGAGAATGAGGGTCTTGGAAGTGGGCTGGGCTGGAGGGCTGGGGGTGGGGGCGGAAGGACAGCAGCCAGCCCCAGGGGAAGCAGCTTCGGTGGGCGGTGGGGAGAAGGGGCCCGGGAGGAGGGGGCTGAGCAGGCTGCAGACAGACTGAGGTGGGCAAGGCCGGAGGGCTGGGTCTTGTCCAGGGACAAGGCTGGGGAAGTCCGGTCACTCCGGGGGGACGCAGGATGAGGGTGTGGGCTGAGCAGTAGAAACCAAAAGGATCTGGGAGGGGATAAGGGAAGCCGGGAGGCGGCATCTGTCAGGCTCCCCCAACACCTAGGGCTGCACACCTACGTGAGTGTACACACACACACACACACACACACACTCACCCACCCCTTAGTCCACCGGGCACCCCAGGTCCAGCTCAGGATGCTGCCCCGGTTTCTGCTCCTCACCCGACCCCTGCCCAGGACCCCTTCTCCTCTTGCAGCTCTGCCAGGAGAAGGCCTGACCCGGGGCTCTGTGCAAATCCTAGGGTTCACAGCCTGGCTCCAGAGCTGCATCCTCAGCCTGGCAGGATGAACTCCCAGATTCTAGGGAGCTCCAGAGCCGGTGTTCCTCATCCATGCTTAGACACACCACCAATCCACCCCTCACACACGAGCAGCTCACAGAGACACAGTCGTACCCACAATCACACATGCACCAGCAGCCACGTGTTGGGATTCACACAGAGAGACACAGGCCCGCAGAGACTCATGTGCGTGGACAGCCCCCACACCCCTATAGTCAAATGCACAGAAGTGTGGCCAGTACACAGGTGCACGCATGTGCATGTAAAGATTCGTGCATGTGAAAATATGCACATTGTGGGCAGACACCACATGTATGAAAAGACCCTCAAACTCGCATTCGTGTCCCTAGAAATGCATGTGCACAGCACCAACACACACAGATATACATAAACTCAACCACCAATGAAACGGGCCACGCAGGGAGCAGGGACCAGAGCAAGGGAGCTGAGGGGTGAGTAGGGAAGGGGACACAAGGGGCCTGGGAGGTCTGGGAGCTGTGGCCTGAGCACAGTTTCCTCTGGGTTGGATGCCCAGGGGAATTCTGAAGGGCCCACAGCGAGTGCCTGGGCATTGGGTGGTACAGCCCCAACTCCGTGCTTCAACCCTCTTCTTTGAGGAGGATCCAGCACCCTCCAGAATGCCAGACTGGCAAACCCCAGATCCGCCTAGGAGGGAACTTTGACCCGGCTCCTGAGCAGAGGGCAGACTGTTTTGGCCTGGGAAAGAGGCTGTGTCTGGAGAGGGGCAGCAGTTGGGGAGGAGGCAAGGTCACCAGGAGAGGAAGTGGGGGACGTCTGTCAAGGGTGGGAGGGAGGCAGGCAGGCCTGGTGCCAGGGCCCGGCCACACCTATTTGATCAGCACAGCAGGGCGCCCCTGCCTGGGCACAGGTTACCCTCGCAGGTCCAAAGGTCCTGGGTGGAGACCTGGGGCCTGGGTTCCACGCAGGACAGCCAGGAGTCTGTGCGCTGGTGCAGGGCCAGGACCGGACGGGGGAGACTGTGGGAGCTCAGGGAGGGGACTCTTTCCCCAGTGGGGGTCCTGCAGAGGTGACAGTGCCCCCAGGCTACCCAAGTGCCCTGTGCCAGGTCCCTCACAGGGCTGGGGACGGACCTGCACCTGCAAGGGTGCCCCCGAACCCCACCAGGCTCAGAGCCCCTTATCACTCTTTGACGTGGATTATCCACCAATTTGGGGTGATCTCCGAGGCATTCACATCCCAGCTGACATCCCCTGGCCACCCCGAATTCTCCAGCCTCACCACCACGCGCCGTGTCCTCCGGGAATGTAAATCAATTTAAGTATTAGTCTCAGGGAAATGGAATGGGGGAAGGTGACGGCACGGGAGGAAAAAAAGAAATCGCATAATACCTTCCTCAGTCTAACAGGAAAGGCTTAGGAATTATCTGTGCTTCTCAGAGCAGGGGAGGGACCCGTTTGATCCCCCAGAACAGGCCGGCAGGTAGGCCTGGGAGGGACGCCTGCAGACATCTGGCTGATGAGGAAACTGAGGAAACAGAGGGGTTAAGTGGTTGCTTCCCTGAAGGCCCTGAGACACCGAATGTCCAGTTCTCCATTTGCAAGTGGGGAGATGGGCCCAGAGAGGGTCATCGACTTCCCAGGGGTCACACAGACCTATAGTCCAGCAGCGCAAGAGGACAGAGAAAGCCCGGCCCTGGTGAGCCAAAGCATTGGCCTCACCAAGGGGACTCAGGTCCCTGCAGGAGGGGCCTAGCCCTGGACTTCCCTCCAGCCCCGTGAGACCTCCTGTGGGCCTGGAGCCTCCTGTGAGAGACCTCTGTGTCCCCCCAGGAGAAGGGGACAGGACATGGGGAAGAGGGGGACAGAGAGAGAATCAGGGAGGGGATGGACAGAAGCCGGTCTGGAAGGAATTGGAACAAGCAGCCTTGGAATCTGGTCGCTCTTTCTGAATCCAATAGAATCGACTTTTGATTTATCTTTGGATTATCTGAGCCCCCCCTCCCCCGCTCCCCGCCTTGGCTGATTGATCATGGCTGATTGATCATGGGGATTCCCAGAGGGGAGGGAAGGCCTGGAAAGTGGGGGTCTGCAGGCCTCTGCCTCTAGAGTCGGGGTGATCAGGGGGAGAAGTCCCAGCGGCCCCTGGGTGTGTGCAGGTCTGAGTTGTGTCTGGGCGGTGCTGGCCCAGGGGCCCTTCAGTTCCAAGACCCCCATCTGGGATGTGGGGTGTGGCGGGGGAGCCCACAGGTCCCTGTCCACACCCCTCCTCCCCACTCCCCAAACTCAGCCCGCTGGTCTGGGGTAAACTGCAGCGCAGCC
>NW_011495069.1:5231428-5236342 GCF_000754665.1 Bison bison bison
CCCCCCGCCCCTGGGGGGGATTCCAAGCCAGAGCTCAGAAGGCCCTCCCTGGCTCGGCAAGTCCTTTTTCCAGCTGGCCTCTGGAACACCCCCAGCCATCGCTGGGTGGGGAGAGTGAGGGGAGGAAGAGGAGGAAAATCAGCGCATGAGAGCATCCGCACTCCCAACATTTCCTGATGACACTTGTCTCCATCACTGAGGGGCAGGCGCAGAGCTAGGCAAATCTCAGGCCGGAGGACAGCACCCACCCTCTCTTCGGGAAAGTTCCAGGAAGGCCCATTTTAACCCTCTGCGGCCTTCCTAAGTTAGCAGATCAGGTTGGTTGGAGTGATTGCTGGCTGGGAGAGGTGGGTAGATAGAAGAGAAAGGGAAATGAAAGCTGCGAGACTCGGAGCCCAGACTCCTTTCATCAGATAGATCAAAGGCAGCAGGGGCCCAGATTGGTGAAGGGACTTACCCAAGGACACACAGCAGCCCTGATTTCTTCCCAGTTTGGTGCATCTTTATCACCTTAAAGTGAGTGATGCTCACTGCTCCTAGGTACCAAGAGAGAGGCAGGGGGCCAGGACTCAGGGAACAGGAGCCAGCTTTGGTGAAGCATGGGGTCCAGGCGTGCAGTTTACTGTCGCCCACCCTTATGTATCATTATCCCCATTTTACAGATGAGGAAACTGAGGTTCAGTGAAGTGCAGGTCACCGGCTACCAAGTAGCTGTATTGAGATGTGAGCCCAGCAGTGTCTGATTCTAAAAGCAGGGTTTTTTCTTACCCTGTTCTTGGTACTTTGCAGGGTCCCCTTCAGGGGTCTGGCTTAGAGTAAACTTTCGGCAAGTAAACTCCTTTCTCTACCACTGTGACAACCCAGAGATTCCTGCTCCTCAGGCTCAAGCTGCCAGGGCTGGCGGCTTTGTCTGTGGTGCTCTGGGTTCCAGCCCAGGAGTCACACCTGTGGAGCTCCAGGCGTCGTCCTGATCTTCCCTGAGGCTGAGTGTTTTCATCTGGAAAATGGGCAGAGGAATGAGCACCTTTCGGTGTTGCCGTGTGGGCCACGGATGAGGCACTGCAAGCTCCCCTAGCAGAGCCCAGCATACACTACGTGCTCCCTGTGAGGCAGTGCTTCCTCCTCCAAAGCCCTCCATGCCCAAGGACCTCCTCGCGCCGAGGACCTGCTCGGTGCGAGGTGCCTTTTGGGGACCCTGGTGATGGGAAAGCTGTGTCCAGTCCTCTGGGTGGAGGTTTGACTTACAGTGCAAACATCAGTGGGTGCTTTGGAATGCTACCATGTCCTGTAAGTGGCCCAGGGTCAGGTCATCTTCACAGCCCCCTGTAAGGCAGGCATCACTGTCACCCCATTTTACAGGGGAGGAAGTGGGGGCTCGGAAATGGAGGAAACTTGCTCAGGGACTCACAGCTCCCAGCTGGCAGAGCTGTGATTCAGATCCAGACCTCCCGGACCGCCAAGCCCAGACCTCTGGCATCTCACTGCACCCCCCAATCGAGGCAGCCTAGCACTCGGAGAAGACTTGAGTCTTCTGGGAGGTGAGAAGATTATATTTTGTGGTGGTGGAGGAAGGCTTCAGGAAAGAGCAAGAACTTGAACTGAGCCTTGAAGGCCAGTGAGGTGAGAAAGGACCCAGAAACTGGAGCTGGAGTGTTCGGGGCTGAGAGCAGGCCAGTGTGGCCAGGCCACCCTGGCCCTAGGGGACTGGGGAAGGGGGGCCCAGGGATCTGATGTGCTCTTATCTTCTTTTCTGCAGTGAACTTGCTGGACACGTCCACCATCCACGGGGACTGGGGCTGGCTCACGTATCCGGCTCACGGGGTGAGTGATGGGCAGTGGGGCCAGTGCTGTCCCTCTGTGAACAGAGAGGCCGTGATGCCCAGGTCTTATCATCAGGCAGATCAAAAGAAAGCAGAGGCCACGAGAGGTGAAGGGACTTACCCAAGGATGCACAGCAGTCAGAGACAGAGCTGCTGACTTCTTAAATTTAGCGCATGCAGACTTCTGGAATTCCAGAACCAAGTCCGGGGCCGGCTCCCCCTTCTTCCAGTCTGAGGCCTGAATGTGGGATTCTTACATCTGTGTCCCAGGCCCATCTGGCCTCCATGGTGATGCTGGGCTCAGCCCATTAGATCCCTGTACTCACAGGTGACTCCCTTCTGCCCTCCTGGGGCATTGGCATGGTAACCCCGAGTGTCCAGAGCCAAGGATGCACTGCCCGGTCCCCCCGATTCTCTTAAATCTCAGGAAGGCAGGGTGGTAAAGCCAATGCAAGCCCATGAGCTTGGTGGGACCATCCACAAGCTGAGTGTCCTTGGGTCACCACTTCACCTCCATGAGTCTCAGTCTCCCTGTCTGTAGAATGGGATGAGCACGTGGCAACCTCTTGGGGTTTGCTGGGAGGGTTAAGGGAGATGACACGTGGTCTTGGCACCATGCCCAGCACAGGCCTCCATTACATGTATTATTATCATTATCATTGTCATTAGTGTGTATTATGGTTATATCTCACATAAATTTCCTCCTATAAACATGATCAGAAACACACACATGCCCGCCATAGACACAAACATGTTTGGTACCCATAACTTCTTTCATGAACACTTCTGCTTCCATGGCTCCGGAGACAGAGTGATCATAATATTAATGATGACAATGACACTGAGCTGATCTTTGAGTATTTCTTTACTTTGGGGTAAGATTGTAATCTGGGCTGTCTGGGGACTGTGACTGGGGTCAGGACAATCCCAGCTCCTCTCTCTCTGGGGGTCTGGTCCCCAGGTGGCGGTAAGCTGAGTCTGTTGTCATCAGTCCCCATGCACCAGGCTTCAGGGAGTTGAAGGGGCAGACCAGGGTCCCTGAGAGCCAGGAGGGACCCCTTCTGTGCCTCAGCACGGCAGCCCTGCCTGAAGACAAAGGCTGGGCCCTGGGAGTGTCCCTTTACCCCCCAGGGCCTCAGCCTCTCCCCTTGAGGGGCTCTTCTGTGTGTCCCGCCTGGCTGTCTCCCGGGGTGCTCATGCGTGTGAAGGGCTTTGGTGCAGGGAACTGGCTCTGCCAGTGGCAGGGGCTGACCCAAGAGGAGGCGACTGCCTGGCTGTGGGCTGGGTCAGCGTCTCCTCTGAGACTCAGCAGCTGGGCAGGAATGGACTTGAACCCCTGGTTGGCGCTGGATGTCTCTGTCCCTCTGTCCCACTCAGAACTTAGGACTTGGTTTTTAGGGTAACAAGAAGTAGGAAAGATTTTAAGCAGGGGTGCGTGGTGAGAAATATGACTGGACTTTGCTGGTGATGCAAGGTTCTTTTGTTTGCGGGATGCTGTGAAGAGTAGCTCGGGGAATTCCCTGTTGGTCCACTGGTTAGGACTCCGCGTTTTCACGGCCAAAGGTGCAGGTTCAGTAGCCAGTCGGGGAACTAAAGATCTTGCAAGCTGTATGGCACGGCCAAAAACAAACAAGCAAAACCCCCTAAAAAAAGAGTGGTTCAGAGTTACTCATTTCGCTTGAGAATTAGAACAAATAACTTATATTCACATAAAGTGAAGTCGCTCAGTCGTGTCCGACTCTTTGCGACCCCGTGGACTATAGCCTACCAGGCTCCTCCATCCATGGCATTTTCCAGGCAAGAGTACTGGACTGGATTGCTGTTTCATTCTCCAGAGGATCTTCCCGACCCAGGGACCAAAACCAGGTCTCCTGCATTGCAGGCAGACACTTTACCGTCTGAACGACCATAGAAGTCACATAGCTCTTAACAATTTGTGGGCGTTATCTCGTTTAATCACCACTACTAATCCTGCAAGTGGTACAGCCATCCCATTTCACAGATGAGGAAGCCGAGGCTCAGAGCAGCGAGAAAAATCTTTCCACCGTCAGGCAGGTTTCAAGTGACGGATGCAAGCTCAGATCTCTGGGCCTGGAGCCCTCACCGAGTCCCTGTGTCACCTTGTGAAGGGCTGGGAACCGATCCTGCATTATTTACTGAAACAGGGACCACCTCCTCTCAGCACGGGGCCTGGAGGTGGGGCTTGCCCAGAGGAGAGAGAAAGCCAGATGAGATCTCTGTTTCCAAGCTCTGGATCTTGAACCCGTGCCAGGCTGGCAGGTGAAACATGCAGGTGCCCCGTCCAGGGGGTCTGGGGAGGGGCCTGGGAATCTTTTGTTGAATAAATTTGTAGCTGGGTGGAGGTTGATGGTCCCTGCGATTCCATCCACCCTCTGATTCTGGAGTCTGTTAAGCACCCTGGGTACAAGGGTCATCCATGACTGTCTCCAGCATCAGCAAGTTATCAGACCGTCAGGCAGGCCGAATAGCCTAAAGCCAGCGGTGCTGGGTCTGGATGAGCCGGTGCTCTGCAGCCTCTAATCAGCATGACTCAGGCCAGTCCCTTTACCTCGCCTCCACCTCCTCGTTTATAACACAAGGATGATTACAGAACCTGCTCCCTGCAGTTGTCATCTGAGAGATGATGCAGGAAAAGGACATTGTACCAGCAAGAAACCAGATGCTCTGAGAGGTTAAGCGTCTGTGCTAAGATCTGGGGAGTCTGGCCCCAGAATTCATGCTTCTAACCAGGCTGCACCCCTCTCTTTGGACCCCTCCGTCCATGCACTGGGTCGTGCTCCACCTCACCTGGTGAATTAACAGCCACTCGTGAATATTCCTTTTTATTGTCTCTTGATCCTCAACAGCCCCTGGAGTAGCTAAAAGGGGCAGGTGTTAGCTACCTCGGTTTACCTATGAGAAGTCCAAAGCTCAGAGAGGGAATGTGATCTGCCCAGGGATGCACAGCTGGTTTGCTGCTTTCGGTTCCTGGAAGGGGACAGAGTTCCATAGGGATAGTGGGGACGGGGGGCGGGGGTGTGGTATGTGCCAGGGGCCAGAGAGGCAGCTGGGGTGGGCATGGCACCTGGCATGG
>NW_011495069.1:5236442-5237699 GCF_000754665.1 Bison bison bison
TGCCCCAGGTAGAGAACAGGGCTGATTCTGCCCTTGTACCACCCGCCAGGAATTTGTGCCACTCTCTGTGTTTGCAGCAGCCCCTGAGGCTAAGCCAGGCCTTTGGCCCCGCTCGGGCGGCTGGAGCAGACTGGGATCGAGCTGATTAATTTATCCGGGTCCCTGGCAGGAAACAGACAGTGAGCGGCTGGCTGGCTCTTCGGTGCTCCATTAACTGTGACAACGACTTTAACCCCAGATGTGACACAGTGCTGCCCAGAGCCCCGGCTGCAGAGTGGGGTGCAGCATGGGGGCCCTTCTTGGGGTGGGGGGCATGCAGGAAGCATACAGTCTTTCAGGTGAGGCTGGCACGCCCTGGTCTGCTTCCCCAGGGGTCCCTGGAGGCAGGCATGGGGGGCTGGGATGATGGCAGTCCAGCATCGTGTCAGTCCCCTTCAGGGCCAGGCCCAAGCTAAGCACCGGGCAGTTTTTTTTCCGTTCATCCTCTCAAGTCTCACTGAAGTGGGGCCTTTCTAAGCCCCTCTTACAGATAAGCTGGCTGGGGATTGAGACCATATAGCTGACCAAGATGAAGTCAGATCGAGGGGTTTTTGTCAGGCAGGGAAGACTCAGGATGCCCCAGATCCCCACTCTAGTGCTTGTGGGACAGCTCGGGACCCTGCTGATTCTCAGAGCACAGTGAGGAGTGGTCTTTGCTTCCTCCCCCCTCCTCCCAAACTCCCCTCCCTGACCCCTGCTTAAGCAATAGGGTCCCTAGTTCAGAGACAATACCCACAGAGGCCCAAGCGAGATCACGGCCCTGCGTCTCTGGTGCACCCAGGACAGCGACCCCAGAGCCTGTCTCCTCTGTCCGCCCTTGGCCCCCAGCCCCTCCTCAGAACCCTGAGGAGTCCACTGAACTCAGCCCAACAGCGACTACTCCCGGCCGATCAGCATTCTGCCGCTAAGGAAGCTGGGGCCCAGAGAGGAGTGGCCATTTGCCTAAGGTCACACAGCCAGTTGAGACTGAACCCAGGCCTCTCGACTCCTGTTTCATTTCTCAACTCTGTGTCTTCGGCTTGGCTCTTCTGTGTCCAGACTGGGCTTGCTGAACATTGCTGGCCTTTGCCAGCCTCTGCTAGGGCTCTTCTCTCCCACCCCTGCAGGAAGGTCCAGCCTCAGCCCTGCAGGAGGCTTTGCCACAGCCTGAGTGCCCACAGCCTGAGTACCCACACCCTCCACACTCTATCTGTGAGAATGTGAGGGGCTTGCGGGGAG
>NW_011495069.1:5237799-5247075 GCF_000754665.1 Bison bison bison
ATTTCTTGTGCAATTCTTTTCATTAGTTCAGTTCAGTCGCTCAGTCGTGTCCGACTCTTTGCGACCACGTGGACTGCAGCACACCAGGCCTCCCTGTCCATCACCAACTCCCAGAGTTTACCCAAACTCATGTCCGTGGAGTTGGTGATGCCATCCAACCATCTCATCCTCTGTTGTCCCCTTCTCCTCCTGCGGCAAAATACACTTAACACAACATTTGCCATCTTAGCCATTTGTGAGCCTCCAGTTCAGTGGCATTAAGTCCATTCACACTGTTATGTGACCGTTACCCCGTCCATCTCCAGAATGCTTTCATCTTCCCAGACTGAAACTCTGTATCCATTAAACTATAATAACTCCCATGACCCTCTCGCCTCAGCCCCTGGTAAGTACCAGTCTACTCTCTGTCTCTAGGAACCTGATGTGAGCGCCTCATACAAGTGGGAGCATATAGGATTTGTCCTTTTGTGCCTGATTTAGTTCATGCAGCATAAGGTCTTCAAGGTTCCCCCACGTTGCACGTGGCACGTATCAGAGTTTCCCGGTGCCCCACTGTATCAGTGGGCACATTCTGTTTGTCCATTTATCCAGAGGGACATTTGCGTTTCCACCTTGGGGCTGCAATAAGCACGGGTGTGCAAATCTCTGATTGTGTCCCTGCTTTTGTTTCTTTCGGGTACACACCCAGAAGAGGAACTTGTGGTAATTCTATGTTTAGTTTCTTGGCATTCACTGTTTTCCACAGTGGCTGCGCCAGTTAACATTCCCACTAGCAATACACAGGGTTCCAATTTCTCCACATCCTCGCCAACCCTTGTTATTTTCAGTTGCTTTGATGATAGCTAATGGGTGTGAAGTGGCACCTCACTGTGGTTTTGATTTGAATTTCCCTGATGCTTGGTGACGCTAAGCATCTTTCCACGTGCGCTTCAGCCATCTGTGTATCTTCTTTAGAGAAAAGTCTATTCACGTCCTTTGCCCGTTTTCTAATTAGGTCTGTCTGGTTCTTCGCGTTTCAATTGTAGAAGTTCTTTATATATTCTGGATACTAATCCCGTATCAGATACGTGGTTTGCAGGTGTTTTCTTCCCTTCTGCAGGTTGCCTTTTCACTCAGTTGATTGTGTCAGTGATGGTCACTGGTTTACCTCTGAATCAGTGACGCCTGGCTGGCACCTGACACAGAAGTGATCATACTCAACTTTCCCGCAGCCAGGGCAGCCCGTGGTGGGGGCAGAGGGAACATCACACACAGCAAGGCAGAGGAATCCATCCATCAGACAGTCACTCAACAAGCACCAGTTCAGGGGGGTGCTGCTGAAGGATTTGAGGCCAGGGTACAACATAGCTTCATGCAATTAAAAAGATCTTTCTGGCAGCTGATGTGAAAACTGGAGCGGTGGGCTCACTGACTTCCCCACGCAAGTCACCCCACTCTGGGAGTGACAGAGTAGCTGTGTAGAAACGAGGTCAGAGCTTTGTGGCTTTGGCATCAGTTCCAGTCCTGGCGTCATCACTCACTAGCCATGTGACCCTGGACACACGGCTCTAGGTCTGAACCCCTTGGTTCTGTGAAAAGGCAACAGATAACGCTTCCTCAGGATGTCCCCGGTGGCTCAGCGGTAAAGAATCCACCTGCAGTGCAGGAGATGGACGAGACACAGGTTTGATCCCTGGGTCGGGAAGATCCCCTGGAGAAGGGAATGGCAACCCACTCCAGTACTCTTGCTTGGAGAATCCCACGGACAGAGGAGCCTGGTGGGCTACAGTCCACAGTGTCACAAAGAGTCGGACACGACTGACTAATACTCCTTCCCCATAACCACGTGTGGGGTGCTTGGCCTCTTGATGGCTGACAGTCCACTGGAAGGTCAGCCCCTTGAGGCTGGAGAATGTTCAGTCTTCTTTCCCAGACCTCCCCTAGCACCGTGCATGTGGCTTGTGGCAAGAGAGGGCCAGCCGCTGCCTCTCGTTTCAGCCGGCTGTGGTCTCTCTGCCCGCAGTGGGACTCCATCAACGAGGTGGACGAGTCCTTCCAGCCCATCCACACGTACCAGGTATGCAATGTCATGAGCCCCAACCAGAACAACTGGCTGCGGACCAGCTGGGTGCCCCGTGACGGTGCCCGGCGTGTCTATGCCGAGATCAAGTTCACCCTGCGGGACTGCAACAGCATGCCGGGCGTGCTGGGCACCTGCAAGGAGACCTTCAACCTCTACTACCTGGAGTCGGACCGCGACCTGGGCGCCAGCACGCAGGAGAGCCAGTTCCTCAAGATCGACACCATCGCGGCCGACGAGAGCTTCACGGGGGCCGACCTGGGCGTGCGGCGCCTCAAGCTCAACACGGAGGTGCGCGGCGTGGGGCCCCTCAGCAAGCGCGGCTTCTACCTGGCCTTCCAGGACATCGGCGCCTGCCTGGCCATCCTGTCCCTCCGCATCTACTACAAGAAGTGCCCCACCATGGTGCGCAACCTGGCCGCCTTCTCGGAGGCGGTGACGGGAGCCGACTCTTCCTCGCTGGTGGAGGTGCAGGGCCAGTGCGTGCGGCACTCCGAGGAGCGGGACACGCCCAAGATGTACTGCAGCGCCGAGGGCGAGTGGCTGGTGCCCATCGGCAAGTGCGTGTGCAGTGCGGGCTACGAGGAGCGGCGGGACGCCTGCGTGGGTGAGCACGCCTCTGCGTGGTGGGCTGACAGCTGGGCTCAGTCCCAGCAGGGCTGGCGGGGGGTGGGGGTGGCAGGCAGGGTTGGCTCAGTCGGCAGGTGTCTGGGTGGTGCTCACAGCACCTGGGAGGAAGCATGAAGCCCTAGCGCTCCTGGGTCTCCAGGCCACCAGTGCGTGTGCTGTATGTGTCTTGCCGGGAGGGAAAAACACCACAGCCAGGTAGCTCCTCCGTGGGTGTTGTGCAGAGCTCCATCTCTGGGCACCTGTGTGACTGCGGTGTACTAACTGGGTACCTACTCGTGTTAGGGACAGCGATGGAACCTACCACAGCCGGCAGTACTCTAAGCGCTTTTCACGTATGAACGCATTTAATCCCCAAAGCTATCCAGTGAAATAGGAGCTTTTATTATCCTGGCTTTAAAGATAAGGATGCTGAAGCCCAGAGAGGGAAAGTAACTTCCCCAAGGTCGCACAGCTGGGAAGTCACAGAGCTGTGATTTGAATTCAGAAGTCTGGCTCCAGAGTCCAGACTCAGAACCACTGAACTGCCACGGTATTGAGGAGGGGGTGTCGATTGGAATCTGGGCTCGGGGTGAGCGCACGCGTGGCGTACAGGGGCATTGTGAAGATAGGCGGGCGGGGACAGCCAGGGTGTGTCCGGGTGAGTTGGGTGTGTCTGCCCACGAGCAGGCGGAACTCAGCTAGAGATGTGGGGGAGGGCACAGCCGAGAGCCTCTGGGTCTTGAAATAGCACCTGTTCCCACAGGTGTTCTGCTGGGGTTCCCATGTCACAGACCAGGAGCAGGGCCCAGAGTCCAGGCTGTGTGCGTGTGTGTGTGTGCGTGTGTGTGTGGTCAGCAGACACGCATCTTGGATCGGTGCAGCCAGGCACCCCAACAGCCCAGGAACACCGGGAGGGCTGGTGAGCTCACACAGCTGGTGCCCCAGCTGTTACTGGTCCTAGCCTGGCTGCCCTCTGCCATCCCTTGATCTCCCCAGGGGCTGGACACATGGCAGGCCAGCCACTCAGCCCAGCCTGGTGAAGCCTGCCGTGGGAACCACTGGTTCTCCTGGGGAAGGAGATGTTCCTGGGTAGGGATCAGAGAGACCAGGGCCTGTGCCCCAGACAGCCTCGGGGAAGACTGGGATGGGGCCCTGAAAGACACTCAGAATATCCTCAAAGCCCTTAGCTGCTCCTACACAGGCCCCGGGACCACAGTTAGAGGGACCCTCGGGCCTCTCAGCACCATACCTCTGTCCTAGCCAGCAGGAAGGCCCCTGGGTGCTCACAGGAGCAGGACACAGGCTGGCCGTTTCAGATGATGCTCAAGGGGGCTTCAGAGACCACCCCGTCCACTTTAGGAGTCGTCTTGCCCAGGAACTCCAGGACCAGATTCTCCCGTCCAGCCAGCAGGCCCTTTCTGGCCCTTCCCTGGGGCTGTCCGGTTTCCTTCTGCTCAGTCGCTTCCATTGTGTCCAGCTCTTTGCGACCCTGTAGACTCTAGCCCTCCAGGCTCCTCTGTCCATGGAGTTCTCCAGGCAAGAATACTGGAGTGCATTGCCATGCCCTCCTCCAGGGGATCTTTCCAACCTGGGGATCGAACCAATGTCTTTCATATCTCCTGCATTAGCAGGTGGGTCCTACCACTAGTTCCGTCTATGAAGCCCTTAAATCTTTTTTTACCCTGCTGACTGCTATAAGTTCACTCTCCTGGACCCTCAACTCCAAAGCATCTTCTAGGACGTTTGCCTGTTTCTGGATTGGTTCTACCCTCTGTGGCCTAGTTTGCCAGGCTCCCCAGTCCTCCAGCCTCTCCCGGTTCCTTCATAGATATCCCTGTACTTCTCAACTTCCCGCTGGGTAACAGTAGCAACAAACATTGCTATCGCCTTTACAGCTTCCAAGGGGATTCCTAGGACATCAATTCATTGGCTTATTGTAGCAAGGCAGGTATTATAATTCCATTTTGCAGATGGGGAAACTGAGGCCCAAGAGATCGTGTCCTGCTTAGGTCTCACAGCTGATGAGAGGTGGAGCTGATGAGAGGTGGACCTGTAGCAAGTCAGGTCTATCTTGCTCTGAGCTACGTGTAGGCTTTTCACCTCTCCCTGGCCCATCCCGACTGCATTCCCCACTAGACCCAGTTCCCAACATCCCCGTGTTCTGATGGGGATAATAAAATCTCTTAGAGACAAGTTTTCAAGTGTTTGCTATGTGCCAGGCACTTTAACGAGCACTTCATACAGATCATGTCAGTAACTCATCTAGGGGATAGAGGCACAGGGCATCCCTGTCTCCAGGGAGTTCACAGCTTCTCATCCTTACAATAGTCCTCAAAGCTAGGTATTGTATCCCCATCTCACAGAGGGGAAACTGAGTCCCCTCAACTTAAGTAGCAGAGTAGGGATCTGATCCCATGTTTTCTCACTCCAGAGCCCTGAACAGCTTCCTCTGTCCATAAAGCCCTCTGCAAAGCCTTGCTTCCCACCTCCCTGGGGTAACATTAAAACAGTTAGTAACCAGGACTATATAAGCTGTAATAGTCGGGTGGGCCAGCCTGTGGATACCTGCTCAAGGTCAGCTGTCTCCAGCCCTGGATTGAGCCAGGGAGAACACCAGGCCACTTGTTTGTCCAGCGTGCATGCTTGCCCTTCGAGGGAGACTGGTCCTCCTGACTTCGGGGTGGGGGCCTCACTCAGAGGTACTGCTCCAGCCTCCTTTTTTGGTGGACATGGAAAGCGAAGCCCAGAGAGGAAGTGCATCTTGCCCAAGGACCCACAGCATGTCAAGGGCAGGAATCCTGGTGAAAACCCCAACGCTTGAGCAGCCGGACGTCCCCAGAGCTGGGAGAAGTCAAGGCCACTCCCATTTCCTCACACTTCTGGCACATTAATAAAAAATAATAAAGTAATGCCAAAGCAGGGTTAGGGAATTGCAGCCTGTTTTGATTTTTACATTTAAATCACAATACAACATAATTATGCCAGTTGCAAGATAATTACAGGTTTTATAAAAAAAATACTAATTCATCGTGCACTGCAGGCAGTGGGGTTTGGGGACAGGATGCCAGTTTTAAATCACACAGGGAAAGGCGTTTCTCAACCCTGTCGGTGGGCGTGTTCAGTGTCTGCTGGCCTCCTTTGAAGAAGCAGCACAGGTGCAAAACTGAGGTGCTCACCTAATGGGAGCCCGGGGCCAGCGGCCCTGTGGGGGCCCAGGGACCCCCACCCACTCCTTGGTGGGTAGCCCGCGAACTGGGAGGGCTAGGGGCCTAAAAGGAGCTGGGCACAGACTGGGCGTGCCTTTGCTGATCTACTTGAGATGACCTCAAAGCTGCAGCCCCAGACCCAGCCTGAGAGGGACCTCCGGAGACCCGTGGGGCCCTGGCCTTCTCCATTGGGCAGTTCTCTCTGAGCAAACAGGGCTGAGCAAGGGGGTCCCGGCCTCCCCTGCCCAAGTGCCCCTCCACCTTCTTTCTAGCGACAGGAGAAGGGACCCAGAGCTTGAGGCCTGCAGCAGTGGCCAGGGCTATGGCGACAGCCGTCAGGCTCCTGTCTCGGTGGTCTCACCCTCGTGGCCAGGCAGCCATTGGTTTTACAGAGATGACAGTAGAGCCCAGGAGAGGGGACCAGCCCAATCACGTGGCTTTTTAGAAGCCCTCCTGAGACCGCCTTCAGGCCTCGGGGACCCACGGAAGCACGTCAGAGCCAGGCGGAGCTAGTGTGGTTTACCAGTGGGGAAAAGGGCCCAGAGAGGCCAAGTGAACATCCCGAGAGCTCACAGCTAGCAGTATTGATTGAATCCCAAATCTCCCAAGCTCCTGACCAGAAAACTCCCCACACCACCCAATTCCTGACCCACTTACCTTCCCCCCGCCACCCACGTGGCTGCGCCCCCCCATCCCGAATCCAGAGAGTGGAAGGGCCTCTCAGAACATCGCGCAACGCAGCAGCCACCCAGAGTCCCAAGTCCCTAGCACCGTCCTTTCTGCCACCTGGACGCAGAGTATAAGCCACCCTCTGCGGCCCTAATCATCTTTCTATAAATATCAGAGCATCTCATTTCGAAGGGGCAGCATGAACAACGAGCTCCTTTGCCTTCCCGACTGTGTTTAAAATCTGATTTAGAATTAATTTCCTTTGGTCGGCCACCGGCAGACACCTTATTTGTCAAATCTCAAGCTCTTCGCAGGGGGGAGGAGAGAGGTGGCCGGGGCCCCCGGCAGCTGCCGGCCTGACAGGCGGCCCGGGCAAGGTGCCCTCGGCAGGGGTGGGAGCCCCTCCTGGCCCGCGGCCGACACCAGGCACCACAGACGCCGGAAGCTCCCTGGGTCTGCGGGCCCCAGCCCAGAGCCGCTCCATCTGTCTCGGCCATTAATTCCCGGCTCTGCCTCCAGGTCTCCGGGCTCCCCGAGGCCTGGTGATTAGTATTCTTATTAAAGATTATTTTATTTTCATTGAGCGGATTAATCTAGCCTTGACACTTTATAGCCATATGGGTATTAGCCGAGCGTGAGAGAACCACCCCCCCGTGGACTGGCGGGATGGTGGAGCTGCCTCTAAGCCGAGGCCGGGTGTTGAGAGGCTGGGGTGGGGGAAAGGCCCCGGCTCCGGAGGCTCCCTCTCAACCCGGGTTTGCATCCTGGCTCAGCTGGGAGCCTGGGGCGAGGCCCTCAAGCTCCCCCGAGCTTCTGTTTCCTCTCTGCCAAACAGTTGTATTCATGCCCACTAAGTAGGGTGGTAGTAACAAGTGCCGGGCACTGTGCTGGCGTGAATTCACATGTATTCACTCCTGTCATTCTCGCAACAGCCCTCAGAGGTGGGAACTATTCTTATCCCCATTTTCCAGATGGAGACACTGAGGCCCAGCAACCTGCCCAGTGTCACTTAGCCTCAGGGAGGGAGAGGACTGCATGAGCAAAGGAGCCCAGCAGGCAGCCTGCTTCTGAGTTTCTGCTCTTGACGGAAGACCCGCTGAACTCTGAATGGTCCGGGACTCCAAACACAAAGGCTGTCCTGGGGCGCTTCCTCAGTGCCATGTGTCACACGGAGATGTCACACCGCACGTGGACTGGTCTGCCCCCTCACTGCTCAGAAAGCTCCCTGAAAGCAGCGTTAGCTCTTGTTTGTCTCCAGTTCATCGCAGAAGCTCGGTGAATGTGGGTGAAGGAGCAGACGAGAGACAGAATAAGCAGGTGGTTCCCACGACATTAATCGATGTGGATCGGATGATTCCAGTGTGATAGAACGTCATTTAGCTCACCAACAGATAGGATAAATATTTGCTGGCGAAGTGTAAAGCCTGTTTCCTCTGCCTGCTTCCTGGGCTCAGAAGGACGCTCTTGGGCTGTGCCCCAGCACTGGGCCTCCTGGGGGGCTCCCAGGAAGAGAGGCAAGGTCACAAGATGTCAGCTAGGAGCCCCCCCACAACTCCAAGCACCTGGCCCCAGTCAGGGGCCTCCCCAGAGGCCAGGGAAGAGGTCTCAAAACTGAACCACGTTCTCCCCAACTCTCCAGCCTTCTGGCTTCACAGTCTCTTGAGTCTGGGAAGCAACTTAAGGACATCATCATGTCTCCTGATTGCAAGTTTCCTCCCAAGTTTGTAGAATTTTCCAAATTAACTGGAGTTTAGCTATTATAATCAAGAGATACAATCAAATCAAATGAAGCTTCTCTCAAGCCCCGAGTTTTCCCAAACAGGACTCGGCAGAGACAGAGCCCAGTGTTTCCTGGTGGTCCCTGTTTCAAAGCATTCAGTTCCACAGGTGGAGCTGGGAGCCGCCGCTCGGGGTGGCATTTGGTCCTCTTGAACTCCTGGGGTCTGTCTCTGCTCAGAGCAGATAATGGAAGGATTAGCTCACTTTGAAAATTCCCACCAGTGTTGGCAGCTCTAGGCTGGGCCAGACCCTAGGAACTCTGAGATGAATAAGGCCCTACTCAGAGAGATCATCTGCCCTCGAGGAGAGAGAGTCAGATACACAGATGAAAAAAACACAGCCGTAGTGTTGCAGGCGGTCAGACTAAGCAGGGATGCAAAGACAGAGGGGAGTGGTCGCGTCTGTGCCTGTATGTGTTTGTGTGTGTGTGGAGGTGTCCAGAAAGGCTGCATCAAAGGCACAGTGAAAAGGAATTTTGAAAGAATTCGACAGGGAGATGAGGAGAATGGGTACAGAATGTGCAAAGGCCCTGAGGCACGGAGTACGGAGACTGGCTGGTCCTCTAGTTCGACCTGAGAAAGGGGGGTGTGAGAGGTGGCACTGACGGGGGCTTCCAGGAGGCTTTGAATGCCAGGCTTTATTGTTGAGGCCACGGGGAGCCTGCGAGGGTTTGGATCGGCAGTGTCACTCGAGAACCCCCAACATGCTCAACTGCTGTCCCTGTACGGCTGACTTGTTCTCAGGGCCGGTCGCTCCGCCCACCGTTTACCGTCTGCCACATCCTCAGCTTTTATTTTCTTCTGGAAATGATCACAGCTGCTTTTACTGAGTCTTCCCCACCTTGAAAAAGGCCAGCTTCTTGAAGGCAGAGACCATGCGGACCTTGTTCAAGGCTGTGTCTCTGGCACCCAGCTCAGAGCCTGGTGTAGATGAGGTTCTCCTGGAAACGGGCAG
>NW_011495069.1:5247321-5254787 GCF_000754665.1 Bison bison bison
CGGCATCGCTTGGGGCACTTGTAAGACACAGCTTCCCAGGCCACACCCCTCGCTTTCCTAACTCGGTGACTGTGATGGCCCAGGGTCCGTGTTTTCTTAGGGACGCTTCTGTGTCTGCGCACGTCTGGGGACCTCTGGTCTCATCACTCATCGTTTCCAGCCATGTTTCCCGCCCACCCCCATTCCCTGGCTGGCTTTCTTGTCCCCCCCGCCCAACGCAGGACCAATTCCTGGGGTTTTTTGGCCCCCTTTGGATTCTTCCCTGGTGGCTCAGATGGTAAAGCGTCTGCCTACAATGAGGCAGACCTGGGTTCAATCCCTGGGTCGGGAAGGTCTCCTGGAGAAGGAAATGGCAACCCCCTCCAGGATTCTTGCCTGGAAAATCCCATAGATGGAGGATCCTGGTAGGCTACACTCCATGGGGTTGCAAAGAGTCAGACACGACTGAGTGACTTCAACTTTCTTTCACTTTCTTTGGATTCTTAGCCGTGACCCCTGCCCCCGAGGCTCGTGGTGCCCTGTGAGGGGGACAAAGCCTGGGAGCCTGGGCGGGAGGGGTCGTTGGAGATGAGGGGCCTTCAGAGAGGTTTCTTCCTGAGCCAGCTGTGGGGCTGTTCTCAGGTGTCAGGGTCCCAGCCTCTGCCCTGCCCCTGCCTTGCCGTGCAGCCCTGTGGAAGTCACCAGCTGCCTCTGAGCTTCAGACCCCACACCTGCAGATGAGCTAGGAAAGGGGTGATGCTGAAGGTCTGGACCACTGTCCCCTGGGAGCCCTGGGCCTGAGAGCCCCATCCCTGAGGCCCGTCAGCGGGGCCCGGCTGGCTTACCTGAGGCCACCTTCTCCTCCACAGCCTGTGAGCTGGGCTTCTACAAGTCGGCCCCGGGGGACCAGCTCTGTGCCCGCTGCCCTCCCCACAGCCACTCTGCGGCCCCTGCCGCCCAGGCCTGCCGCTGCGACCTCAGCTACTACCGGGCGGCGCTGGACCCACCGTCCGCCGCCTGCACCCGTGAGTACCGCCCCATGGCCCCAGAGACCAAGACCCCGTGCCCCCAGGGAGCCAGGTCTCTGCGGGTGAGGCAGGGACAGGTGACTCTCTTGGGCCAGGGGTTGGTCTGGGCCCGGGGGTGACTCTGACCCTTCCACCATGCCCTTGACCTCTCTGGGCCCACAGCTTCTTGTCGTTGGTCACTTGCCATCTCTCCAGGGAAATCTTGCCTTTCCTCCCTCGGTCTGTCCTCTCTGCTCTGAAGGGCAGACCAAGAGCTGGACTCCTTCCTTTCCAGCACTGGGTGACCATGGGCATCTTCTGAACCAGTGGTCATGCCAGTGTCCCGGGGGCTGGGGTGGGCAAGCGGTGTGGAAGGGGTTGCCCCTGAGACAAGGCGAGTATCAGAAGATGCCCCCCATCAATGATGACCTTGATGCACTGGTAGGAGCTCCTGAGTTCTAGGAGCTGCTATTGTGTGGGGGGGACAGAAGATGCCTGCATAGAGTGTGAGCTGATCAAGTGCTTGTGCCCCCTGGGTGTACAGTGCACACACGTGTGTGCATCTGGGTACCTGCAGTGGCCTCCTGAGTTCCCGTGGAGCTCTGTGAGCTTGGCGTGTACACACCTGGCCAGCCAGGGAGACGTGTGCCTGGAGAGCTTGTGCGCATGCCCGTACCTGGGGCACTCTGAGGGACCCGGACCCCAGGCCCGCAGGGCTGTGTGGCTGTCAGTGTTTTTGCTGATACAGCTCCTCACTGGCCTCCTGGTCTCTGCCCTCACCCGGAGAGGCCTGTCACCCCCAGCCCAGCTGGGAGGAGCCGCAGCCAGCTCAGCCTCTCCCCACTTCGCCCGCCCTGGGCTCTTGGGATGGCGTGAGGGGGGCCTGACGCGGTGCTGAGGAACTTTGCCCTAGAATTTATCCCCCAGCGTGATCTCCATGTCCCCTGCCCCCGCTTCCATCCCCACTCAGCCCCAGGCCCCCTGCAGAGGCCGGTGAGGGCCAGGTGTGCTCATATATCATGCACACACACACACACACACACTCATATACCATACATGCACACACTCACACTCATACACCATACACCCACACACCACACCACACACATGCGCGTGCACACACACACCCAAGTATACTCATATACTGTACACATACACACAGACTCATATACCATATACGCACACACCATACCACACACACGCACACACACACACACCCTCCCTCCACTGTTCCTCCCCTCCTGTGTCCCTTTGCCCCCTGGGGCACCTGCAGGCTCAGAGAGGAAGGCGAGGGACATGGTGACCGCTCTGGGCTCCTCAGGCCGAGTGAACCCAGCTCTCGCTCGTGGACACTTGCATTCAGCTGGCTGGACTCCGATTTCTCCCCAGATCCACGATGCAGTGCCCTCCACTTCTAGGAATGTTAAGCTTGTGAAAGGCTAGACATCTGCCTTCCATACCCTGCAGATTCGAAGGTTTCTCTGTGATTCTGAGATTCTGTTTTCTTAAAATCCAAGATTCCCTGTTTGGGATTCTGAGCCTCGGGGGTCTCCATTACCCCCCCTCCACCTCTGTTCAAACCCCTACCCCGGGACCCTACCCCAGCCCCCAGCCCTCAGCCCCACCCCTTTCCTCAATGTCCTTGTGCTGACCAAGCTCGGGGGGGGCCACCCTGGGATGGTGGGGAGGGAGGGGTCTCGTGGGACACAGGCTCCACTCTCCTCCACCACGGCATTCCGTGTCCTTTACATGGAGTCCAGGCGGGGTTTAAGGAGTGGAGTGTGGAATGCAAGTGCCTGGAGCGTCTCACCCGGGGGGACTGCTGTGTGCAGCCTCTCCCCGACTCTGGAGGAAAAGTTTGTGAAGCAGACTTTCTGTGAAGCAGACCCCAGTATCCCTGTGGTCCTGCATGGGGAGGGTGGCTTCCGTGCCCAGACCCTGACACTGCGCTCCTTACTCTGAGGGCAGAGATACCAGCTCTGCCCTCGGGGAGCTTCCAGAGGATCCAGTGGGTGTGCCCTCATCCCGAGGGATCGCAGGGGACTGCAGCTCTTCCCTGATCTGGTGGGGGGAGCTAGACCAGCCCAGAACACCCACCAGGCCCGCCTGTCTCTCTGTACGCCCCAGGGCCCCCCTCGGCACCGGTGAATCTGATCTCCAGCGTGAACGGGACGTCTGTGACCCTAGAGTGGGCCCCTCCCCTGGACCGGGGCGGCCGCAGTGACATCACCTACAACGCCGTGTGCCGCCGCTGCCCATGGGCCCTGGGCCACTGCGAGACGTGCGGGAGTGGCACCCGCTTCGTGCCCCAGCAGACCAGCCTGGTGCAGGCCAGCCTCCTGGTGGCCAACCTGCTGGCCCACATGAACTACTCCTTCTGGATCGAGGCGGTCAACGGCGTATCCGACCTGAGCCCGGAGCCCCGCCGGGCCGCCGTGGTCAACATCACCACGAACCAGGCAGGTAGGCGGAGGTGCTGGTCCCCAGTTCCCCAGCCCTCGCCCTCCACAGCCTCAGAGCTGCAGGCTGCATTTGGGCAAGTGCCCACCTGTCTAACCCTGTCCTCCTGACCAGGACGCTGAGCTACAGGCTTTTCATGCCCGTAGAAAAATAGAACACATGATCTTTGGGACCCTGTGGGCACTTTTCCAGGCAAGAATACTGGAATGGGTTGCCGTGCCCTCCTCCAGGGGATCTTCCCAACCCAGGGATCGAACCCATGTCTCTTACATCTCCTGCATTGGCAGGCGGGTTCTTTGCCGCTGGCGCCACCTGAGAAGCTCTCCTGTAAGTGGGAGCGATCCAGAAAGCCCCGAGGTAGACCAGCATGACCATCCGAGGCCTGGGTTCCAGAACTTTCCCCCCTGCCACTGTTTCCTCCCTGCTGCAGTAGGAATAATCATACCTGCGCGATTACTGTCATGAGGCTTAAGTGAAGGAAATAAAAATGCTGAGGCCAGCACCTAGCCCATGGTACGTGCTCAATAAATGTCATTAAAAAATAAAGTCACTCTGATTGTCGTTTTCCAGAACAGCGGCCACTGCTGTCCCTGGGATGGTTTTGGCCACACTAGTTTGGGCAACAGCCATTTAGCTCTCTGTTTCTAGTCAGTCGTTGGGCTGAATGTAGCCCCTTTCTTTCCGCATTCTGGTGGGTCCTGCCTGTCAAGCAGCAGCCTGACCCAAGAGCCCTCTGTGGTGGCTTTCCTGTTAACAGTCCCCTGGCACACTCCCTGTGGCTCTTCACCCCTCCCACTTTCGTGTCCTCCAACACCACGCAGGCCTGGCCCAGCGATTCCGTTCCCACTGTGTTACCGAGGAGGATGCTGAGGCCCAGAGCCACCCAGGGTCTTCACATAAAAGTGGTCGAGTCAGGATTCAAACCCAGGTCTGTCTCGCTCCCAGGTGAAACAAGCTTCCCAGCCCAGAGCCCAGGGCACCTCCCTCCCAGAGGCCAAGGCTTCATCCTCCCAAGAGACCCTCATTCTTCTGGCATCTGTGGAGCACCCATCAGATGCCAGGCTCTCCGCTCGATGCTGATGACTCAGTGAGGATTACGCCCTGCCCCTGCCCGTGGCCGAGGCAGGTGACCAGCTAGTCGGGGGTGAAGGAGAACCCGGAGTTACTCACACGGCTCAGGGGCTCCATTGTTAAAAAGAACAGCCTCCCAAGAACCCACATGCCCTTCCAGCCACCAGACTACTTCTTTTCACGTGGAAGCTTCCTGAAAAGAACTGTCATGCTCACACACCTGTGTCCTCTCCTCCGCGGACACCTTTGGGCACTTCCAGTTGGACGCCTTTGCCCGCCCGTCCCTAGAAATTCAGCTTGCAGTGGGCACTCCCTCCCCTGCTCTCTTGCTTTCCATGCCCAGGCCCACCCCCCACTTTCCATCCACCTGTCTGGCCTGTCCTCCGTCTCTGCCAGCTCCTCTTTTCTCAGTTCAGTTCAGTTCAGTTGCTCAGTTGTGTCTGACTCTTTGCGACCCCATGGCCTGCAGCACGCCAGGCTTCCCTGTCCATCATCAACTCCCGGAGCTTGCTCAAACTCACGTCCATCGAGTTGGTGATGCCACCCAACCATCTCATCCTCTGTCGTCCCCTTCTCCTCCCACCTTCAATCTTTCCCAGCATCAGGGTCTTTTCCAATGAGTCAGTTCTCCCCATTAGGTGGCCAAAGTATTGGAGTTTCAACTTCGGCATCAGTCCTTCCAATGAACATTCAGGACTGATCTCCTTTAGGATGGACTGGTTGGATCTCCTTATAGTCCAAGGGACTGTCAAGAACCTCCTCCAACATCACAGTTCAAAAGCATCAATTCTTCGGTGCTCAGCTTTCTTCATAGTCCAACAGTCACATCCATACATGACCACTGGAAAAACCATAGCTTTGTCTAGACGGACCTTTGCTGGCAAAGTAATGTCTCTGCTTTTTAATATATTATCTAGTTTGGTCATAGCTTTTCTTTCAAGGAGCAAGTGTCTTTTAATTTCATGGCCAACAACTCTTCTCTAACAACTTCCAAAAGCTAGAGGACCCCCAACTGGTCCAGGACCCTCCTCTCTTTCCTACTCACCCAGCCTCATCTCCCCTGAGTGAGGACTTCTTTTCAGGGATCCTCCAGCCTTTGGAGGGTGAGCAGCGAGGAAACAGGAAGGCTGTGGCCAGAGGGGGCAGGGGGGACGAGGTTACAGCTTCGAGAGCAGTCCCCTCCATTTGGCTATGGCCGGGTTGACATATGACATTCCCATCAGGCTCATGTCAGAGGCATTTGCCCAGAATGCAGGAGGTGGGGATGACGTGGGAGGATGAGGGAATGAGCCAGGGGGTGAAAGGGTGATCTAGTGTGGCAGCCAGGGTACTTGAGCTTACATGGGCAGCAGGTCAGCTCATGTCCCATCTCTAAGTAGCCAGCGCCACCCCACTCACGCCCTCCAAACCCAGGCAGTGAGGGTGCCCATTCCTTTGACTCTCCCTCCCTTCTCCTTTTCTTCCTCCTTCTCTGAGCAGTCCTGAGGTCCTGCCGCACACCCCCCGAGGCCCTGGGCAGGGGCGGGCAACGTGGCAACACAGACGTCAGGGCAGATGAGAAGCGCTGCTCGGGAGGGCTGGCCGGGGTCCGGCAAACTTCCTCCCGGCTTGGCCAGGGAGGAGGCGGTGGACGTTGGGGTGGTCAGGCCTCATGTGGGTCCAGCCCAGCCCAGCATCCTAGATGGGAGCCAGGCTGCGCTGACCCTGCGTAACTGACCAGGCTGCCTGGCGGTCATTTGCCAGGAGGAGCAGAGGGGACTGGTTTTCCTGGGGCAGTGGCAGGACACTTGGCAGGGTGAGTGTGGTCCCAGCTAGCATCCTGGGGCCGTGCCTGGGCAAGGGGCACACAGAGTCCAGTCCTCAGCATCACCCATCTATCCATCTGATCTAACCGAGCCCCCCTCCCCATCCTCTGCACCCCAGCCCCGTCTCAGGTGGTGGTGATTCGCCAGGAGCGAGCGGGGCAGACCAGCGTCTCGCTGCTGTGGCAGGAGCCAGAACAGCCCAACGGCATCATCCTGGAGTACGAGATCAAGTACTATGAGAAGGTACCACCCACGGGGACGGGAGCAGGGGAGGGCGGCAGGCGGGGGACCGAGGCTGACCGCCCCCCTCCCACGGGCAGGACAAGGAGATGCAGAGCTACTCCACCCTCAAGGCGGTCACCACCAGGGCCACCGTCTCGGGCCTCAAGCCGGGCACCCGCTACGTGTTCCAGGTCCGAGCTCGCACCTCGGCCGGCTGCGGCCGCTTCAGCCAGGCCATGGAGGTGGAGACCGGGAAACCCCGTGAGTGTAGGGAGTGAGGGGCAAGGGCGCGGGGCCAGGGTCGTGGCGGTCAGAGGAAAGGAGCTAGTAGGCGCTGGGGCGGTGTGGGAAGCGATTGCCATGTTCATAGGTGGAAAAAGAACTGAGGCTCAGAGAAGGGAGGTTACACACGCCGGGTGACAGAGCTCATAACAGCCCATCATCTGCGGGCTTTTCCCGAGCATCAGTATGACTGGCAGGATCCTGGTGCTCCTTGCTGACAGGATGACCCTCTAATCGGCCCTGAGACCCTCTAGGGAGTTGGCAGTGTCCACCTCCCCATTTTTCAGGCGAGGAACATGAGCGTCAGAACAGTCAAACAGATTACCCAAGGTGACCCAGCAGAGCAAGACTTGAATCTGATCAGCCTGGGGACAGGCTCTGTGCTCCTTCCCCAGTATCGTTCCCCCTCCACCCCCCGCCTCCAGAACAGCGGTTCCCACAGCATCGTCCAGGACCCGCAGTCACCGCAGCCCCTGGGAAGTGTCAGAAATGCTCATTCTCAGGCCCCACCCCACATCTTTGCAATCAGAAACCCTGGGACTGGATCCCCAGAAATTTTGGTTGGATCAAAACCCTTGGGGGTGATTCCAGCGCACATTCAAGCCTGGGAATCTTCTGCTCACTGCCCTCCCCCCCCACC
>NW_011495069.1:5254936-5277357 GCF_000754665.1 Bison bison bison
AGTGCTTTTAGGTTTGACACCACGTTGGCACCGTCCAAGCAGGAATCCTGCCTGACTCCATGCTGTGTGTTCTTGAGCAAGTTCCTTGAGTTCTCTGGGGCTCAGTTTTCCGGTCTGACAACTCACAGTAATGCTGGGATCTCCCTGGAGAAGCTGTGGGTTAATTGGCCAGAATGCACTGTACACCCAGCTTCGTCATTTACAGTAACAGGCAGGGCAGGTGGTTTTGGACTCATCGGTGAGAAAGCTGAGGCTCAGAAGTCTAGTGACTCTGCCCGGGTCGCACCGTCCCAGGAAGTGGTGGCACCAGGTTGGGAAGCAGGATATTGAAGCGGCAGGTTGTAGAGGGGAGGGTCGGGGCAGAGGGAGGTGCAACCTGTGCCCTGACTCTCAGAGCTGAGGAGGCTGCCACTGGGCCCCAGGAAGGCTGCCAGACCTCTGAGGCCAGGGATAAGACGTTAGGCAACACCGCCCCCACGACCCTGGTTTCCCCACGCAGGGCCCCGCTATGACACCCGGACCATCGTCTGGATCTGCTTGACCCTCATCACTGGCCTGGTTGTGCTTCTCCTCCTGCTCATTTGCAAGAAGAGGTGGGTGGTCCTGGGCCCCCGGCCACCCTGAGCTCCTGTGTCTCCGCCTATCTCCAGCCCCCACCGAGCCAGTGACGCTTTGTGCTTGGGGCGGGCCTCCCTTATGGATAGACCTGTTCTTTCCCTCCTTCCTGGCACACTTTTCCCTCTCGCCTTCCATGCTCAGGCCCACCTCCTGTTTTCCATCCACCTGTCCAGCCTTGTCTTTCTGCATCTCCAGCTCTTTAACCAGCTTCCAAAAGCTGGAGGGCCCCGGCCCATCCAGATCCTCCTCTCTCACCCGCTTACCCTGCACCTTTCCTCAGTGACCTTATCAGGGTCCGCGGCTTTGAATTCCACCTTCACGCTGACATCCCCCCAAGCGTGGCATCCGCACAGGCCTCTCCCCTGAGGTCCAGCTGCCCGCTCCCACCTCTACTCGAATGTGTTTCAGACACACAGCACCCCCAGACCAGCCCCTCCCCAAGCCCCGTCTCAGAATGTGGCACCACTGTTCGTGGCGTGACAAGCCCCAAACCTAGCCATTATCCTTGGTTCTCGTTCCCTCATGCCATGTCCGCCCACCAGCCAGTCCCACTGGGTCTCCCTGCAGCGTGACCCCCTCCATCTCATTCAATCCTAACGGTGCCCCAGGGATGTATAGATTCTGACCTCGTTCTGCAGGGAGTAAACAGGGGATCAGAGAGGTGAGGCCACTTCAGCTAAATAGGTGTCAGAACACAGATCTGTTAGAAAACTGAAGACCAGGCTCTTAGTCACTCTCCACTTGGTTCCAGAGGGAGGCGGGGTGGGCTTCGGATCCTGCTCAGCGAGAATTGGAAAGATCATCCATAGACGGAGAAACTGAGGCCCAGGGGAGGGAAGGGGCTTGCTGAGGTCACGTGGCAGAGTTGGCATCAGAAGCCTCGTCTCCCAGACCCTCTGCCGGGAGTGCTTTTGTGTAAAATTGAGCCAGGAATACCATAGATTTTGCCGCGAAGGCTGAGTGGACTCAACTGTGTAAACTATACAGTGTTTTTTTAGGAAGTATTTTTAAAATGTTTATTTATTTGGCTGCGTTGGGTTTAGTTGAGGCATGCGGGATCTTGCGTTGCGGTGCACAGACTCTCTAGTTGTGACATATGGGCTTAGGTGCTCTGCAGCATGTGGGACTTCAGTTCCCTGATCAGGGATTGAACCCGAGTCCCCTATGTTCCAAGGCTGATTCATAACCCCTGGACCACCAGCGAAGTCCCATGCCGTGTTTGTGAATGTCAAGGATGTCCCAAGGGCAGTGGCTGGGGTGGCCGGAGCTGACTTGAAAGGGGATGAGGGAAAGAAAGGGGGAATTCGCACGTGTCGCTGATGGGGGTCAGGGCTGAAGCTGAGGACCGTCCTCCTCCACAGGCATTGCGGCTACAGCAAGGCCTTCCAGCACTCGGACGAGGAGAAGATGCATTATCAGAACGGGCAGGGTGAGTGCAGGAGCCCCAGGGTCCAGAGGGGAGAGGGGGGATCAGAGCAGGAGTGCTGGGCTGGGGCTGAGAAAAGGAGGGAAGGGAAAAAGTGCTCGCAGAAGAGACTAGAGCCCCGGAGAGAGAGACAGCAGCATGTTCCACAGCCCCCAGCCCCCAGCCCCCAGGGGCATGCTGCGGTTCCACTTTGTTGCGTTTGCAGAGGATACTAGAGATCTTCTCAGAGAACTGCACAGATTTCTGCACTCACACACATGTTCACACACAGGTTTTTTTTTTTTTGGCGGGGGCGGGGGGGTTGGTCATATACTCGTGGACAAGAACCCTTGCTACAGAGAACTTTTTCAGGATCCTGCAGAGACCTCAGAAAACAAGGCAAATATGAAGATACCTACCTCAACACTCCACTTCTTTGCCCATGGTAGAATCAATCATGGTTCTGATTCCCATGGAGCCTGAATGTGGCCTCAGAATCCTTCTTAACCCAGTCTTTCAGAGAACCACTTCCCATCTACCTAAGTCGGTACTGTGGTGAAACCACTTTTGGTCACACTCCTACCCTAGGAATGAGAAAGATCTTCATAAGGACCTTGGGTTAGTTTGACCAATTGAAAAGGATCTTAAGGACCCTGAAAGTGAGCCCAGAAATATGTCAGACATACAGAATGCACTAGAAATCCCCAGATCCCCTAGAGACCTCAGAGCCATTCCATAGAGGCCCCGTTTTCACTTGGCAAGCACTTACTAGACGCCTGCTGTTTGCCCCCCACATCCTGAGATTCCTGAAGACGCTTCTCACCCCCACCCTCAGACCCTTCCCAGACTCAGGGAAGGGCTGGGAGGGAACGTCCTCAGGGACCCCAGTGATGTCCCTTCTCTCCTGGACCCTCAGCACCTCCACCGGTCTTCCTGCCCCTGCACCACCCTCCAGGGAAGATTCCAGAGCCCAAGTTCTATACAGAACCCCACACCTACGAGGAGCCGGGCCGGACGGGCCGTGGTTTCACCCGAGAGATCGAGGCGTCTCGGATCCACATCGAGAAAATCATCGGCTCTGGTGAGCTGCAGGGCTTGGGCATGTGGGGACGTCCTGGAGGTGCCTGGGAGAAGGGCACACCGGGCAGAGGGAGCAGGGCGCCAAGATGCCAGGCATGGCCAGGCACGTGGGTGTGCAAGATGGGTCAAGTGCAGAGTTCAGGTGGAGGAGGGGAAGGTCCCACCGTCTGCCCCCTGCCTGCCCTGCTTGGGTTCACAGGCGAGTCCGGGGAAGTCTGCTACGGGCGGCTGCGGATGCCGGGGCAGCGGGACGTGCCCGTAGCCATCAAGGCCCTCAAAGCTGGCTACACGGAGAGACAGCGGCGGGACTTTCTGAGTGAGGCGTCCATCATGGGTCAGTTTGACCACCCCAATATCATCCGCCTTGAAGGTGTCGTCACCCGCGGTAGGTGCCAGGCGGAAAACAGCCTCAGCCTTCAGAGCCCCTCCTGCTGGGGTCAGGGCTCTGGGTCCATCCATCTACCACCCTGCCCTGCCCTGTCCCCCTGGTTCAGGTCCCTGGATGACTTGGCAGGGAAGGGAACCCAGAGCCCAGGACCCTAGTCGAAACCCTACGTTCCCTGGGCCCCATGGTGCTGGCCCAGCTCATGGCAGCTCATAGTGGGGCGGGGGGTGGCATGTTCATGGGGTCACGGCCCTGCAGCCCTGATCCCCTACCAAGAACCACTTCCTCCCTGTTACACCCCGCCCCACCCCCCAGGCCGTCTGGCAATGATCGTGACTGAGTACATGGAGAACGGGTCTCTGGATGCATTCCTGAGGGTGCGTGCCCCACTCTGCTTTCCACATGGGCCGGGAAAGGGAAGTTCAGTCTGGGTGATGGGAGATCATGTGAGGTCTCCAAATACCCCCTCGTCCCCAGAGCTTAGACCTAACAGACTTGGGGAAGGGGGAGCTAGGCGTGGAGCAGGTCAGTCCATCCAAGTGCCTTTCAGCCCCCATCACGTGAAAGCCCCTCTGCTGTGGGTCCTGCTGCCCTCTCCTGCACACAGGCTAAGAGCAGTGGCTCTGTGGGTTCCCAGGGCCCCACCCAGCTGGGAGGCATGAGGTGCGGGCCAGAAACCCCGAGATTCCCAGCCTTTGCCGGGCCATGTGTCTGTTGGGTGGTCAGAGACAGGGCCACACCTCTCTGGGTCTCCCTCTCCCCTTGGGCAAAGTGGATGACCAGTCTTCACACCCCACCTACCTACCTACCTCTCAGGGTTGCAGTGAGGGTAAACGAGACGTGAGAACAAACCTTCGACACTAGCATGCTTCCTAAGCAGGGAGGCCCTTTGTGAACTTCAAGGAGCCTTCCTGAAGCCCGCGCCGCATCCCTCTGCAGACGCACGACGGCCAGTTCACCATCGTGCAGCTGGTGGGCATGCTCAGAGGCGTGGGCGCCGGCATGCGCTACCTCTCAGACTTGGGCTATGTCCACCGCGACCTGGCCGCTCGCAACGTCCTGGTTGATGGCAACCTGGTCTGCAAGGTGTCTGACTTCGGGCTCTCCCGGGTGCTGGAGGACGACCCTGATGCTGCCTATACCACCACGGTGAGTAGCCCACGCCCCGCGTGTCGTTAGGGAGGTTGGAAATTTCAGGGTTGCCTCCAGCCTGGGGCAAGTCCTGTCTCTTCTCTGCACCTCTGTTTGCCCCTCTGTCAAATGGGTGCAAGCTTTCCCACCTTTGTGCCACTGGGGAGACACCAGGGCTGGTCCCCACGGCCCCTCACTGGGAGATTTGGGGAGAGTTGGCTTCTCTCTGAATTACACATCTACTCTGCATCTGTCTCTAAAGTTTGGCTAAAACCCCCCAGCATTTTCACAATGTATTCTATGGGGATTTGGGCTTCTTGAAAGGCCCTTCTTGAAAGGGGCCTTAAGTGCAGAGGTCTGCCTCAATCAGAGGGTCAATCAATCAGAGGCTCTTAGGGTCTCACCTACTGAGGTTTCACTTAGAGAAAGGATTTTGTAACCAAAAAAAGGAAGGGGGATAAGGGGAGCTGGAAACCTGCTAGACCACGTTGTCTGAGCTTCATACTTGTTCAGGCATCAGTTCAGTTCAGTTCAGTTCAGTCACTCAGTCGCGTCCGACTCTTTGTGACCCCATGGACTGCAGCACACCAGGCCTCCCTGTGTATCACCAACTCCCAGAGTTTACTCAAACTCGTGTCCATCGAGTCGGTGATGCCATCCAACCATCTCCTCCTGTTGTCCCCTTCTCCTCCCACCTTCAGTCTTTCCCAGCATCAGGTTCTTTTCCTATGAGTCAGTTCTTTGCCTCAACCTGTTGAGGCAACCTGTTGACCAGCTCTTACTGACCATCTCCTGGGTGCTGAGCCCACCACCCACTGTCTCTCGTTCAGTCTCCACTCCTGCTCCGTGTGCAGGTCCCCCCCGCATCAGAACAGGTGATCGTGGAAGGTCATGGAGGCCGCGTCTCTCCAACCAGCCTGCAAGTTTCCCAGCCCGGACCCCTGCTCTCAGCTCCCGGTCAGGCTGGGGAGGTGTTCTCAACACGCGTGTGTCCGTCACAGGGAGGCAAGATCCCCATTCGCTGGACGGCCCCCGAGGCCATCGCCTTCCGGACCTTCTCCTCGGCCAGCGACGTGTGGAGTTTCGGGGTGGTCATGTGGGAGGTGCTGGCCTACGGGGAGCGGCCCTACTGGAACATGACCAACCGGGACGTGAGTGCCGGAGCCTGGCTGGGCAGTGGCGTTCTGGGGCCTGGGGGCAAGAGGGCCGCTCCAGCCCAGCGCCGTGTTCCCCCACAGGTCATCAGCTCCGTGGAGGAGGGCTACCGCCTGCCTGCGCCCATGGGCTGCCCCCACGCGCTACACCAGCTCATGCTTGACTGCTGGCACAAAGACCGCGCCCAGCGGCCTCGCTTCTCACAGATCGTCAGTGTCCTGGATTCTCTCATCCACAGCCCTGAGAGTCTCAGGGCCACAGCCACCGTGCACAGGTGCCTGGCACCCACCCCAGCCCCGCCCAAGCCCGGCTGCCCTCCCCGCTTGCCCTGAACAAGGCCCCGGCTTCGTCCAGGCCTCGGGACCACTCAGCCTGGACCCCTGGACCAGACCCAGTCTGGGCCCCTGACCCCTGTTCACCCCTCTCCTTCCAAGCCCTGGTAAACCCCTTAGCTGCTGCCGAACCTGACGGTGGCGGGTGCCAGTGTCTCCAGTCTGCCAGTGTCTCTGGCAGGAGCCTTACCTAGGGCCCCTGTGCCTCAGGTGTCCACCCCCCGCCTTTGCCCGGAGCTGCTTTGACCTCCGAGGGGGCGGGGGTGGCAGCGGGGGCCTCACCGTGGGAGACTGGCTGGACTCCATCCGCATGGGCCGCTACCGGGACCACTTCGCTGCCGGGGGTTACTCCTCCCTGGGCATGGTGCTCCGTATGAACGCTCAGTGAGTGTGGTGGGCCTACTGGGACCGGAGGAGGGCAGAGGGCAGGGGGCGGGGTCAGAGGCGGAGCCGCTGAGCACGGCAGCTCCCAGGAGGGGTCCCAGCCTCCCAGGTCAGCACCGCCTTCCTTTCCAGGGACGTGCGTGCCCTGGGCATCACCCTCATGGGCCACCAGAAGAAGATCCTGGGCAGCATCCAGACCATGAGGGCCCAGCTGACCAGCACCCAGGGGCCCTGCCGGCACCTCTGACCTAAACTCAGCCCCGGGGCCCCGTCTGCCGCCGTCGGAGGACTCGCGAGGTGGGCGGTCCCAGGCCTCTGCCCTTCCGCCTCAGCTGCCTTCCGCTCAGGTGCCAGGGAGACCGAGGATGCCGCTGCAAGACCCGGACTTATCCGGGGTCAGGCCACCTGGGAAGGGGATTTGGCGCCCAGCAGAGGGCAGAGGGCCTTCTCTTTCCCAGAAGCTGGAGCGTCAAGGCCCCTGAGATGTCGCTCACCTGCCTCCGTGTGCATGCAAGTGTGTGTGTGCGCGCACTCACCTTCTCACGAGGTCGTGGGAGCCCTGGTGAACATGTGTGATCATGTGTGTGTGTGTGTGTGTGCCCATCTTTCAGGTCCCCCATGGATGTGTGCAAGTTCTGGTGACTGTGCTTATTCGTTAAGGCTGGGGGCGCGCGTGTGTGTGACTGTGGATAGCGTGTCACAAGCGTGAGGATGTGTGAGCGAGGAGCTCAGTGTGACACTGCCCCTCGAATGTGGGCCTGGGTCCCAGCACCCACAGGGTCTGGGGAGAGGCTCAGCCCCTCCCGCACACCTGGAGGCTGGAGCTAGGGGCTACTTCCAAACCTCACCAGCACCAGGCCCACCCTAGTTCTCCGCCCGGGTGGGCCCACCCCCGGCTCTATCTCAGGTATGAGCCCTCCCTCTAGCTGGTAGGGGCGGGGGTCACCTGCTTCCCCCACCTGGCTCCCATCACTGTTTCAACAGGAAAACAGGGTTCCCGGCCAGCCTCCCTGGCCCCTTTCTGTGCAGGCATCACCAGGGCGCACACGCGATGCCCTCAGCTGAACTTGACTACCTGGCCAGGGACCAGGGGCCACCACCTTCCCCCTAGTCTTTGGTACCCCTCCACAGCCCAGGGCTTCTCACTTGGAAGGGCCTCTGCCAACGTCACTGCCCAGCCCTGGCCTGCGCTCCCCCAGCCCCACCCCCGGCCCATGCCTAGGATCAAGGACCATAAGATTCAGTTTTTCAGCCCCAAGTCCACCCCTCCTTCACCTCCTGGGCAGACCCAAGGGAGTGTGTGCCTTGTCCAAGGTCACACGGCAGCTTCAGAGTTTCAGAGCTGCGCCTCAGCCAGGGGCTCTTTCCCCCAAATCCTCCCACACAGACGGATGTGGGTGGGAGGGACTTGGGAAGCCCCCACCCCACCCCCCCGCCCCCACCGACTCAGTTGACCTTCCCCCTTGCGGCCCACCAGGGTATGTAAATATCTTTTTTCTACCATGTCAGAATATTTTTTTTCCTCACTCCTGACAATGCAAAAATGGTCTTCAAAGCACATAAAAAAAAAACACCCAGGGTGAGAAAGCCCCATCCCAGGGGAAGCTGGCAGGGCCCACGGAACCCCACCAAGCAGGATACTCGGTGAGCCCTGCCAGCCCCCAGGGAGGGACGAGCCCAGCGCCCCCCACCCCGCCCAGCCCTCCCCGTAGCCAGCACAGCTGTCCCGCGGAGACGCCAGCACTGAGCCCCCTCTCCCTCCTGCAATAATTCGGGGAGCCTCAGCCCCGCCCAGGTGCCGCGGCCAGCTCTCTACACCTCTATATATTATATTACTATATCGCCGAGCTGTTCTTCCTTCCTATGGAAGTCGGAAACGTGGTCAGGACACGATCCGGGGAGGACCCTGTCTTCCTCCCACCATCCCACTCTCGCCCAGTTCCTGGACTCTGGATCCTCATGGCCGGGGGCACACGGTGGGCCTGGCACTTGGAAAAGTGTGGCCCCTGCCCATAGCGTGGGGCACCCCAGGGACCTGCCTCTCTGTGGGCTCCATCCTGAACCTTGTACTCGCCCACAAGGAGAATAAATTCTGCCTCATCTTTGCCTGTGTCTCCCGTTTCTTTCCATCCCCACAACTCTGACCTCTCCTGGGAAGGAAGGAGCAGCCTTATGCTGTGCACCTACTGCACGAATCCCATACATTTCCCCCCCCTCTGGTCTTCATCTATCCTAGGAGGTAGGATTCATGTGCGCATTTTGTTATTAGAGGAGGCTGAGTTATACAGAAGTCAACTTGCCTAAAGTCAAGTTTATGGGAGTCTGAATTGAAATCCAGGTTTGTCCAACTCCGAAGCACATCCTCTGCTAGGAAGCATCCCTAATTCTCTCTTCTGTGAACTGCAGATGGCGCTTAACCCTGGAGCTTGATTGCCCTGACCTCGCGTTCTCTTGGGGACTCCCCTGGAGGAGGACTGTGTGAGGAAAGGTCTTCCCATGCAAACAGCTGCCCTGGGAACAGGGAGTCCATTGAGACACCTGGGTGCTATAGGGCAGGGAAGGGAAGACAGGATACAGGCAGCTTCCGTAGTTATATCAGGGGCTTAGGACACGCCTCTGCTCCCCGAGAGAGGAAAGAGCGGCAGGAGACAGGCCGGTGGCCTGAGACAGAGCAGAGCCCAGCTGTGTCCATTTGAGTCAGTGGCTCAGACATCTGGGGAAAATACCCCCGGGGGCTTGTTGGTGAGCAAATAAGTGATCTCCAGCTACCCCTCCAGCTGAGGGAAGGGTCTTCATTCCTGCCCCTCCTCCAACTTGGGAAAGGAGGACCAGAGAGGAAACCCATGTAGTGTGTTCCCTACAGTCTCACTAACAATCCTTCTCAGACAGGCCAGTGTCCCATATGGCAGAACCCTCACATAAGCCAGAGCTGTTTGATCTCAAGCCAGATGTGTATCCCTCTAAAACCCCAAGCTCTGCTCCAGGCTCTGCCCCATGGAACCAGCAGTTTCCTGTGAGGAAGAGTGTGTTACTACACACCTGTCTTCTCTAAGGACCAACCATCAGAGCCTACTGAGCACCCACCATGGACTGGGTGCCGTTGGGGATACAAAGATGGACATGCAGCCCCTTCTGTTCAGAAGCTGAGAGCAGGTGGAGGTACAGAGAGCCCAAAAATGGTTCCCTCGATCAGATCCAGGAGGCTATGTCCAGAAAATGGTACACACAGCAGGTTTAGAGGATGTCAAAGGAGAAAGAGAGAGAGGGCGACCGAGCCTGGAGAACCAGGGCTATCATCAAGGACTTCCTGGAGGAGGGAGTGTTCACCTGGGCATTGGAGGATGAGAAGGGTTTGGAGAGTCATTTCCCAGGCAGCCCCCTGTGCAAGGGTGGAACACAGAGGAAAGAAAGAATAACAGCCATGGGAGAAACAAACTGTGCTCATGGTGAGAAGATTCCCTATTATCAAGTTGGCCAGTAGACTCCAATTTAATCTATACATTTTATACCCAATAAGATTTGAAATGAGGTTTTCTCTGCAGCTTGACAAGGTCATCCCAAAATGCATATGGAATAATAAAGAACCCAGAATAACTAAGGCAATTTTGAAGAAGAAAGAAGAGGAAGAGGAAGGAAAACTTACCCTGCTAGATCTCAATAATTGCTACAAAGCTTTAAATAATTAAAATTATTTGATTTGGTCCCAGGAATAGAGAAACAGAGAAAAAGAGCAGAATAATGACAAGAACAGATCCAAATGTATCTGAGTGTTTGAAACACGGTAGTCAATGAGTGATGTTAGGACAATTAAATACTCCCATGGAAAAAGATAAAAGTACATCCCCATTCACACCACTCACAAAATAAGTTCCAGGTTGATCAAAGTCCTATCAGTAAGTATAAAAAGCAGAGTACAAAGCTTTTCAAACAAAACAGGGAAGTAACTTGAAGATCTCAGAGTAGAAAATAAATAAGACACAAACACAAATGAAAGGAAATGATAAATCTTATTTCCTTAAAGTCAAAAATGTCTACATGACAAAAAAATAAGCAAATTTGTTAAAGCCACAGCTGGCAGAAGGTATTTTCAACTTGGATAACCAACCAAGAGATAATTAGTCTCCAAAATAAAAAATTTAAGCCTCAAAGAATCAATTTACCATAGACATTCCAAAGCAGTAAGCAAATGGACAAAAGATGTGAACAGACAAATAACAGGGGAGGAAATTTGAACGCCAATAAGGATAGTAACAAGATTCTCAATATCACTAGTGAGCACGGAAATGCAAATTAAAACAAAAATTAGCATATTACACGATCTGATTGGCAAAATTAGTCTATAACACTGGTATAGATGAGTGTGGTGGGTGGGGGCGGTCAGCAATGTTTGTAAACTGCTGGTGGGAATGTAAATTGGTACAACTACTTTGGAGAACAATTTGGAAACTGTTTTAAGATGAGCAAATCTGAGACACAGTGGCTCTGCCTTAGGTTAGGTGTGTGCCTGTCTGAAGTTAGGTCCCCTAAGCAGTGCCCGAGATCCTTGTGCAGGTGGTTTCTAGAGGGAGGACTCTCAGGTGGAGAGAGAGGGTCAGGCAGATAGGGCAGGAAGAAATGTTAAGTGATGGTAGGTTCTCAGCTGGAGATTATCTTCAATCTGACCCCATGGGGAGCTCTGAAGCATTAGTAACGTTGCAGAGTGAATCTGCCTTGAGGCAAAGAGGCCAGGCTTTTGCACCAGTCATTGGCTTATCCATCAGTCATTGACGGATAAGACTTATCCATCAGTCATTGGCTGTATCCATCAGTCATTGACTGTGGGCTGCCCAATGTAGGGGGCAGGGTGGTGGGTAACTTATAACTTCCTGAATAAAGAAGTTCCCAAGAAGCTGTGAGCAGCTGTGAATCCCTAGCAGCCAGCACTCACAGCAGCTGGGGGATGAGTTGCACCTGCAGGTCATAGAATCTGGGTGCAGAACCCAGAGTGTTTTCCATGCATCCTAGAGAAACTCAGGTGTGCGTGCATGCCAAGTCACTTCAGTTGTGTCTGACTCTTTGCGACCCTATGGACTGTGGCTCTTCTGTCCTTGGGATCCTCCAGACAAGAATACTGGAGTGGGTTGCCACGCCCTCCTCCAGGGGATCTTCCCAACCCAGGGGTCGAACCTGAATCTATGTCTCTTCCATTGGCAGGTGGGTTCTTTACCACTAGCACCACTTGGGAAGCCCTGGAGAAACTCATATTCGTGTGCAAAAGGATATGTGGTCAAGGATATTCATCACATCTTAGTATGTGATAGAAAAGTGAGGAGCAGTCTAACTGCCTCTCAGCAAGAGAACAGGAAAATAAGCTGCTTTATAAACACAATGAAATCATCTATCACAGTTAAAATGAACAAACTAGATCAACATGTTCCCAATATGGCAAATCTCCAGAACATAAATATGGAATGAAAAAATAAATGGCAAAGAAATGTGTACAGTATTATACCATTTATATAAACTTTTGAAATATATGTAACAATAGACTTACAGGTTTTGCATGCATAAATAGAAGATGACACATGCCCGGGACGGTAAACATCAGCTTCAGCTTAGTTACTTCTGTGGAGAAAAGGCAAGGAGGAAAGAGGTATTGAGCTGTATTGATCGTGTTCCATCCATTTTCTTTTTTTAAAAAGAGAGAGGGCTTTGAAGCAAATATGACAAAATGTTAACACCCATTTAACCTGGGTGGGCACATACCTGTATGTTACTGTATTTTCTGATTTTCCTGTATGTTGGAACATTTTCTAATTAGAAATTAAAATGTTTTAAAACCACAATGGAGGGTGTTCTGAGGAATCTCGTGTCTGGGAGAAACCCAGAATCAGCCCTTCTGGGAATGAGTGGAGTGCGCTGTCCAGGGTGCTAGACCCCAGTGACTGGGTGCACCTGCAGGTCATAGAATCTGGGTGGGTTCTATCTAACCATTTATTCCACACTTGCTGCCAAATCTGAGCCACCGACACCCCCTCTCCTCTGGACATCTGTGGGAGCCTCTTCACAGGTGTCCCTTCTTCCTCTCTCACCCCCATAATTCATTCTGCACAAGGGATTCTGGCCAAAGGGATCTTCACAACACACACCCCTTCTTTTGGAGGGGTTACAACCCCTCCAAAAGTTTTCTATCAAGTTGATAATGACATCTAAAGTCCTCACCTGGTCTAAAGCAAACCTGCTCCAGCTTTAAAGCAACCTCCCTCCACCCAACCTCCCCCTCATTCAAACCCTTCTTTTGATTTCTTGAACACACCAGGTGTTGGCATGAGCTCTTCCTCCTGCCTGGAATGTTCCTCCATGTCTTCAAAATAATCAACCCCTAAAACGACTGCCTTTTCCTGAGTCACTTTCTGCTATGTTACACAAGGTTATTCTTTTTATAGCACTTAAAACCTGTTGAAGTTATACATTGTCTATTTACTTATCTTCTGCCCTTATCACTCAACATACTCCAACAAGCAGGTATGGTATCTAATTTACTCAATGCTTTAACACTAGCACACAGCACACTGGTGGCTTTCATTTGTATGTAAACAGATGTTTGTTGAATGAATAAATGAATGATTGTATATTTACCGAGCATTTCTTATGTGACAGGTCCTTGCTTGAATCTGTGAATTCTGGAATAAATGAGATAATTTTTGCCCTCAAGATGCTCACAGGCTAAAGAAAATAGAGAAGCCAAATTATAGGATCATAGAAAACTGCAATAAGTTTCTTTGCTCTTATTATAAAATCAGAGAGCTTTGAGAGGACCAGTTTGTTCGTTCTCCACACCCTCCATGTTTCTTTCTTTCTTTCTTTGGCCATGTGGTATGTGGGATCTTAGTTCTCCAACCAAGGATGGAACCCCCACCCTTGCAGTGGAAATTCAGAGGCTAGCTACTGGATGACCAGCAACATCCCCTTCATGTTTCTTAAATAGAGAAACCTAGACTTACCCAGAGAGGATTCACCTGAGTTTGCACAGCATTAGAGACGCACCCTGGTTCTGAACCTAGGCCACCCAACTTCTCATAGCGTGAGTTAAAGGAAGGCTTCCCAAAGCAGCTTTGGACTCTCTTCCACTTCCTGTACTTGGCATCACCATTCTAGGAACCACCTGATGAAGGAAAACAAATTACCTAGAGGAGCCATTTGAGGAGCAAAAGGAAATTCTCAAATATATAAGGACCCTACCCTTTAATCAGACACAATGTCTGAATCTTCACCATTAGTATCATCTCTCTTTGGAGCAAGTCTTTTTCTACCTGGACTCCTCTGAAGAAGCACAGAAGCACCAGGAAGAATGACTCTCTGGTCCCTCAGTGTGGGCAAAGCTGGCCAAACCTCCTAGTCCTCTGAGGGAACTTCTGGGGAGAGGAAGACAGACGGTGCAGCTGGGGTTTAGAGGAGGCGTGGGAAGAGATGTTCCAAGGCATCAAGCAGAACTTTCTTACCTGGCCCCACCGGTGTATCTTGTCTCATCCCTTGAAACACACAGAGGACCCTCCAGGTACAAGAAATCACTTGCAGGTTCGTAAACACTCTCAGCCTCTTCTGTGATTGTGCTGTGTGTGTTCCATTAGAGGAATATTCCTCTCCCTTCCTCTCTGGCTAATTCCTCCCCATACTGAAGTTCTCAAACTCTGGTACCCCCCTCCCCTGACTTAGGGCTGGATGCCTCCTTTCTCTGAGTGCCCACAGACCCTTGCTATGCTATGCTATGCTAAGTCACTTCAGTCGTGTCCGACTCTGTGCGACCCCATAGATGGCAGCCCACCAGGCTCCCCGGTCCCTGGGATTCTCCAGGCAAGAACACTGGAATGGGTTGCCATTTCCTTCTCCAATGCATGAAAGTGAAAAGTGAAAGTGAAGTCGCTCAGTCGTGTCCGACTCTTAGCGACCCCATGGATTATAGGCTCCTCCGTCCATGGGATTTGCCAAGCAAGAGTACTGGAGTGGGGTGCCATTGCCTTCTCCGCCACAGACCCTTAGGCTTCCTATGAAAGCACTTACATGGCACTGTGATTAATCACCACTGGTTAAGGCCAAGAATGTCCCTATGTAGCCAGACAACCCCAGTACCCAGCCCAGGGCTGGATCATGGTCAGAATTCAGTGAATGATAGAAGCACAGGCAAATGACCCTTCCTGGGGCCCTGGGCATCTGCTTTGTCTCAGGGTCAGTTTCTTCATCCTCCCTTCCACATGACCTTGAACCCATCACATGGGGTCAATACACCACACACTACACAGGCTTGTCATGAGGATCAGGAGATGATATGAGGGTAAGACACGGGAACAGTGTCTATGACTGGAGGAGGGTGACTGGGTGTCTCTGGGATGGTGCAAGGCTGAGGCAGTTGGTGAGTGTGGGTGAGGCCTTGGAAGCAGGCAAGGGTGGGCTAGCATCCTAGCCCCCAGGGAAGCCCCCTTACCCTTGTTCCCCTAGCTCTCATTTTGCCTAGGGGGTGATGGCCCAGGCCCATGGACGACCAGCTCTCCAACTCCATCCCCAATGCCTAGACACCTCGTTAGGATACCTTCATCTCTCCCACCCTAGGTGGCTGGCGAAGGGTCAGCTGCTGGCATGAAATTCGCAGTCCTTGGAGGGTTTGCATTTCCATGTCTCCTGTGTTGGGGCTGGTGGAAGGTGATGAATAAAAGATGGGAATGGGGTGGGGGGAGCTCCTGTGGCTTTAAGAGAAATGTGATGAGCATTTAGAGTGGGGAGATTAGTGCAAGAGCTTCTCTCAGAATACCAAAAGTGAGGGGCCCAGCATCAAATAAAATAAACCAGAAAGCCACCTCCCGGCTTTGAGATAGCAGGAGCCCAAGGGAAGAAGAAGCGGGCTGGAGGCCTTGGCAGGGGTCGAGGTGATGCAGATCCAGGCGAAGGAGGCTGG
The DNA here is from genome assembly GCF_000754665.1 of Bison bison bison. NCBI lineage: Eukaryota > Metazoa > Chordata > Mammalia > Artiodactyla > Bovidae > Bison > Bison bison. Next base: position 5,270,356 of record NW_011495069.1, read on the forward strand.
GAACCATCAGGAGAAAGTTCAAGTGGGGGCATAGCCAAGGTGACCCAAGGGTGGGGGCCAGGGCAGTGAGGGGAAAGGAGCCCGGGGCAGCCCCTCCCTCCCAAAGCGGACATGGTCTTTGGATGCTGAAAGCAACTGTCCCCACCTCCACCCACTTGTGTGAAAGGGGCTCTGGGGAGAAGGCTGTCTGTGTGGCATCTAATGGGAACCTACGTGGCTGGCTTACTGTTATTAATACTAATGAGTCACGATTTACCACCCTTGTATCATGTGCCAGACATGGTGACAAGCGTTTCCAGGCGTGCTTTCCAGTCCGCACAGCAGCCTTATGAGAAGGTTGCTGTCAGCATCCCGTTTATACCAGTAAAGAAACCAAGGCACAGGAAACTTTGCTCCGAGCTGGTGAGTGGTGAACCAGGACCCAAACGAAGTCATTCTGACCCCTGCAGGGAGGGGCAGTGGTGAGGTGTGCTGGAGGGGGTGGTTAGGGATGTGGACCCTGTCCTAAGATCAGGAGTCACCCAGTCAGTTAGCTGATCACACCTGGGAAAGCAGCCCAGGCTCACTGGACAAGGAGGATGAAGGAAGGGGCAGACCAGGGAGCGGGGTGGTGCCTAATGCTATGGGTTTGTGTTTCAGTGACTCTGAGAGATTGCACAGGCATTTTTGTGCATGTGGTGGCATGTGACTATGCAAAAGGGCATGTGTAACATTATCTGCATGAGGATATATGACTGTTGATTTAGGATTGCGTGTGCCTGGGTCTCTGGAGTATGACTCTGATGAGTAAGTATAAGCCGTGAAAGTGAGGGTGGCTGAAGTTAATGGATGTCTTTGTATGTAGAACCCAGTGACCAAAATACATGAAACATACAAATGTGTGTGATTGGAGCCGGTATACTATTGTATGTGGCTTTCCTGGTGGCTCAGACAGTAAAGCATCTGCCTGCAATGTGGGAGACCTGGGTTCAACCCCTGGGTTGGGAAGATCTCCTGGAGGAGGAAATGGCAACCCACTCCAGTACTCTTGCCTGGAAAATCCTATGGACAGAGGAACCTGGTAGGTTACAGTCCATGGGGTCGCAAAGAGTTGGACATGACTGAGTGACTTCACGTTCAATACTATTGTATATGTGATTATACGTGTGTGTGATATACATGCATTTCCATGACTGTGACATGAATCAGTGTGTGACTGAGCATATGAGTGGTGTAGAGGGTGACAGTATGAGAGTATGTAGAGGGTGGTAAGAGCATTTGTGTGTGTGTGTGTGTATGTGTGTGTATGTATGCACGCATGCCAAGCTCAGATGGTCACCTCTGATTCCCTCCCTCCCCTAGTCTCTCCCCCAATGACAGAACTGCATGTCCGTCAAGATGCTCAGAATAGGAATCACTCGGCCTCAGTGTAAGGATACTCACAGAGATATCCCAGACATGGAATGCCCAACTTCAGATGCACAGCAGAGCCCCAGGAATCCAGTTTAACACATGCATTTGCCTCCTCCTCTGAGATCCTCCCAGCATCGTTCACAGGCCAGGCAGACACTCCTCTCTATCCTCAAGAAAGGTCAAGTCTCAAAAGGATTATATACCAGGCCTTTTCTATATCTCCATTCTTCTCCCCATCCTTTCACAGCTGGGGAAACTAAGGCTCAGATGAGATAAGACTCTTGCCTCTAACTTCAGGCCCAAATTGCTTTCCCCTCAAGGTCTCCAATTTCTGAATTTATGCTCCATAATTTGGCCCTGACTGAAACCAAGGCGCTCAATCAAGCACTCATTCAACAGTTACTCAGCATTTCCACCCTGCAACCAGATAACTACCAGCCTTGAGCCAGTTGTCTGAGGTCTGGAGCCATCACCTTGCCTGAACTGTGCTGAGCCTCAAACCCAGCTGGACAATCTTTCCGCCAAACCCGGTGGAGCTGTCCTTGGTGCTGAAGCTACGTCTGAAGGCGCCTGCCTCTAAGGCCACCTCTGGACTTTGGGAGGGACTGAGGCTGGATTATTGGAAGTACTGAGTTCCTGCCATGCTCCATGCTGGCCTGGCGTATCTAGAGACTTGCCTCTCTTCTTGTCCAAATACTTTTGATTCAGTGTCTTGTGGACTAAGTGAAGCTGAGGCAGCTTATGTCCTGGTTCAGTAATATTTTCTAGACTGTGCTGGAGGAGAAAAACAAACCCTTGGGTGTGTTAAGGGGAAGATACTATGTTGAAGGGGGTTCTGGAAGCTATGGCAACTAGAAACTGTAGCAAGACCCCAGTAAGGACAGGGGAACATTTCCTATCATTGTCTTCAGATCCTGGAGGGGCTGTCCTGGGAAACGGGCTTGGGATATTTCCTCCCACAGTCAGAAGGTTGAGGTTTCAGAAAGAGAGATTTCAACTCTACTTAAGAACCCCTTATTAGGGTCAGAGTCCCTTCAATGAAGGATCATTTTGCCTCAGGAAGAAAGGCGTTTCCAGGCAATGAGAATGACAAAACATTCCATTTTTCGGACCAGCCCTTAGGCACAATGGCTGCAATTTACTAAACACCTATTATGTGCCTATTATTGGAGAAGGAAATGGCAATCCACTCCAGTACTCTGGGGAAAATTCCATGGATGGAGGAGCCTGGTGGGCTACAGTCCATGGGGTCACAAAGAGTCAGACACGACTGAGCAACTTCATTTTCACTTTTTTTTTTCATGTTATTATGTGCCTGGCACAACCTATGGGCATGGATATCATTAGCCTCATGTTCTAGAGGAAGAAACTGAGGCACAGAGAGAGGAAATGACTTCTTCAAGGTCACATGGCTAGCAAGTAAAGAGCTGAAATCACCCCCATGTATGTGATTCCAAACTGCTGTGCTACAAAGCCTCCCTGGATGCATCCGGAAGGTGTGGAATTATCCTCTCGCCCACATCCCTCCATAGCCTTCTCCCAGCTACCCCTCCCCCACCTCCTCTCCATGGGTTAAGTTTTAAGGAAGAAATAAATTAAAAATGGATGAGATGCCCAGCACAGGGTATGGGGCCTGATCCGATTAACACTGATGTTTCTTTCATGAGGGATGGGACAGTAATTCTCACCTACAGCAACCCAGGGTGGTGGAGGAAGCTGTCTCTAAGTCACCAAGCCACCTGCCTCCCAGCTCTGTGGGTTCTCTGACCTGCCCTGCCCCACCATCTGCCGCCCCCTTCCTCTCCCCCTGCCCGTGGTCCCGTGGTCCAGTCATGGCTCTCAGAAGCCCCACCAAGCTCCGGCTGCATCTCCAAGCCTGTCTGGGGCAGCAGAACTAGCCCAGGCTTTGGGTTTAAGCAGAATCTAGATCCTGGCTCTGCCTCTTACTATGAGACTGTAGAGAAGCCACCTAGATTTAGCTTTCCCTCCAGTAAAATGGGGAAGAGGCCTGCCTCGCAGACCCACTGTGAGGTGTGAGTTAATGTATCTGGAGTTCAGAACATAGTTTATCTTCTCTCACTGAACACTCCATTGATGGCTGTTACTGCTGCTACTGCTGCTGCTACTACTACTACCATTATATTGATGAATGGAAGCATTTCTTGTCCTGAGCACTTGATGACCTGAAAGAGAAATGGATAAAAATCAAGGGGATGGGAATTGAGGCTCCATTCATGGAAAAGCAGGGTACTCCTTAGGGGAGTCTCAAATTTTTCCCAACCAGCCATGTTCATGGAGCAAAGAACAAGCAACAGTCAGAGTGATCAGGGCTCTGGTTATTGGGGGTTTGCCCACATAACTCTGCATCCAGCTGAGAGGCAGATGGCAGTCCCTCAGATGGAGGCCAAAGGCATCTTGGTCACTGGAAAAGCTGATCCCGGAGGAAGGAAGCATCCTCTGTCTAAGAGCTGGGAGGTTTCCTATGGCGAACTCCAGGGGTTGGTAGACACACTGCCCAGACACAAGGAAACTGGACCTGCCAGCCCCACTGACTGCTGAGGATTGGTGCCCACCTGGGCTTCCTATGGGCAGCCTGGCTCCCACCACCTCATGCTGAGTCCTTGGCCTAGGCACTTCCCCTCTCTGAGCCCAGTTTGATGCTTTGTTAAACAGAGGTAATAGTAGAACCTTCCACAGAGAGTGGTGGTGAGGGTTAGAGCATACACATGAGGCAAAGGGGTGGCAGACCAGGGCTAGGACCCCTCGCTGGATCTGAGCCCTGGTGACCCAGGGAGGGGTCCAGGCACTGCCCCCACCTTCCAACCATGGAGCACACCTCATCAGCAACTCTGAGCCTCTTGCCTTGCGTGCCAGATGCTGCACGTGGCTGGGAGGAGGAGAAGGAGGGGAAGAGGCCGGGAAGCCTGGGGCCCAGGGGAGCACCCTGCACGCCAGACTCCCTCACGCAAGGGGTTTGGGTTTGACACGCAAGAGGAAGACATCCACCAGGCCTCCCCCCCTTCCCTTCCCCCTAAGCGCATCCAGGGAGGGTTAGCAACCAGCCTCTGCCCCAAACCCAGCCTCCGCTCGCCATGGCCCTTCAGTCCATCTGTCCATCTGCCTTCTCAACGGGCAGACTGGCCACCTGCCTCCCCCTTGATCTGCTTCTCGGACTGTCACTGTGCCCGTCTGTCTGCCTATGATGCTGTCCGTCTGCCTGTCGGTCGTCAGGCTTCTCGTGGGTCAGGTCAGGTTGGCTGTCCTTCTGTCTGTCAGTCTGTCCATCGGTCTTGCTCTCTGTTTCGCCATCAGGTCTCTCTGTCCGTCCTCCCAGTGGTCAGACGGCCTCCCATCTCTCTCCTCCACCTATTGGTCTGTCTGTTCCTTAATGGTCTTTTTGGTCAGGCCAGCAGCCCATCTGTCTTTCAGCGCCTGTGCTTTCCCCCTATCCACCTGCCAAGGGGTCACTCTTGCCTTCCTCTCTGTCTGCCCTTCCGTCAACCTTGTTCTTCCCACCCCTCACTCCTCTCCATGTGTGGAGACGGCTTTGCTCATCACCAAAACCCACCTCTGTCTGCCGTGGACCAGGGCTGGCTGGCCCCCAGTGAAGCAGAGCAGACAGGCCAGCCAGCCCAGGGCCGCTCCACCCCAGCCCTCCAGCTCCAGGGTCCCCACCCCCAGCCTCCACAGCACAGCCGCTCCCTTCTTTTGGCTCCCACACCCCCTCTCCCAGCCCTGGAACGTTATAGAAAGATTTAGCCGAAGGTATTTAGGGAAGACTAGGTTCAAATTAATGGTGAAAATAAGGTTTTATGATTCCATTTCAGTTTTATTCCTCGACCGGTTTTCTCCATTAGCACTGAGCATCAATAGCGGACGGCTGTTCTCTGCAGTATTTATGGTAATGCAGGTTAATGTCTGAGTTCGAGGAGCTCAATTAGCAAATTCATGGACAAGGGGTTCTGTTCGCACTTCTCTTGTGAAGCCCAATGATTCATTAGCCACAGGGAGAAACTCTGGGTTTCAGGTCCGCATACAGAATGCTGGCCGCCGTCCTCCCATCCGTGTGGTACACCTGGCTCTGCGCTGGTGCTCAGGGAGCCCCTGGGTCTTTGTTCCCTGCACCTGTCGTAGTGCTTGGCACAGAATAGGGCCTCGATATTTGTTTGACACTCAGCATAGGGAATATGGCAGGCACTCTAAACCTTGAACAAATCAATGAATCGCTTTGTCCCCAGGGCCAGGCACAGAGCCTAGAACAGAGGATGTTTAATGTTTGCTAAAGAAATTGACACACCCTTGAGCTCCTGGACCTAGTGTGGGCTTGCCACACAGTCAGTGCCAGATGAGCGTTTGTTGCCTGGCTGATTGCTTAAAACAGAAAGTGGATGAGTGGATGAAGGTGGTCTTCTCCAACAACAAGGCTGCCTAGATCCCCAGATGGCACCCTGAGGGTGACTGGAAGAACCAGGATCTCAGGGTCCTAGTTTGGAGGGTCTAGGGCTGGAGAAGACATGCCGAGCTATTGCCCCCACCTTAGGGCCAGACTTGAATAGGTGGGGCAGGCATTTCCAGGTTTGTAGCTTTGGGATATGCTGGGCTGGGCATCGTGGTTGAGTAGAAGTGGTAGGTCCCCCATCCTCTTCTGGCTCCCCAGCCCTGAGTCTCAGGAAGAAAGCTGAGCAGCGGGGAGGAGCCCCTTCCCCTAGTTCCTCAGTGGAGACTCATCTCTTGATGCCGGGCTGGGCAATTACTCCTGTTTTACAAATGTGGAAACCGAAGCCCAGGGAGGTGAAACACTCTGTCCAAAGTCACACAGCAAGGTAGAGGCTGAGCCAGGATTTGAGCACAGGTTTTCTGTGTCCTTTTCTTTACTTCTTACTGCTGCCCAGCCCCGTTCTTTGTCCCCTCTGGGCCTCTCCCAGTAGAATATCAATTCCAGGAGGGCAGAGATGTTTTCTACGTTCAGTAATGCTTCCCCAGTGCCTGGAACTGGGCTGGCAAATTATATCAAGTGCACAAGGAGGCCTAACTGAATAGTGAGTGAATGAATGGATGGGTGAAAGAATCCCATGCTCAGCTGTGAGGGTAAGAGCTTGACAATTTTCATACATCTTCCTCCTATTAGGTGCTTTCTGTATGTGTCAGGTACTGGCTCTGGAAGATTGTTGCAGTGTCCCCAACAGCCCTGTGGAGAGGGCATTAACCCTCTTCCTATTCTTAGTTCAAGAACCTGAGTTTAGAGACCTGACCCAGGTCATATGGGCTTCCCTGGTGGCTTAGGCGGTAAAGTATCCGTCTACAAAGCGGAAGTCCCAGGTCCGATCCCTGGTTGGTAAGATCCCTTGGAGAAGGGAATGGCTACCCATTCTAGCATTCTTGCCTGGAGAACGCTATGGACAGAGGAGCCTGGCGGTCTACAGTCCACAGGGTTGCAAAAGAGTCGGACACGACTGAGCAGTCCACTAAGCATGCACACACCAGCTCACACAGTTCGTAGGTGGTGGACTCAGGATCAGGATTCCAGCCCAGTCCATTCTGTCTCCGAGTCCTGAGCCCAAACCTCCTGGGCACCTGCCCTGTGCACCTCTTGCTTGAGGTTGAGCCCAC
>NW_011495069.1:5277457-5294719 GCF_000754665.1 Bison bison bison
AACTACCCACCACTTAAGGCTCCATTTAAGGCCCCTGGACTGAGGGTGCCCCAACCCCAGGTAAGCTTCAGGGCTGTCTCCCAGCGGTGGAAGCCAGGCTGTGACAGGGAGACCAAGAAAGTCTGGGCAGCCCCATGGAGCGAGGCTGGGCCCTGGGCTGCTCCCTGCCCACTCTGCCCACCAGGGGTCTCAGCAGTGTCAGCAGAGTCCCCTCAGTGAGATGAGGTTGACATTTCCTGCACAGCCCGCCATGGCCGCCTGTCTCTTCCAGGAAGGGGCTCTGGAGGGAGGGGTGTGGCGTGCAAAGCAGACGTGACAGCTGGGCCTGGGAGACGGGCCCTGGGTGCCCTCCTTTTCCAAGTGCTTGACGGAGAAAACAGATGTGGCTCCAGCCCCAGGCTCAGGACCTGCAGGAGTAGCTGCCGGATTTAGGGACGGCCCATGCGTGCCAGGAACCACATATTATCCTTAATCCTTATAGCTGTGCACAAAGGAAACCCGTGGAATAGGCCCATTTTACAGTTAGGGAAACTGAGTCTCAGAACTGTTTGCCTAAGATCCACATAAATGGGGCAGTGAATGCAGGACCCCAAATTCTGTTCTACCCCAGAGTTCTCACACTTAAACTCCACTCTCAAGGGCCTCAGTTGAAAAATGTAAATCACGTGATCATGGCCACTGCTCTCTGGGAACTTCCTCCTACTGCTTAATGAGACAGGAGAAAAAGCAACCCCATCCCCCACCGGCTGGGAAGCTAGAACACACAGATTCAACCCTGCTGCCACAGACTCCCTTGCTGTGTGACCTTGGGCAAGTCACTTGCCCTCTCTGATCCCCAGCTGTGACATCCTCAAAGTGGAGATTTTTAAAATTTTTTATTTTTATTTATTTATCTATTTGGCCATGCCCAGTCTTAGTTGCCACACGTGGGATCTAGTTCCCTGATCAGGGATTGATCCCAGGCCTCCTGTGTTGGGATTGAGGAATGTTAGCCATTGAACCACCAGGGAAGTCCCCCAAATGGAGATTTTTCTGCACCTGTGTCTGAGAGGGATCATGCTGCCTGTTTGATCCCTGGAGGGCCCTTCCACTTTGCTCTCTGATTTCCTGGGCTAAAGAAGACTTTTCATATTGAGAAGAAAGAGGCGGCCTGGGGGAGTGAGTCTCGGGGAAAACAAACAGCATAGCCTGTAAGAAGGCCCCAAAGTGGGGAAGGGGGCAAAATCGGTCCAACCTTCACCAGGGATCTGACGAGCAGGGAGAAGTGACTCGCCCAAGGTCACACGGCACATTAGCATCCATGAAAGGATTCCCAGCCCGGCACCTTCCCCAGTGTGGCTGCCACCACGATAAAAGTGTTCAAAGACATTTAAAAGCTTTACCTTTGGCCCTTAGTATTTTTTTTTTTGTTTTTTAAAAATCTTTATTCCTTTTTCTTTGAAGAGAATAGCACATTAGGGTTCTTGGAAACTCTTTTTTTTTTTTTGTCCTTTTAAACAAAAAATAAGCAAACCTCAGTCTAGAAAAGACCCTGAAGACAGAGATGGCATCTCAGCTTCCTCCTGCTCCCCCCTCCCCCCACCCCAGAGACCCGGTGGCTGTCTCCCAGAGTCCCTGGTGGCTGGCACCGTCATGGAAAAAGGCCCGGCGGGGGGACTTGCTGGACCAGCTGCTGCATAAACAGCCAGCGACTTCAGACAGACTGGAAAATCAGGCGCCACTTCAAAGGCTCGATGACAGGCGGCCCCGGCAGTGGGAGCACAGAGGTGGCCTCCCCTGACGCCCAGCCAGGCAGGGGAGGCTGGACCCGCTGCTGTGTTCTCACCGAGATGCAGCCGGCAGAAGGACAGGCACCTCCTCGCCCCACCAGCAACGAAGCTCTTACAATATTTGTCAACCCGACGGGTTCCGGGTCGGGGAGGATCATCCTGCTTGGGGAGCGGGGAAGGGGTAGGCGACAGCATGGAGCTCTGGCCCTGGGGTCCAGGACGGGGTAGGGGGGCGCTGACCCCTCCCAGGGCCAAGGGTCACCTGCTGAGCTGGGGAGGGTTGGGGTGGGGCTGGGAGCCCAGCTGAGATGGAGGAGGAAAGCCCAGCCACCCCCCCACCAGCCCCCTCTGGGTGCCGAGCAGGTGAGACCACTCAGCTCCTCTCCTGCTCTATGGGGGAGGGCAGGTTGGCCTCACTGGCCCCAGAAAAGCAGCAGGGAGCCCTATGAGGAAGGATGGAACGGAACAGAAGTGGTGCACGTGTGTGCACGCGTGTGGGTGCGGCCACAAGTCTGTCCTCAGCACCACCTCTTTCACGCTCACACCTTGTTGGGCGTACTACCCCGTGGGCTCATCCCCTCTCAGGCCCCTAAGCACCTCCCCCCCCTCACTTCTCCTTGTCCTTCCCTCCTCCTCCATATCTGCCCTTCAGGGAGATGTTGAAAATGAGACAACCCTGGTTCCAGACCCAATTCAGCACCCCCAGGGTGCGTGACCTCAGATAAGGGACCCTGCCTGCCTGAGCCTCAGTTTCACTGTCTGTAAAATGGGACAGATTTCTCCACCTTCATGGAGTGGTGGAGGTGTGTGAGGCCCTGAGCTTGTGCAGGGTGCACATAAGCCCCTCAACACACACAGGTCCTTCCCCTCCAACCCACAGTCTCTTCACGCCTCTGCTTCTCCAAACATAAAATGGGGATCACGCTGTCTTTCTCCAAGGCTGATGGTGAAGCTTAGGAAAGTATGTTTAAGCAGGGCCTGTGGTTTCATCATCCCGGGGCCATGTTCCTCACCATCCTGTTTCGATGCCTGGCACATAAAGTTGTTCATACTGAATAGGGGAGAGGCATTAGTCTTGCATGTTTAACAGTTTGCACTAAACTGAAGTGTATAGCGAAATAGCTTAGTATATAGGTACACACCAATGAAAGTGTTATTCGTGTCCAACTCTTTGCAACCCCATGGACTGTAGCCCACCAGGTTCCTCTGTCCCTGGAATTCTCCAGGCAAGAATACTGGAGTGGGGAACCATTCCTTTCTCCAGGGGATCTTCCCATCCCAATCCAGGGATCAAACCTGGGTCTCCTGAATTTCAGGCAATTCTTTACTATCTGAGCCACTAGGGAAGCCCACAGCTCATGAAACTACCACCCAGATAAAAACGTAAGTCATTCTCAGCATCCCTGAATGTCCTCTCTTCTAGTCAATACCTACCCCCACCACCAGAGACAATCAACCACTGTTCTGAATACAGCCAAAGTTTTAACCTAGAAAAGCTACAGATTTTTTTTTCTCTAATGTTTCATTTACTTTGTTTTTCTTTTCTCTTTCAATTGGAGTGTAATTGCTTTACAATGCTGGGTTAGTTTCTGCTGAACAACAAAGTGAATCAGCCATATGTATACATGTATCCCCTCTCTCTTGAACCTCCCTCCCACCGACCGCTCATCCCACCCCTCTAGCTCATCACAGAGCTCCAGAAGCTGAGGATTTAGACCACAGGGAGGAGAATGAATTGGAGCGTGAGGCAGGGGACCAGGGGACACGTACCTGGGCAAAGATCGAGTGGAGCCTGCGTTTGGGATGGGGTACCAAGAAAACGCTGGCTGTCGGAGAAAGCCCTTGAGCCAGAGGTGTCAGGGGACCCCTTGTCCAGGAGCCTCACTGCCCAGGGGAGAGGCAGGAAGCGTGCCTGGTGGCATGTAGTCACGTGCATCTGGGGCTCTGGGCTGGGCTGGCCCAGCAGGGCCAGAAATATGGGCAGCTGCCGCCCCCGAGCCTTTGATGTGACAGAGATGGAGACACACACACGCCCGACAATTAATTAATTGTGACTTTCACCATGCAGCGGCCGCTTCCTATTGATCTACGCCCGTCTGGAGTGAGGGAGACAATTAGGAGGGAGCACAGCGGCGGCAGCTAATTACCCACAGAGTGAAAAACGTGCCTTTCAATTTATTAAACTTTTATCACAAAAATAACCTGGCCACCCCTGCCTGCTGAGAAGCCAAGAGGGGTGCTCTGGAGTGGCAGCCCCAGTTAGCCCTCCGCAGAGGCTGAAAGCCTTAGGAAGTCACGACCACCTCATTGCTACAGAAGACCCAGGACCCACCTGGGCTCTGAGAAACCCAGCCTGGAGATGGGGGAACCAGAACCAACCCCCTTGAGGTTTAGGTTCTGAGTAAAGCCAGACAGCAGAGCGAATGAAACCAGGCAGAGGGCTTTCAGGAATCCAGAAGCTTAGTGGAAGGCAGGAGCATTCGAGACAAGCAGCAAAAGCTTTCTGAAGTCACACAGCCCCAACCCCTCAGGTGACAGAGGTGGCCTGGCAGGTGAGCAGGGCCACTACTTTTCTAGATTAAAAAGTCGGAGTGAGACAAGACAGGGGAAGCCACGTTACCTCTAGTTCATGTAATTCATCCCACTAGTGCAGGAGTGTTTGGTCACTCTATCTGGACACATTCTTGGGGGGAGTGGGGAGGTTGGTGGGAGGAGGACTCTCCTTTTTGCCATTTTTGCTTCCCTTCAAGGGGAGATTATCTCAACAACATGCTAAAGGAAGCTCCCTATTCTGGAAGGAAGGGGGTTGGTGAGATCAGGCAAGCACTACTACTACTGCTACTGCTAAGTTGCTTCAGTCGTGTCTGACTCTGTGCGACCCCATAGACCGCAGCCCACCAGGCTCCCCCGTCCCTGGGATTCTCCAGGCAAGAACACTGGAGTGGGTTGCCATTTCCTTCTCCAATGCAGGAAAGTGAAAAGTGAGAGTGAAGTCGCTCAGTCGTGTCCAACCCTCAGCGACCCCATGGACTGCAGCTTTCCAGGCTCCTCCATCCATGGGATTTGCCAGGCAAGAGTACTGGAGTGGGGTGCCATCGCCTTCTCCGCAGGCAAGCACAGACAATAGTAATGTAAGGTGTAAAGTAATCAGAGACGGACTTCCCTGGTGGTCCAATGGATAAGAATTTGACTGCAACACAGGTTCGACCCCTGGTCCAGGAAGATCCCACATGCTGTGAGGCAACTAACCCCATGGATCACAACTGCTGAAGTCCACTTGTCCTAGAGCAGGGGTCCCCAACCCGGCCCATGGTCTGTTAGTAGCTGGGCTGCACAGCAGAAGATGAGCAGTTGTCTCCCATGAAACCGGTCCTGAAAAGGTTGAGGACAACTGCCATAGAGTCCATGCTCTGCAACAAGAGAAGCCAACGCAATGAGAAGCCCGAGCACCGCAACTAGGGAGTAGCCCCACTCACTGCAACTAGAGACAGCCTGAGCGCAGCAACAAACACTCAATGCAGCCATAAATAAATACTAAATAGGTGATGTATGGATGTGAGAGTTGCACTGTAAAGAAGGCTGAGCATCGAAGAATCGATGCTTTCAAATCGCAGTGCTTAGAGAAGACTCTTGAGAGTCCGTTGGCCAACAAGGAAATGAACCCTGAACATTCGCTGGAAGGACTGATGCTGAAGCTGAAGCTCCAATACTTTGGCCACCTGATGCGAAGAGCCAACTTCCTGGACAAGACCCTGATCCTGGGAAAGATTGAGAGCAGGAGGAGAAGGGGGTGACAGAGGATGAGATGGTTAGATAGTGTCACCAACTCAATGGGCATACAATGAAATAGTATTCAGATTTATCAAGGAAGGAAATTCTGACACATGTGAAAACACGGAGGAGTTTGGAGGATGTTTCGTGCTAAGTGAAATAAGCCAGTCACGAAAGAATAAATAGTGTATGATGCCATTTACATGAGGTACCCAATGTAGTCAGATTCACAGAGACAGAAAATAGGGTATGGTTACCAAGGGCTGGAGGGAGGGGGGCAGAGGGTTCCTGTTTAATGGGTACAGAGTTTCAGAGTTCTGGAGACAGATAGTGGCAATGGCTGCACAGCAATGTAACTGTATTTAATGTCACTGAATCGCACACTTTAAAATGGTCAAAATGGTTAAAAAATTTTTGTTATGTATATGTTGCCATAGTTTAAAAAAGAAGAGTGGAGAACGCATTTGAGTCAGTTCTAATGAGGTCGATGAACCCAGAACCTATTATACAGGGTGAAGTAAGTCAGAGAAAGATAAATATCGTATTCTAACCCATATATACGGAATCTAGAAAAAATGGTACTTAAGAATTTATTTACAGGGCAGCAGTGGAGAAACAGACATAAAGAATACACTTATGGACATGGGGAGGAGGGAGGACAGGGTGAGATGTATGGAAAGAGTAACAGGGAAATTTACATTACCGTATATAAAATAGATAGCCAATGGGAATTTGCTGTGTGGCTCAGGAAACTCAAACAGGGGCTCTGTGTCAACCTAGAGGGGTGGGGTGGGGACGGAGACGGGAGGGAGCTTCAAAAGGGAGGGGGTATATTTATACCTATGGCTGACTCATGTTGAGGTTTGACAGAAAACAACAAAACTCTGTAAAGCAATTATCCTTCAATTTAAAAAATTAAATAAACGTTAAAGAAAAAGAAGAGTGGAGTCTCAAAAGTGGAAAGAGTTAGGAAAAGTGGTCAAGACAGAGGAAGCAGTGAGGACCCAGATTCTAACCCCAAATGGGCTGTGGTGAAAGGCAGGCACAGCTGCCAGGCCACGCTCAGCCGCTTCTGAGCTGTGTGCTCTGAGCCTCCTTTTTCTTATTTGCGAGGCAGAGACAATGCTGGTTATTTCTGTCTTCTTGCAGGGTAGTTGCAAGGGCCAAACGCAGTCATAATAACAGCTCTTCACTGAGCAATTACTGCATGCTCAGTACCAGGCGCTGAGTAAGCACTTTACATGTATTAACTTGTTGAGTTCTCACAACAACCCTGTAAAGGTATGTTTTTATTGTCCCCATTTTACAGATGAGAAAACCAGAATGCCTGATTCACCTTACACAGCAGATGGAAGTAGAGGAACTGGGACTCAGACTGGAGTCGTGATGAGAGCCCAGAGTATCCAGAGGGAGCTACTGAGGCCCACCCCCTTCCCCACCCCTCCCAGGTCCATTTCCTACCCCTCCCCCTCCCATTCCTCCTTTCCCCTCCTCCTCCTCCAAGAAAGTGTCCCAAGATTCCTGCACTGGGGTGACTTGTTTTACCCTTTGGGAGCTCCCACCTCCGGTTTCTATACTCTCTGGCACCTGATAAACCTCTTACTTTGGGAGTTATTTCCACGCCTGCCTCCCCACAACAGAATTTAAGCTCTCCAAAGGTGAATCTGGTTATTTCTCATTTTAGAAACTCTGCAGCCCAGCCTAGACTACACAGAGCTGATGAAAGTCTGAGCAGTGCTGGAGAGTTCAGACGGAGGACAGGACCCTGGACAGCTCAGTGGGCATAAGCGGAAAATGTTGCAGCCTGAAGGGTTCTTTGAGGGTGCTGTCATTGACAATGACAGCCTGAAAATGAAGAGGAGGAAGGTGATTCAGACTACGAGGCTAGCAACAATATTAACATCATATTCTGTGGCAGGCCCACCCTGTGCTGTATGCGCCAGGACAAGGCAGGCATGATAGAGGAACAACCCACACTTCAGCGTCTCGACAGCACCAAGGTTTACCCATTGCTCCTGCAAAGCTTGTCGTGGTCCAGACGATTCTCCAGGACGGGTGTCCTCCGTGCAGACTCTCAGTGAGCCAGGCCACTTGGACTCTGTGGCTCCAAGCATCGCAGCACGAGGACTCCACAACAGCGGCAGTGGGACAAGAGTGTGTTAGAGGACTTGCGCCAGCAATGTCCCTTCTGCTCACATGTCACTGTACCGAACCGGTCCCAGATCCCACCCAACTGCTAGGATGAGGTCAGTTCAGTTCAGTTGCTCAGTCGTGTCTGAGACTTTGCGACCCCATGGACTGTAGCACGCCAGGGCTCCCTGTCCCTCACCAACTCCTGGAGTTTACCCAAGCTCATGCCCATTGAGTCAGTGATGCCATCCAACCATCTCATCCTCTGTCATCCCCTTCTCCTCCCGCCTTCAATCTTTCTCAGCATCAGGGTCTTTTCCAATGAGTCAGTTCTTTGCATCAGGTGGCCAAAGTATTGGAGTTTCAGCTTCAACATCAGTCCTTCCAATGAATATTCAGGACTGATCTCCTTTAGGATGGACTGGTTGGATCTCCTTGCAGTCCAAGGGACTCTCAAGAGTCTTCTCCAACACCACAGTTTAAAAGCATCAATTCTTCGGCACTCCGTTTTCTTCATAGTCCAACTCTCACATCCATACATGACTACTGGAAATACCACAGCCTTGACTAGACAGACCTTTGTTGGCAAAGTAATGTCTCTGTTTTTTAATAAGCTGTCCAGGTTGGTCATAGCTTTTCTTCCAAGGAGCAAGCGTCTTTTAATTTCATGGCTGTAGTCACCATCTGCAGTGATTTTTGTGCCCCCAAAAATAAAGTCTGTCACTGTTTCCCCATCTATTTGTCTTGAAGTGATGGGACCAGACGCCATGATCTTCGTTTTCTGAATGTTGAGCTTTAAGCCAACTTTTTCACTCTCCTCTTTCACTTTCATCAAGAGGCTCTTTAGTTCCTCTTCACTTTCTGCCATAAAGGTGGTGTTATCCGCATATCTGAGGTTATTGATATTTCTCCGGGCAATCTTGGGGAAGTACAATTCCACATGTACAGAAGCTCTTAAATATCTCAGCAATATGTGACAAACATTTCACATGTCACACCTCATACAACCCTCACGATGATTCCCGAGCACACACAACCCTGGGACAGTCAGTAGAGCTGAGCTCAAGGCCTTGGACTCTGGAGTAAGATCTGAGTTCAGATCCCAGTTCTACTGCCAAACAAGTGATGTCCTGGCTCCATAGGTGGTGAGCTCCCTGTCACACGAGGTATACAAGCAGAAGCTGAAGAACCACCTTGATCATCACCATAATTGTACATTAATGTGAGATGTCTCCCAGAAGATACCTACATTTTATTTAATATAAAATTATATTTTATGGAAATAAAATGTATATACAGTGAAATACACATAATTTAAATGAGCTATTTGGTGAGTTTTGACAAACACATACACCTATGCCCCTGACACCCCAGTGTAGACATAAAACATTTCCATCACTCAGAAAATTTCCTCTTGCTCCCTCCCTGCTCCCCTCCAGAATCTCTTTGAAGGGTGAGGCTTAATTCTGAGAGAGGGCTTAACAAAGGTGGGGTCTCATCAGAGCCTGGATGAGGATGAGCTGGATCAAGTGCCCGGGGCGTGTTTAAGGCAGTGCTCACCCTCAGGATCAGCTCTGCAATCACACCGTCTTGAGTGAATGCCTCCTTAAATTTTCTCCCACGGGGCCCTCACTCTCCTTACCCTAGTCCAGGTCCAGAATTTCAAGCAGGGCAGGGGCAATATTACACTGGCCAAAAAGTTCTCAGGATAGTTTTGAAAAACCCAAATGAACTTTTTGGCCAACCAGATAAGATACCTGGAAACAGAAGGGAAGGGCCATTCCTGAAGCCTTTCAAGTTACATGTCACAAGGCTGACTGCACCCCCTGAAAGGTAGACCAGGCACCCATGAGTCCTGCGAGGGGTCGTGGCCTTTACTCGGGAGCACGTGGCCCACATGGACCATGATGCTTTCTGATAAGAGTTCCCACTTGCTGAACACCCGAGTGCCAGGCCAGGGTAGAGGCTTTATGTCTGTCCAGCTCTCCGTACGAGCCTGAAAAGTGTGTCTTTGTATCCCCGTCTTTCAGTGAGAAAACTGAGGTTCAGAAAGGTTGGAGTGACTTACCCGGGGTCACATGAGCAAGGACCAGTGGTGGATTCAAAGCCAGTCCTCCCAGAGCCTGTTTCTCCCTCTGCCTCCCCACAGAGCTCCAGACGCAAGGACTCAGGTGTGCAGGGGAGCCCCGAAGGCAAGGCCCCCACTCCTACGTTGACCCCTCCGATCTCCATAAACTTGAGAGGCCAGGCCCCCCAGCAGCTGGGGGGCAGCATCACCCGGTGCCTGTCCCTGCTTAGCAGCTGGGCGCCCCTGGCTCTGACAGCCTTTCCCTGGAGCCCGAGGGGTGGTTTACAAACTACCGATGTATTTGCATACTCCTTAGCAAAAGCCTGCTCTTTTCTCACCTGCAGCAAACTCCAGGCTGATTACTTTCTCCCCATGTTGGAGAGTTAATTACTCTCCCACGTAGCCTGGGTGTTTATTTGTAATCAGCAGAGGGCTGGAAAGCGGGAGGGAACCGGCTGAAGCAGCTGTCATTTGCCCAGATTCCGAAGCCACCCCTCACAACAGACCCGCGCCCAGATCCCGGCTCTGCCCCCAGGCTTGACCCCCTGTTCAGGGAAAGGAGAAGGGAAATTGGACCTGAGGTACTAGAGTGGACAGTTGTGAGCTGCTGGTAGGACAGAGGCAGAGACTCAGAACATCACCATGAAGAAAGCAGTGTCTGGACCACAGGAGCAGGACATTATCTACCCCAGACACCTTCCAGGACTGCCTTAGGGTGAGGCTGGGAGACACAATCCCACCCCCAGAGACCGGAGACTGAAGCAGCTCTGCTGGGAAAGTGAAAGTTGCTCAGTCGTGTGTCCGACTCTTTGCAACCCCATGGACTACAGAGTCCATGGGATTCTCCAGGCCAGAATACTGGAGTGGGTAGCCATTCCCTTCTCTAGGGGATCTTCCCAACCCAGGGATCAAACCCAGGTCTCCCGCATTGCAGGCAGATTCTTTACCAGCTGAGCCACCAGGGAAGCTCTGCTGGGTGACACCCGAAACTGACTGCCCTCTCTGAGCCTCCATCCGCCCATCAGCTCGCTGGCGCTGACGACAGTAGCCTCACTGGTGCCCTGGTGGGCAGTCAAGTGACCCAGGCAGGGGCTGTGAAAAACACCCATCTCTACTCAGAGGTAAGAGATCCTCCTGAAATTCCCAGGCTGGAAACGATCTCAGCTCAGGGGAGATTTGGTGATCTTCCCTCCCTCTCACCCTGGCCCAACCCAGCAAACCTGGACTTTCCTCCTTTGTCCTCCTCTGATCGACGTGTCTAGAGACCCTTCAGCACCTGATCCCCCGTGTCAGAAGCAGAAGACAGGCGCCGCCCACGTATCGAGATGGGACAGACGCCCGGCTGCAGTCAGAGCTCCAGAAAGGTGCTGAACTGCTTGCCTCAGCTCATCCAAGGCACCTATGAAAACCACTGAGTCTCTGGACCCCTCCCCAGAATTCTGTTCAGGATGTAGGAGTGCAGCTTGAGTAATGGTCTCCTTAACCAGCTCCCCAGCGGGACTCTGACCCAGGGAACTACTATTTTGGTTCAACTCCTCCCTCTTTTTTTTTTTTTTTTTTTTACAAATAGGGAAACTGAGGCCCAGAGGGGTGATCTGTCCATGGACACCCACAGAGCTGGGAGTCTGCTGCCTCCAGCCCACAGTGGCGTCTTCTGATGAAAATCTAGGGCAGGAAGAGACGTGGTGATGAAGTGGGGAGGGGGGTCAGAGTGAGGGAACCTGACTGGGGTTCTTGGCTCGCCAACAGGAGCAGGGGTCTTGGAGACCCTAGACGGAGATGAAGACGCCTCTTCCCCTTTGCCCTGGGAGGCAGAGAGGTGCTCACCTTCAGCCCACCCCTTCCAACCAAGACAGGCTTCCTCGTGAGCCGGGGAGTGGAGGGAGAACAGCCACTCAGGCTGCGTGTCCCCTGGAGGCTGCCAGATGAAGCACAGGATGAATATGTATATACTTGGTATAAGTATATCCTATGCATAGTGTTGTTTATCTGAAATTCAAACTGAACAGGCCATCCTCTGTTTTTGTTTGTTAAATCTGGCAATACTTTGGCCACCTGATGTGGAGAGCTGACTCATTGGAAAAGACCCTTATGCGGGAAAATAATGAGGGCAAGAGGAGAAGGGAGAGACAAAGGACGAGATGGTTGGGTGGCATCACTGACTCAATGGACATGAGTTTGAGCAAACTGCAGGAAAGAGTGAAGGATCGGGAAGCCTGGCATGCTGCAGTCCCTGGGGTCACAAAGAGTCGGACACAACTGAGCGACTGAACAACAAACAAAATCTGGCAAACCTAGACCCATGAGTCACTTAACCTCTCTGAGCCTTAGTTTCTTCATCTTGAAAGATGAGCCAGTACACCATCCTGTAAGGACACTGTGTAAGTTAAGACGATATATGTAAAATACTTGGCACAGGGGAGGTATGTTTGTGAAGCTGGCAAAGCTTGCCTTCAGAGTCCCCATACCCAGCATTTTCATCTCCACTGTTCCTGTCTCCCTTCCAGAGTTCCTGTTTTAGATCTGCAGGATTCCACTGAACATCTGCAGAAAGCTACCACCTTATGGCTGTGTGACCTTGGGCAAGTTGCTTACCCTCTCTGAGCTTCATCTGTTAAAGGGTCTTTTCATAGTATTACCTCCTTAGGGTTGCAATGACTAAAGTGAAGTCGCTCAGTCGTATCCAACTCTTAGCAACCCCATGGACAGTAGCCTGCACCAGGCTCCTCCATCCATGGGATTTTCTAGGCAAGAGTATTGGAGTGGGTTGCCATTTCCTTCTCCAGGGAATCTTCCCGACCCAGGGATCGAACCCAGGTCTCCCGCACTGTAGACAGATGCTTTACTGTCTGAGCCACCAGGGAAGTCCTGACTAAATTAGTATATAAAACACTAGTATTAAGTCTAGCAACCTTGTAAATGTCCTAAGACACACCTTTAATTTTATCGTTTAATATAACATCCTTTATCCCCAGGAAAGAATGAGTCAAGGTGGAACTTCAGGCCCAGTGATAGGAAAACGAGGGAGATCGTTTCCACAGGGTGACTAGGGGTGAGGATCTAAAGGTGGGGTGGGGTGGAGGCTTTGCCCGGCCCCTCTCCTTGCATCTGTGTGAACTTCTTGGAAGGTCGCCTTAACCAGGCCTTCTGGGAGCCACATTCCCCGGATGTGGGATCGAGACATCCCTTAGGACCCGACCCGGCCTCCACCAGGCAGAGGTGTGTCCTGGATGGCTCCCACAGCCAGCACAAATGTTTTCCAAACTCGCTCCTAATCCTCCTAATCTTTTTACATCTCACCTGCCTGCATGCCTGGTGGCTTCCATTAGCGCCTTTCCAGCCGGATCTGCAATCTCCATGTTGGGAACGTCTCCAAGAGCAGCTCCACCTGGCTCCCGGCAGGCTCGGCGCTTCTCCCTCCTGGGCAGCCAGGATGCTGGTCTCCAGCGGCAGCCAGCAGTTAGGGGAGCTTCTTCGCTTTTTAGCTTTTTTCCCATATTTTTCTTTCTCTTCCCCACAAAATTATTTTTGCTGTGTTTGGTCTTCTTTTTACTTCCCCCCCACCAAACTTCTCAACTGGTCTCCTTGCATGGGCAGCCCTGAATAGCAGGTGGGAATTTTGCTAAGTGCCTGCCATGCACCAGATTCAAACAACACTGATCAGAAGCCTTATCCCAGTCTGAGGGGTCAATGTCATCCCCGAACACGGGCGTTCTTTCCTGCAAGAGCACAGGGAGCAGAAAGGGGGAAGATGCTGAATTTGAATCCACGCTGCCTCCACCCCCACAACAAATTATATGTCGTTCTGCGATCCCCTCCGTTTTTCATAAAACAATCCCCCGAAGCTCTTTTATCTGCTGAGAGAGGCAAAGAATAAAGTCCAGGCACTGAAGACACGTGGCAGTTTCTGACAGTTCCCTCCCCAATTCCCAAACACTCCCCGCACTGAAAAAAGAAACCCTGATCTTACGGGTGGAGGGAAGGAGAATGGAAGGAGAGATTCTGAAGGCCCCCAGAGGAGTGGAAGGATTTCGCAAGAAAGCCAAGATTAAGACAATCTCCATAATAAAGAGCCGGCCAGGAGAAGGAGAAAAAGTGGATCGGGTAGCGTAGGGAGTCTGGAGGTTTGTGTTTCTGATGGAGAGGGAGGTGCGGGGTAGCAGATGAGAGTGAAGGGGTGTCCGTGTCAACGCCAGGTCCCCGTCTTGGGGTTCAGACAGTACCGTGGGGATTTGAACACATCCGTTCACAGGATGGCACAGGGAGGAGGATTGTACGAGGATGTTCTTGGTTTTTTTCATCATAACCGAAAATTTCCATGAAAGGGAGCGGGGCTACATGAAATGTGGGGCACGCACACCACGGAGTACTACTCAGCGATAAAACCGAACCGGCATGCAGCAAAAGCAAGGCTGACTCTCTCGAGCGTGTGAAATGAAAGAAACCAGACACAAAAGACACCGAGTGGTTCTATTTACGTGAAGTTTGAGAACAGGTAGAAGTAACCGTGGTGAGAGAGGTCGGATCCCTGGGCTCTTTGCAGGTAGAAGGGAATGCAGTCGTCCCTCGGTATCTGCAGGGGATCGGTTCCAGGACACCCCTGTATCCCCTTGGAGACCCAAATCCAAGGATGCTCAAGTCTCTTCTATAAAATGGCGTAGTATTTGCATATAACCTACACACAGCCTCCTGTGTACTTTTAATCCTTTCTAGATTACTTATAATACCTAATACAATGTAAATGCTATGTAAATAATTGTAAATACAATGCAAATGGGGGTAAATAGTTGCCGGGCGTGTGGCAAATTCAGGTTTTGCTTTTTGGGGAACTCGCTGGAATTCTTTTTCAAATATTTTTGATCTGTGGTTGGTGGGATCCGTGGATGCAGACACTGAGGGCCAATGGTACAAGAGGCACGAGGCAAGTTGCTGGGGTGATGGAAACGTTCTGTGCTTTGATCTGGGTAAAGGGTGTCTTCGTTGACATAAAAAGCCATTGAACAGGGGCATTTAAGGTTTGTGCGTTTTACTGTGTGTAAATAATACCTCCGTGTTTTTTAAATGCAATACAAGAACTTTAGCGTTAAATCATATACACATTTGGCTATCTGCGTTTTGCTTAATAAAATTCGGAGAGAAAGAACTAAAGATCCCATTAAAATACGGCAGGGGTTGCTGTCCATCCATGCCGCTTCAGACCCTCAAGGAGCCGCGTGTACCTGCGGGCCCGACCCCTCCACCTCTAACCCCCCACCCCAACCAACCCCCACCGCCCCACGCCTCCCCCAACCTCCCACCACCGGCTGCCTCAGACCCAGAGCCTCTTGTGGCCTAAACACCTCACCACTGAGTACAGCTGCAGTCTTCAAAGATTTAATTTTTTTAAAAGGGGGTATACATTAGCCAACTGATACTCCGCTGAAGGACTAGAAACCTGTTCTAACGTCAACGCTAAAAGTGACCACATAGAACTATCCCGAAACAGTAATAATGATCTTCAACATGGTGCTTTCCTAAGAATTTTTTCCAAGGGCGATATTGACCATTGACAATTATTGCTTCATATGCTGATTTTGGAATGCAACCCTTGAGTGGGAGGTGATGACTCCATCAGGAAGAATCTGAGTAATTTAGAAATTATTTCTCTGATTACCCCCAGACCCTCGACTGCTCTCTGGGATGGGGCTCCTGGATCCCAACCTCACAAGCATGACAAGGGATTTCCTCTCATCCCTCCACTCCCGCTTTCCCTCCAGGGACCTGAGCTCTGGAGAAAACGAAAAAGACACCCTCCTCTTCTGAGTGAAGGTGTCCCAGCTGTGACATTCATAGGGCTACTGCTGACCCATTACTTTTCACACTAATGATATGTTCATTATTATCGATGTCTTTCATTTCTTGGGAAGTGTTTATACTCTTGCAACAGCCTGATAAGTGAAATCATCTAACACTAGGAAATAAGGCAAATAGATAACTGGTGTCCTTTCAAAGTCAAATTAGAGTCATGTCTAACAAGCCCTCCTAAGGATCACCTGACACTCCAGGGGAATGTCACTTTGCTTGACTTATTATTTACTATTGATTAGGGCCCAGGCTCTGTAAAGATAGCTGTTAGCTGGTAGAAAACTGATAAGTTGCCAATTATTTTTGTCTGGTAGAGATGCAAATGATTTCTTTCCAGTAGAGTAGATAACACCAACATGATGATTTTATTGCCCTAAAGAGCATTAACCAGTTTTGTAACTACCTTAGCAACCTAAAAATATTCCAGAATTCTTGGGTTTTTTTTTGTTATAGCTATTTTCACTGAATCTCTCTCACCCTAATGAAGTATATATAATTTTTTTTCTTATATCTTTCATTGACCAAGCTTTGTCCCTTCGTTTATAAACTACAAAAGAAAACTAACACATGCTCCCTACGTAGTTCTTTTTAGAAAAATATTTACATATTTATTTGGCTGCATTGGGTCTTAGTTGCAGCACTTGGGATCTTTGATCTCAGTTGCCGCAGGTGGGATCTAGTTCTCTGACCACTACTGAACCCAGGCCCCCTGCATTGGGAGCACAGGCTCTCAGCCACTGGACCCCCAGGGAAGCCCCTCACTATATATTTCTATATGAATTGTGCATTTAATATTTTGAAAGTTGTACTCTGAGAAGCCTTTCATAGTATTTGTTTTTTCCTCATGCCAACTCTGTCATTTGCTATATGATCTTGGGAAAGTCTTTCTGTTTCTGATCTTCAGTTTCTTCATCTGTAAAATGGGAGCAATCGGGCTGACCGTTCTGGCTCTGACACAGTATTTCTAACTCCTCTTGCAGGGAAGCAAGATTGACGAAATGCAATCAAAGAAGATGATGCTGGAAGGGACGTTACAGACCAGCTTTCCTGCTTTCTCCCTCGTCTTCTCCCTCTCCTTGAGAAAGTGAGGTTCAGAGAGGTTAGGCAAGTTGCCCAAGGTCACACAGATATTATTTATAATGATGACTTATTTTAATATGGTATTTGACAGTATAACTTCCTTATGTGTGTGCATGCATGTTAAGTCACTTCGGTCATGTCCAACTCATTGCAATCCTATTGACTGCAGCCTGCCAGGCTCCACTGTCCATGGGATTCTTCAGGCAAGAATACTGGAGTGGGTTGCCATGCCCAACTCAAGGGGATCTTCCTGACCCAGGGATCAAACCCTCATCTCTTATGTCTCCTACATTGGTTGGCAGGTTCTTTACCACTAGTGCCACCCGGGAAACCCAGACTTCCTTATGTATTCATATAATCCCTTGGCAACCCAACAAAGGGACTGTATCCTCCCCATTTTACAAGTGAAGAAACTCGAGGTCCAGAGAAGTGATGTGGCTTGCCCAAGCTCATAGAGAGGCGCTAGCTCCCCTGAGCCCCTGAATCCTGAGGAGCAGGAAAGGGGCTGGCAGTAGGAGCTCTGGGCCCCCACCTTTAAGCCAGAGCATCCCCACCTGTACTTGCTGTGTGACATGGTCTGTCACAAAGGTTGCAAGAGAA
>NW_011495069.1:5294819-5301530 GCF_000754665.1 Bison bison bison
GCAAGAGAAAGGGAGTCCCAAAGGCTTGGAAACCCTGGTGCTAGACTGCCTGCACCTGCCCAGGTGCAACAACCCCGCTCCTCCTCCTCCTCCTTGCCCTCTCCCCCTCCCTCTGCAAAAGGAAATAAAGCAACGACAGCAATGACAAAGCACAGCCATGGGAAGAAGCAGAAAGAGCAGCCAGCCCAGGCCTGAACACACGGGCTTCCGCTCTGGGGGAGACAGGATCACTCAGTCTAAAGAAAGGCGTTCTTGGGCTGGCAACGACAAAGGGAGCTGGGCTGACAGGCAGTGGGCCCCCCGTCGGTGACCTCGAGCAAGGCTGGGCGATTCCTCCAAATGGTGACAGCAGTTCTCTGGATGGGCGTTTATTGCTGATTTTTAGTTTTTGATTTTTAAATGTTGATAAAAGCTGATTATTAAGTGTCCAGTGTTTTGTATGTGTATTATGTCACTAAAACTTTATACTGCAAAGTAGAATCTGTTGCTTCCAACTTATGAATGACAACCAAAAAAAGACTGAGGCCCCAGGAATTTAAGTACAGTTCCAAGGACATGCAGTGAGGAAGTGGCAGTCTAGAAAGCTGATGACCGAGCCTCTCACCACTGCATCACTGTCCTTGTTTCTCTGTGCCTTTCTGTATTTCCAAGCTTTTGGCAATGAATACGTGCTGCTTCTGTGATCGTGAAAAAGTCCTACAAGTCACTGATTTGAGAGAAGGTTCCTTCTACCCTGCTGCTCTGTGCCTCCGGGAGTCTCACTGCCCCCCGGGAACCCCTCTTCCGCCCCCATCCCGGCAGCCTCTCGCCTCGCTGTCCTCTGCTTGCACCAGCTGTGGCTGGGGTAGGATGTCCCGTGCTCCAGTCTTGCTGAGGTCTGCTCAAAATGTCCCTTGCTGGCCTCTGGCCCCAGGGTGGTGCCAGGGAAGGGGAAGGAGAAGTGGGAAGGGATGTGAAACTTGGCCCCAGGCCAGCACGGCCCTGCTGGGTGTCCCACAGGGGTCCCCGCGTGAAGGGCCAGAGTATCCAGTGCATTGAAGACTGGACACAGGTGAGGCCACGGCTGGATGGGGAAGGCGGCTGTGATGTTTCGCGAGCCAGGGGAGGTGGCCCAGGAGACTGGACTGGGCAGGGAGGAGGGAGAGTGCTGGTGGCTGGTTTTGTGCCAGGACAGGGCTGGGGGGCAGTGATCCAAGACCCAGAATAAGTAAATGGGGGGACCTTAACTCCAGAGGCTGCGGGGGAGGGTGGGAGGTAGCCACAGAGCCATCAGCTCTAACCAGAATTCCTGGATCCTGGCCCACCACCAAAACACAAGAGGCTGGGAAAAGGCTGGGGTGTCAGAGCCCAACAGAGGGGGCCCACAGAGGGGGCCAGCAGGGGACAGTCAGCCATCTGTCCTCCAGTGGGTGCTAAGAGGGACCGCGTGTGTGGGGGAATTGTGTGTTTGTGAATTCTGGTGTGGATGTGCAACTCTGCCATCTGGGTGAGAGAGTGTTCATTAAACAGGGAGCGGGCACTCAAAAAATATTTATTCAAAGGAACCGATCATCTGTAGGGAGCACATGACTGTGTGTGTCCAGGTAAGTGAGGGATGGAGTGTGTCCATCGGAGTGTCCAGGGGTGTGTGGCGGACTTTTAAGTTTGCTTATTGTGTTGTATAGGTGTGCAAGGGCTAAAAGCTATGTTCGTGTGTCTGAGTGTGTAACCCTATGGGTATGGTCAGTTGTGTGTGTCAATCTGTGTGAGTTTGTGGTTCTGTGTGTATGCTGGGGTGCCATTGGAGCTGGGTGGAGGGTGGACTTCAAAGGCCCTGGGTGGGGTATGTGCACAATGGTCAGAGACATATATAGATGTCATGGTGGGGGGGTGGGGCGCAGTCCAAGCGTGTGAGTTGGGTGTGCACGAGTGTGTGACGTCCAGCCTGCCCAGGCCCTGCCCTTGTCTCCACAGTGGGACCATGGAAGCCCCCTGGGGCTGGCTGGTGATCAGCATGCTGGCCATTTCCCTGGCCTCCTCCGTGACTGAGGACGTGTGCCGAGCCCCGGATGGGACTCACGGGAGCGCAGGAATACCTGGCCGACCCGGACGGCCAGGCCTCAAGGGGGAGCGAGGGGAGCCGGGTAAGCCCTCCCTCGGGCCCCTGGCCCTGCATCCCTGGGCTGGGGCTGGCCTCCTGGAGGTGGTGGCTCAGAGGGGTGGTGAGAAACAGAGGAGTGACCTGGGCCCCCACATGAAGCCCCTCCAGTCTGTGCTTGGTCCCAGGGCCCAGCCTTCTCCCAGGGCTGTGTACACAGGCCCCCGGGGCCTCTCTGTATCCCCCTTAACTGCCACATCCTCTTTCTTTGGCCTTGCTGTCCCCCTCTGGAGAGTAGGCCACTTCAAGCAAGGCCTATGAAAGGTCCTAAAGCTGTGCCCAGCCTCGGTCTTTGTTCAATCACCAAAAAGACAAATGCCCTAGTCTCTAAATTTGAGAGCCCTGTCTTGCTGTTTGACCTTGAGTGAGTTACTCACCCTCTCTGAGCCTCATTGCCTCATCTGTAAAGAGAGAAAGACCCCACCTAGCATGTGGAGAGGGATCAATCCATAACAACGACCCTTTTTGCTTCCAGCTTCCCTGCCCCTTCAAGCTTCAGAAACTCATATTCTAGCAAAAAGGCCACGGGTGGAGGAGAAGGGAGGAGGGCAAGACCAGAGCTGGGAAAGATGGTCTCGTGTAATCACCCTGAGGCTCCCAGTCCATAGACCACCAGAAAGATCTGCCTAGGCATTTGCAATGATCTGCACCCAGGCATCCTACAGGTAGTCCCTGAATCGGAAGAAGTCGAGGTCAACGGCCTGGCGGGGGACAGGGGAGGTGTGGAGTGCCCAGCTGTGGGCAGGAGTGTGGTGAAGCCAGGGGACTGCTTTTCCCAGAACCTGATCCTTCCTCCAGTGTCTGTTCAATTTCCCTTCATTTTACAGACAAACAAGCTGGGGCTCAGAGAGGTTGAGACACTTGTCCAAGGTCACAGAGAACTAGCCAGAATCAATCAGGCCCAGACACTCCCCTACCATCTTATCCCACAGCTATCTGGGGCCCCAGCCACCTGCCTGAGGTCTGGAGGATACCAGACTCTCACTCCCAACCTGACCTTTCTCCCCACAGGGGCGCCTGCCATCCAGACAGGCATCCGCGGCCTTAAAGGAGACCAGGGTGACCCTGGACCCCCTGGAAACCCAGGCAGAATGGGCTACCCAGGACCCTCTGGTCCCATGGGGCCCGCTGGCCTCCCAGGATTGAAAGGCACCAAAGGCAGCCCCGGGAACATCAAGGACCAGCCACGGCCAGCCTTCTCGGCCGTGAGACCGAATTCTGTCTCAAGAGACAACGTGGTCGTCTTCGGAAAGGTCATCACCAACCAGGAGAACGTGTACCAGAACAACACAGGCAGGTTCCGCTGCTCTGTCCCAGGCTACTACTATTTCACCTTCCAGGTGGTGTCCAACTGGGACATCTGCCTGTCCATCAGGTCCTCTCGGAGGGACCAGATCCAGCCCTTGGGCTTCTGTGACTTCAACAGCAAGGGATTCTTTCAGGTGGTGTCTGGGGGCACAGTGCTGCATCTCCAGCAGGGAGACCAGGTCTGGATTGAAAAAGATCCCAGTAAGGGCCGCATTTACCAAGGCTCAGAGGCCGATAGCATCTTCAGTGGCTTCCTCATCTTCCCATCTGCTTGAGCAGGGAAGACCCCCCTGACCCCGGTCCCCACCGTGGCCTCTTGCATCCTGTTGTGTGACCCTGGCCCACTCACTCCCCCTCTCTGGCCATCTCTGCTCTGCCCTACCAAATGGGGGTTCTATTGCTTTAGCTGCCTGAATGGAGATCATGTCTTGGAACTCTTCCTGGAATAAATATCTGAATCCACATCTGCTGAGCCTGAAGTTCACTGGTTACCTCGGGCACTGGGAGGGAGGCTGAAGAATAACAACAGTTATTTAAGTGCTTACAAGCCAGGCCCATATTTAGCATTTTACAGCAGGTATTTAGGAGGTCCTGGGAGCCTCATCAGCCTGGGCTCGAATCCTGGGCCACCATTTGCTTAAATCCAATTATGTGCATTTTACGTGACTTTGGTGAATCTGTTTCCCGATCTGTAAAGTGGGAATACTGACGGCACCCACCTCAATGCATCGTTGAAGTGAAGTGACGTGAAGTCGCTCAGTCGTGTCCCACTCTGCGACCCCATGGACTGCAGCCTACCAGGCTCCTCCATCCATGGGATTTTCCAGGCAAGAGTACTGGAGTGGGGTGCCATCTCATTCTCCAGGGGATCTTTCCAACCGTGGGATCGAACCCAGGTCTCCAGCATTGAGGGCAGATGCTTTACCATCTAAGCCACCAGGGAAGTGTTGTTGGGAGGATGAAATGACTTGATATATGAAAATTGCAGAGGAGTTCCTGGTGCATTAATAAGGGGCTTCCCAGGTGGCTCAGACTGTAAAGAATGTGCCTGCAATGTGGGAGACCTGGGTTCGATCCCTGGGTTGGGAAGATCCCCTGGAGGTGGGCATGGGAACCCACTCCAGTGTTCTTGCCTGGAGAATCCCCATGAAGAGAGGAGCCTGGCAGGCTACAGTCCATGGGATCGCAAAGAGTCTAACACAGCTGAGCGACCAAGCCCACACACATACGTTTTAGCCTTAATTGTATTTTATTTAGTCTTTACAGTTGAACTCTGAGTTGGGTATTATGACTGACCCCATTTTACAGATGATGAAACTGAGTAAGTGTTAAGGAAAACGTAAAGCCCAAGGTTAGCATGTAAGGCGGGGAAGGACATGGTAACCCGCTCCAGTATTCTTGCCTGAAGAATCCCATGGACAGAGGAGCCTGGTGGGCTGCTGTCCATGGGGTTGCACAGCGTCAGACACAACTGAAGTGACTTAGCATGCATGCGTGAATTGGAGGAGGAAATGGCAACCCACTCCATTATTCTTGCCTGGAGAATCCTAGGGATGGAGGAGCCTGGTAGGCTGCCGTCTGTGAGGTCACACAGAGTCAGACATGACTGAAGCGACTTAGCAGCAGCAGCAGCAGCGTGTGAGGGGAGGGGGTGGGTTGACCCCAGGTCCTGCTGATGCCCAAACATGTGTGTTTACCTGCTCCCCTCACCAGCCTCCACAGCCACACACCTGACACATGGCACATGTCCCTTCCAAGGCTGAACCAGAAACACAGGGGCTCAGAGACAGGGAGCACTTGATCCAAGGGCATCCAAAAGTCCTCCCTGCCGGGTGTCCTGAGTCCAGCTCTGGACTTCTACCCTGGCAGGCGTGAAGGCTGGGCATGCATCCCGCTTGCACTGGGGCCTTGGAGGGTCTGGAATGTTCCTGGTCCACTCCCGGGGCCCCACTTGGCCTGTCCGGGTGCTGCTGAGAAGCAAGAGCCTCACTGTGTCCTCTGTGGATGAGAAGGATGAGGAGACCAGAAGTTCAGTCCTGGACATGCCCTGTGCTTTTCTCCAAAGGAAGCCAACTTTACCTTTGTGCCGCTCAAACTCATGTGTAAACACATCACACACTCACACACACTTCCTGAGACGCACGTGGACCCACATTCCTGGACCAAGACTCATTCACTCCTCACCCACACACCCACTCCCTGAGACCTGCAGGGCGCACCCCTAAACCTACAGACACCAAGGGATACAAACGGTCACACCCGCACACCCCAACCGCCGATTCTCCGGGTGCTCCCATCGACCATCAGCAGTGCTCTCACTCACACGTGTCCCGGACGTAGCCCTGACACACAGGTGCACACTCACTCCTCACCCTGCCACATGCGAGCGCCTTAGAAATGCCCTCGTTCTCGCAAGCGTTGACCTTGGAGTCCTCACATACCCACAGCCCACCACCCCCCGCTTTCCCCACACACTTGGGACTCTCTGAGGGGCCGTCTGGCCCCATCAACAGTCTTGGGGAATCATGAAGAAGAGAGTGGGGCTGCAGAGGCTCTTCAGCTCCCCTCTGGCCTCCACTCTGCCCTGGTTTCCCCCCGAGCCCGGGACACACACATGCATGGACTAGGAAGCAAAACAGATCTGTGAGCCTCTACTGTGTGCTGGACATCTCATAACCATCAATGCCTTTAATCCCAACAAAACAAATGAGGACCCTGAGGCTCAGAGGACAGAGGCATCTACCCAAGGCCCAGTGGCAGGAAGTGGCAGGGGATGGATTTGAACTCTGCCTGACCCCAGACTGGAGGGCTTCTCTCATCGCAATGGGGCTCACAGACACCATCGTGGTGGAGGTCCCATAAGAAGCTGGAGACCTGGCTGTAAAAATGGTGGGTGCGGGGGAGCGGTACGCCACTGCCTTGTACCCTAAATTCCATCCACAGCTACCCCTCTTTGCTGAGGCAGATCACGGCCTCTCCAAGAGGACCCGGCAGAGTCCAGCTGGCCAAGTGGGCGGGGCGAGGGAGGGCTGCGCGCAGGCAGAGGCTGCCACCTGCTGGACAAGCCGGACCAGGCGCAGAGGAGGTGAGGGCCGAAGATGGGCAGGGGGCCTGGGCGCCCTCTGGTGGGTCCCCCACACCCTCACGATGCTGCGGCTGTCCTTTCTGCTCTCCCCAGCCCTCCACCCTCCTGAGAATTCCAGGGCCAAGTGCCTTCACATTCTTGCTCTTGCTCCACACTGTGAAGCCCTGAGCCACGGGGTGGA
>NW_011495069.1:5301630-5302091 GCF_000754665.1 Bison bison bison
ACGGGGTGGAGAGCCAGCTGGGGAGACAGGCCCTGAACGAGGCAGGGGCGGCCTTCCAAACTCGCCCAGGGCTAGGCATGGCATGTGCATTAGCTCTACCCTGCATGTAAGCTCCTGGAAACCCACTTACAGAGTAGAAATTGACGCTTGGGGAGGTCAAACGACTCACTCACATGAGTGGCAGGCGCAGAGTCAGGGCTGGGACACTCTACTGCCCGTTACCTCCTTCTTCCCTGGAATTTCTCATGAGAAGGGGAGAATGGACCTCTCTCAACTCTGCCAGCCTGGCCCCGAGTGGCAACCCCTCGCTGGCCATAATGGGCTCTGAGAGCAGAGGTGGGGTGCTGGGGATGGAGGTGAGGAAGGTGGAGCTGGCAGGGAAGGTAGGTTCACCTGGGGCCCAGCAGAGGAAGAAACACCAGCACACAAAGCCTGGGCCTCCCCTCCCCCACCCCACCCCA
>NW_011495069.1:5302191-5310432 GCF_000754665.1 Bison bison bison
TATACAGATGGGAAGACTGAGGCCTAGGGCCACCAGTGCTTTGCTGAAGGCCTCCAGGCAAGAGAGCGGCAGGGCTGAAAGGAGACCCCAGAGGAGTCTGTCCGCCACAGCAGGCTACCTTCTGTCAAAGCTCACCCCCTCTGAGTGCACCCCCAAGTAGGGCAAACGGGAGGGGGCATATGGAAGATTGGGCTTCCCAGGCGGCACTTGTGGTAAAGAACCTACCTGCCAATGCAAGAAACATAAGGGACGTGGGTTCAATCCCTGGGTTGGGAAGGCACGGCAACCCACTCCAGTATTCTTGCCTAGAGAATCCTCGTGCATAGAAGAGACTGGTGGGCTACAGTCATGGGGTCTCAGAGTTGGACACGACTGAAGTGACTTAGCACGCACAGTATGGACGTTTCTAAGATAAGACCTGCTATTTGACAAGTGCATACAAGACTTGTTTCTGGGGTCAGGGCGAGGCTTTGGACCCAAGAAACCACTCGCTTGTGCAGCTTTGGACAAGGGTTTCACCTTCCTCAGCCTCAGTTTCCTCATCTGTAAAGAGGAAGGTTATAGCTTCCTCCTGTGGATCTTGTGAAATAGCTGTCTCAGGCATAGTAAGTGGCAACAGGGATGGGCATTCGCTGGGCTGAACTTGACTCTAGAAGCCTGCCCAGGCAGCTGAGGTTCATACACACACTGATCCACACACACACACACACCCTTCACCAGATCCAAGGAAGTGGTCATTTCCTCATTTCAGACACTCAAGACCCAGGGGGCACACAGGGGTATCACTGTGGTCAGCCTAGCTCAGCACCCAGAATAAAGTATTGAGTCAGGGAAAATTATGGGAAAGGGGATGTGGTTTTGGGGGGAGGCGGGGAGGGGGCCGCCCAGTGTGCTCCGGTCCTCCTGGCTGGGTCCACTCTGACACGGCGTACTCCGGCCTTGGAGAGGGGAAGCCGGTCCAAGGACTTCTCCGTGACCAGACCGGACACCTCCCACCTGTTCAGGTGAGGGCAGATGGCAGCTTTTCCCCGCTGCCACTTCCTGACACGTGGCCTCAGGGGCAGCCTGACTTGGGACGGGAAGGAGGGTCCTTGTCTCTGCTAAGCCGGGGGCCTGAGCTTGAAGCAGGGGCCCCACTCCCCATCCATCGGGCAGCCCCCAGAGGCGAGGGGCCAGGGAAGGGGAGTCGGCCGCTGAGGGCTGAGAAGGATGGTCCCCTGGGGAGAGAGAGGGTGAGGAGGGTGGGCCAGGGGCCAACTCAGCTCTCTCCCCATCCAGCTCCTTCCCCAGGTAGACATGGGGTCCGGTGCCTGGCCCCTCCTGGTACTAAACCTGCTGCTGCTCCTGCTGGCACGGCCACTCAGGGGCCAGACGGAAACATACTGCTATGGGATCCCCGGGATGCCGGGCCTGCCCGGGGCCCCCGGGAAGGATGGGTATGACGGACTGCCAGGGCCCAAGGGTGAACCAGGTGAGTCTTCCGGCCTGGCGGGGAGAGGTCATCTGGGGCCTGCGGGGAGGGCTTGGACTGTGCATCCAGGACCAACTCGGGGGAAGGTGGACAGCGGCTTGATGGTGAGGAGGGTGGTCCCTTTGGCCACAGCCGCTCCCACGGCCGAGTTTTAACTCTCGTGGCAGGTCTGGCCCCCTCTCCCCCAGAGCCCAGGCCTTAGGCCTCCCTAATTCACCTCTTTGCCCCTCGGATTTCCCATCTGATATCAAGGAGAGACCTAGAGCGCCTGAGAAGGTGGCAGGAGGGTCCCAGGAAATAATCCAGGCGAAAGCTTTGGCAAACTTCTAAAACACCTTGCTATTGTTTTATTCCAGCCTTTCCGCCACTTGCCCTCTAACGTGGTTCCCAGCGACTGTAGCCCAGATGGTCAGGGTTCAAGTCCCAGCCCCATTGCTTCCCTGCCCCCCACCCTCTGTGTGTACTTGCCCAACTTATGTAGCCTCCCAGTGCCTCAGTTTCCTCATCTGTAAAATGGGGAGATGGTAGCACTTGTTGCACAGGGGTGCTGTGATGATTAATAAGATTAAATAGAAAACAGCATGTGGTAGGTATCTGTAAGTGCAAACTCTGATCATTGCTGCTCTTGTCATCCCTGTCTTTATCAGGGGTGTGTGCTCCCCTCCCTCCCTAGGGCTTTGGGTAGTTGGAGGGATGGGGAGTGAGGAGTCAGGGTCGCACTCACAGAATCATCTGTCAGAGATTCGCAGGCAAGCTCCAGCATAAGTGAAGAGGCTGAGGACATGAATGGGCGCTGGGTGCTGGGTGAGAGCTGGAGTCTGGGGCACCTTGTCTGGCGGTGGGCACACATCTGGGGGGGTGGAGTGTGTCCAGAGTGGGTGTGAAGGAGGCTGGGGCAGGGCTGGGCAGAGGTGACCGAAGTGGCAGAGGCATTGGGCGAGGGAGACCATTGGAGACGGATGTCCTTAGGAATTTCACTGTCACTTGCCCTCCTGGAAAGAGAGTGGAATTATACCAACATTCCAGAAGGAATCCTCCAACTCAGCCTGAGTCAAAGGAAGCCCCCAGATCTGCCATTTTTCCAGGACCCTGAACTTTACCACTGCCTCTGGCTATCTCACTGCCCAGGGTGGTGGATGGGCACCAAGCTCCTAATTTGTGCCAGACACAGGTTCCAAGTGCTCGCCATAGATTCATCTTTCGGGACAGAAAAAACTAACTCTATTTTACAAATGAGAAAGCTGAGGCCAAAATCCTTTGAAGACGTGATTTACCCCCTTTTTACAAATGTTGAAGCTGAGGTTCTGGGAGATTGAGCCACTGGCCCGAAGTCACACACTGGGGTCCTGTTGGATTCCCGAGCCACACCCTCCACCACCACCTTCCACTGTCTCTCAAGCCTCCCTCCCCACGGGTGTGTCCGCCCCAACTGCCTGGAGAAGGAGGCACAGCCTTGCTCAGGATCGCTGACGGCCACCCCCGAGACCTGACGTCACTGAGCACTATCTATGAGGTGCCCGGCACACGCATGCTCCCACCCCACTCTGCTAGCCACTCCGGGGGGATCCCTTCCATTATGCCTTTATCTCACCTGGGATAACAGAGGCTCTGGGAGGGGAGGTCACCTGCCCGGGATCACACAGCCTGAAGCCCAGGTCTGCTGGGTTCTGATTCTCTTCTCCTAACCTGGGATCTACACGGCTCACCAGTTGCAGAGAATTCTGTTACAGTGGGTCTCCACCAACACCCACCGTAAAGGCAGTCAGAGGGGGAAACAGCCACGAGGGCCAACAGGGGTGGTCAGAGAGGGCTTCTTGGGAGAGGAGACTGGAGTCAGGCCCTGAAAGATGAGTATGGTTTGGACAAGGGGAGAAGAAGCTCACAGAAGCTCCGATAACCAGGGCGGCAACAAGCATCAGACACTCGGACTGGGACTCAGCCAGACTTGATTTTTTGAGTCCTGACTCCACCTCTTACCGGTGGCATGGCCCTGGGCAGGTCTCTGGCCTCAGTTTCCCCATCTGTAACTTGAAGGAAATTGAGTTGGGCCAGCTGTCAGAGGGGCTGAATTGGGCTGAGAAGGGGTGGAGGGGCTGGAGAGAGGCAGCCTGGAAGGCTCCATCTGGTGGACCCCATGTGCTAAGCTGGCCTGAGTGGTTCCAGCTCAGACATAGAAAGCAGTTTTGTGGAGCTCTGAATCTTATAAAATACTGAGGACCCTCTTTAAGAAAAATAGTACAAAATTAGGGATACATTTGATGCCAGGGGTGGGGGGAAGGTTACACAAACCTCCATATACTACAAAACTGTGTTAGAACTGCACACACAAACTGTGCGTGTTAAAGAGGAGCTGTGGTCAATTTCTTGATTTTTATTTCATACTTTAGTTCTGCAAAATTGGGGAAAACTGAGTAAAGAATACACAAGACTTCCTTATCCTTTTTTTTTTTTTTTTGGCAACTTCCTGTGAATTTGTAATTATTTCAACATAAAAAGTTGAAAAACTTATATAAAATTACCCAAAGGACCTTGACAGGGTCAGTGTAAGTTAATAGGGCCTAAAGTTTAAGTTTTAGGAGCTTTCCAGAAAATCTGCCTCTGACCCATCTTCTGATTTTTTTGTCAAGAAAAAGTAGGAACGTAGACTTTTAGATGAGGAGGTATCTGAGGCTACGTGGTGTCCAAGGGCTAACAGTCGTGGCTTCTGGCAAGCTCTCTGAGATCCAGCCCGGCTCTAACACCTCCTGAGCCGCCTGGTCCTACCCTCTCCATCACAATTGTGGGAACCGAGGCTGAGAGTTAGGGCCCAGCCTTAGCCAAGGTCAGAGGGCAAGACCAAGGAAAGGCAGGATTTGAACCAAAGTCTCCCTCCCCTCCTACTCCCTGCACAGCGCTCCCAGGTGGATAGGCAGCCATCTGGGGGAAGGAGAGTCCAGGGACCAAACCCTGGTGGGAGGCCCCTGGAGCACCATCGGGTCCCTCTTCCCATCCCCTGCCCCATCACTGCCTTCCCACCTGCTCTCTCCCCAGGAATCCCAGCTGCCCCTGGGACCCGAGGACCCAAGGGCCAGAAGGGAGACCCCGGCACACCTGGCTATCCTGGGAAGAATGGTCCCATGGGGACCCCGGGGATTCCGGGGGCTCCCGGCACCATGGGCCCCCCCGGGGAGCCGGGTGTGGAGGGCAGGTACAAGCAGAAACACCAGTCAGTGTTCTCAGTCACACGGCAGACTGTCCAGTTCCCGGAGGCCAACAGCCTGGTCAAGTTCAACCGGGTCATCACCAACCCGCAGGGGCATTATGACAAGGACTCTGGCAAATTCACCTGCAAAGTCCCTGGCCTCTACTACTTTGTCTTCCACACGTCGCACACGTCCAACCTGTGCGTGCTGCTGTACCGCAGCGGCTTCAAGGTGGCCACCTTCTGCGACCACATGACCAGCGCCAAGCAGGTCAGCTCGGGCGGCGTACTGCTGCGGCTGCAGGAAGGCCAGCAGGTGTGGCTGGCGGTCAACGACTACAACGGCATGGTGGGCACGGAAGGCTCTGACAGTGTTTTCTCCGGCTTCCTGCTCTTCCCTGACTAGGATGGGCCCCCGGGGGCCGCTCCATCTCCCTCAGCTTCCCTGCGAGAACCCGCTGTGCTGCATCCGCGCTCCGGCCCCTCTTGCCACCGATGAACACCGCCTCCTCCAGGAAGCCCACCCTGCCCTCCTGCCCTGAGTTCTCTCCCTTCTCCTCTGGTACTGTCGTGGGTGTTTTCCAAGTCCGGGAAGAGGCAGGAGGCACACAAATAAATAACTAAATCAACAGCTATGTGCGGCTCTGAATCCTCACTGCCAATTCCCTAAAAAGCGATTCCCTTCATCTCCCACTTTGCACCTGTCACAGCCATCTGTGGCCTCCGGATTCAGGCATCAGTACAGCTTGGTGCCAAGGTTGAGACGCTCGGCACCACTTGGCCATTTGGGAGAGAGCTGCTCAAATGTGGCCGAAAGGCCGCAAGGGGCCCCCAAGGCGGGTGTCTGCTGTCACTTGTTCATGTGAGGGGCGCTACTGTCTTAAAGGTATCCATGCTCACAGGCGAATGGGAAAGTGTTTGAATTCCCATCCTATGTTGACCCCTGTTGAATTTCTGGAGCACCCATCACAAGAGGGGTTTGGGGCTCAGGCGGGCGCAGCACAGACACAGACGAGATGTGCAATGAATTTGTGCTGAATTAATGAATGAGTTGGGGTGAATGCATGAATGAACGGTAGGTAGATGAATGACCAAAAGCAGAGCGAGTGAGTGAGTCAAGAGAATCGTGATAGCTAACATGTATTGAACACTTACTGTGCACCAGGCGTGATGCTAACCCACCTATTAAATCATTTAACATTCATAACTATGCTCTGGGTGGGCATGGATGGGTGAGGGAGGATCTGACTCTTGGAGTCTGATTTCCCCCGAATAACTGAGACTCTGGGGGCCCCCAGGAGATCATCCAAAACCATGGCTTCCTGTAAGCCCTCGGGGCCTCACTGTGAGATTCCTGAGGGTGGGCCAGCTGGGTCATCTTGTTGGAGAACCAGGAGGCTGGCCATGAACTGCTGCACTTTCACTGTGCAAACCACAACGAGGGGTTGACAGCTCAGGTTCAAAAAGATAAAAAGTGTAACTTTCCTGCCCAGACTGTGACTCTGGCCTCAGAGCCCAGTGAGACCCACGACTCACTCAGGCCAGGGAGAGCCAGCACAGCCCGGCTGGGGTCTCAGCTTGGTTCTACGAGGCCCTGTGGAGCCTCAAGACGAGGCTCAAGACGAGCCATAACAGCAGAGGCTGGAGCCCAGCTTTCCGCCCACCTCCATCCACTTTGGCTCTTTGTTCCTAAAAGCTGCTGTCTCATACCTCCAGAGATTTACCCTTGATGTTCCTTCATTCTGTAGAGCTCCTGCCCCACTCACACAATCCACTTAGATAATACACACTCAGCTGTCAGGAATCAACACAAGGATCACCTCCTCCATGAAGCCTTCTCTGATTCTTCCCTTCGTGTCCCCACAGCGTCCTCCGCCAACTCGGACCACAGACCCATGACTTGTTAGAACCCAGGTTTCCGAATCTGGGGGTGCAACAAAATTACCCGTGGATTTATTTACAAAACAAAAAGCAGATCTCTGGACTCAGACCTGTTATAGAAGTTTGAGAAGACTACTATTTCCAGCAAGCTCCAGGCTGTCTTGCATCTCAGGAGTGCGTCACAGAAGAGCTCTCAGAACCAGGCGAACCTGCATCGACCTGTTTCACCAATCAACCCATTCTGAAAAACTGAAAGCTACTCAAGGTTGATTCAAGGGCCACAGTGACTCCAGAGGCAGTAGCAGCAGTGTTGGGTTCCCGTGGAAGCGCTCCTAGGGGTGTTCTCCCCGGGGGCAGTGGAGGCTCTCACCCCAGGGTCAGGACGGGTCAGGTTCAAGTTCTCATCATAGTGTGGGGACCCAGTTCAGTCCCTGTTAGCCCCGAGATCTCTCTCACCCTCCTCAGCATCGGAAAAATGGCTGAAGCTAGTAAGCCCATGATGAAGAAAGCTTCACAATCTGTTCCCTTGGAGAGGGGTAAGAGAGAAAACGAACAATTCTGTAAACTCTTTATCGGTGACTTGAGCTCTGAGACCACAGAAGAAAGTCTGTGGAACTATTACCGGCAGTGGGGATATCTTACAGACTGTGTGTTAATAAGGGACCCTGCCAGCCAAAAATCAAGAAGATTTGGTTTCATCACATTTTCTTCCATGGCTGAGCTGGATGCCGCCATGGCGGCCAGACCTCATTTCATTGATGGGAAGATGGTTATGCCCAAACGCGCTGTCCCAAGAGAGGACCATGGAAAGCTGGGGGCTCTCATCACTGTGAAGAAGCTGTTTGTCGGCGGAATTACCGAAGACATGAAGGAACATCATCTTAGAGATTACTTTGAGAAGTACGGAAAAATCAAAACGATTGAGATAGTTACTGATGGACAGTCTGGCAAGAAAAGAGGCTTCGGATTTATTACTTTTGAGGACTATGATCCTGTGGATAAGATCGTGTTGCAAAAAAATCATACCATCAATGGTCATCGTGCAGAAGTAAGAAAAGCCTTGTCTAGACAAGAGAGGCAAGAAGGCCAACATTTGAGAAGTCGAGGAGAAGGCGATGTTGGTTTGGGGTATTTTCATGGTGTTGGTGGAAATGTGGGAGCAGGACGAGGAAGGAACTTCAGAGGAGGAGCCGGTGGGTACGGAAGAGGGCGTCAGTTTGGGGATGGCTCTCACGGGTACGGAGGAAGAGCTGGAGGTGGTAGTTGGGGGGTTAGGCCTGGTTATGGGGGAGGACGAGGAGGATGTAGTGGTGGAGGGTCTGCAGATGGCTACCAGGATGAGGGCTTCAGAACCCGTTATGACAACTATGGAGGAAGAAGCTACGCAAGTCGCAATTACAGCGATTCGGGGAATCAGAAGCAGAAACCTTCTAAGTACGATTTACTGAAGAGTGGAAAGTTGAGAGATAGCAGGAACATGGGCGGGTCATATACTGGAGGAAACCACGATCCAGGAGGCAGTAGAGGACATGGGGGTTATGGAGAGACAAGACGGTGGGGACCTTCTCAGTGGCCGTGGGCTTGACGGTATACAGAGGAGGGAATTACCACCCAGAGGGAAGAGAGGGGCTGCAGATGATCAAAATAACAGTGCTAAGGAAACTCTCACCTCAGTTATGCACAGATGTGCAGCGACACGGCAGAAGAC
>NW_011495069.1:5310532-5344695 GCF_000754665.1 Bison bison bison
GCCAGTACCGAGAGCCACTTTATGAGTGGACTCAGTCATGTAGGAACACCGTCTTCCTACGGAGGAAAGACTTAAAGAAAATGCTTCTGAGATGGTGTTTTAGCTTTTGAAATGTTCTGTCTTTCCAGCACTCTCTGGAAGAGTGTAGAATCATCCCTTCTTTGATAATGTCCCATTTCCAAGTTTCGGTTGACATGGGAAACCTTTTTCAAGATTTTTCTCGAAGGTTTGAAAAACTGTTAGCCAGAATCAAGGGATACTAAGACATAATATCATTCTTCTTAAGAAATGTATTTCATGTGTAGACTTAAGAAGCTGTTGTACATTTAAGATTTAATAAAATAATTCTAAAAGTAAAACAGTAGGGGCTTGTCCTCTTTGAACGTTTTGCATTTTTACCTTTTAAATTTTTTCCTGTTTTAGGATATCAAAATTTGAACTGTGCAGTGTAGTGATATGACCTACACATATTATGAAATGATAACCAAAACAATTTTTTTCTTATGATGATGAATATTCTTAGGACTTACTCCCTTAACAACCTTTGTAATATCCTACAGCTGTGCTAATTTTGGTCACCTTGTTCATCATATCTTTTAAAATGTTGAATATCGTGTCATGAACTTATTGGTCATTTGTATATATTTTTTGGATAAATGTCTATTCAGTTCCTTGGTCCATACCACAATTTGATATTTGCTATTGTGGTGTATGAGTTTTTGTTATACATTACATGTTTTGTGTTTAGCTTATAACTGGAAGCTTGTACCTTTCAACAGCCTTTATCCTGTATTTCCTTCCACCAGTTCTCTGCCCTTGGGAACCACAAACATGATTTTTTTTCTGAGTTTAATCTTTTTTTTTTTTTGGATATCACAAATAAATATGGTCATACCAAAAGACAGGTTTAGGGAGGACAAAGATGTGGGTGGGCAGGTGGTTTGCCAGGTGAAGTCAGCGGATACCGTCCGCCAGTTGCCTTTTATGCACTTATTTCCTTATAAGTCTGACTCCCTACTGGACCATGAGCATCCTAGAGGGCAGGTCCATTTGATACACACCTGGCTCATGCCTAGGAGGGCGTGCGAAACGGGTTGGATGAGAAGGAAAGAGAGAAGAAGACACACACACAAATAACAGAGGCCAGGGCCCAGGAACCCAGGCTGCTTCACAGGGTCTGAGAGCCTCTGGCAGGGACAAGGCGGAGGTCACGGGGCCAGTCCACTCACAATGCACCTCCAGCAACCACTTAGCCGTCTGCCCGGCAGTGCCTCAAGTGATACATTTTTCTTCTCGTTTCTCTTTTGTTTAAAAAATCAATACACCGTTCATGTAGGCCACGGTGTCAGATCAGAGACCTGTACTTTGGAAGCAACCATTCTGGTGCCATTTCTATTTTCCATAATTGTTTCCTTGTTGCTGTCTCTTTGTCAGGAGGGACCGGCCTTTGAAAAATGCCAGCTTGTCTGCTGGGCTTAGGGGAGCTGGTGAGGGCTTTCAAGGGTAGAGGCAACGGTGGGAGAGGAGCTGGAATGAGGCATCCCAGGGGGCAGGGGGCCTCTTTTAAGACCACGGGGTGTGGAGGGGTCTTAGGCTTCTTTTCCATCAATCCCTCTCTACCAGGGAGGAAAGTCAGTGATTTTTTTTAAAGATTTATTTATTTATTGGCTGTGCTAGGTCTTCTTTGCTGTGTGCAGGTGTACTCTAGTTGCAGCGAGCGGGGTTGCTCTCTAGTTGCAGTTAAGTGGGCTTCTCACTGCAATGGCTTTTCCTGGGCTCTAGGGCAGTGGGCTTCAGTAGTTTTGGTGCACAGGCTTAGTTGTCCTGTGGCACACGGGATCTTAGTTCCCAGAGCAGAGGTTGAACCCACGTCCCCTGCATCGGAAGGCAGGTTCTTAACCACTGCACCATCAGGGAAGTCCCAAAGTTGCCGAGTACCAGCCCCGGCTGATCCAGGGTATTCGAAGGAGAGACGGCATAGGCGAGGATCAGGATACAATAGCTTCAATTAGATATTAATTAAAGATATAAAGAGTAATAGAATAAGGATAGCTCAGTAGGAAAATTCAGTGGAGAAAAGAGGCTGAGTAGCTTGGTTTACGCGGGAGACCAATAAAACTTCAAGACAAGAAGTTTGCACCACTTACGTAGGCCGCAGGCGTCCTTCCGTTCTCCCGAAGGAGAGGAGACACTGAGGCCTCCCCGGTCGGATCTTAGAAGCCCAGGCATAATTAGTAAGCATGGTGGGTTCCGCACTCCAGATGGAGACTCAGCCAGAGTGAGAGAGAGAGCGACATGGGGAGACCAGTATTTCGAGAAACTGATCCCAATTCTTTATTTTCCATGGTCTACTTTTATACACTGAGATGTTATGCTAAAGTCACGTGGGGTCAGCAGTCCTGACTTTTATCAAAGTCAGGTGCTTCATACAAATGTATACAGAGGTCTTAGGGGTGTTACATCATCTTCTGGCCAGGGGGGCCTGCTGACAATTTACGACCCTCTCCTTGTGACAGCGGTCAGTCAATCAGGACACTTATTTCTCCAGGGCTGATTATTCTCAAAACAGACGCCACCCAAATAAAGTTACATTCCTACAGGGTGAGGGTGTAGTGGGTTTTAGTTAAGGAAAGAATTTACTTAGCCTAAGGTCTAACGTGATTAATATCAAAGGTTAATACTTATTCCTTCTATATATTCATTAATGTGTGTAAGGGCAGGGGATATGGAGACTTAGCAACAAACATTGGCTCAACAAATGAAAAACCCTTCACCAATACAATTTCTAATCAGCCCATTATACTTATACTAATAGTTTTCTAACTTTTCTAAGGAATCTGTTTTTAGAAGGTTTAAAGCATCTCGTGCCTCTCACGGTTGGGAGGCTGTGAGCAATCACATGTGGCTGGACGAGCCTGTCAGGCAGGCTAGAGAAACTTCAGAGGAGTTTGTAGGTTAAAACAGTCTTATCAGGCCCAGGAATTATTATTAACTGGAGCTCTAGGTTAACTCCTTCTCCGAAAGAGGTGGTGGGGGACAGCCCGCCATAAAGTCAGAGATGTAGGTGAGAGCACAAAGTAGTAAAGTAGGCAGGCTCTGGTAATGGGGGTAGATGCTCGAGGAGTTCCAGGGGGACTCCTGAGGCTCGATCCTGCCTTTGCGTATGTCGAGCCTCCTTCCTCATGACTCATTCTGGCCCCCAACACAAAGTCAAAGACCAGCTGGGTTTCCCAGGTGGCACCAGTGGTAAAGAATCTGCCTGCCAATGCAGGAGACATGAGATGCAGCTTCCATCCCTGGATCAGAAAGATCCCCTGGAGGAGGGCAAGACAACCCACTCCAGTATTCTTGGGCTTCCCTGGTGGCTTAGGCAGTAAAGAGTCTGTCTGCAACACGGGAGACCTGGGTTCAAGCTCTGGGTTGGGAAGACCCCTGGAGGAGGGCATGGCAACCCATTCCAGTATTCTTGCCTGGAGAATCCCCATGGACAGAGGAGCCCGGCAAGCTGCAGTCCATGGGGTCACAAAGAGTTGGACACAATTGAAGCAACTTAGCACGTACACATACATGAGACCAGCTGGCTCTCATTCAGGGGTCAAGGGTCCCCCTAGCTCCTGACTTCTAATCCAGGCATGGCTCCTGTGCATACAGGCTCCAAGATTTCTGTCTTCTCTTCAGAGAAATGATACTACTCTCAACTTTGCATTGGTGCCTACCAAGGGCTTGGTGTTCAGCTAAGCCTTGACATGCAGGGCTACCTCAGTGGCCCCCAACAACCATTCCAGGAGGTAGGTGCCCAAGTCCCTGGTTCATATGGGGGGAAGCTGCCTGAAGCCACATAGCTAGAAAGAGGTAGGCCTGGGATTCAAACTTGCAGGGGGCTGATTCCAACCCTCCTGGCCCCAAACCGTGCTGCTTCCTATTCTAGGCTCCTTCTGCGTCTACCTCAAGTTCAAGTTCACTTTTCCCATTGTCGCCAGCCACCAAATTACTGGAGGGTCTATATTTGGTTGGGCCCAGAGACCCTTGGGTTTTATCAAATGGGTCTCTCACCCACTACAGTAAACACTTCATTTCCATCAAGCAGCATCCACAAGCGAAACGATTTTATACCTCCAAGCACTTATGTCAAGAGAGCCCTCATGACCTATGGCAGCTCCTGGGACTTGCTGGGCAAGCATCCCTGAGAGAGGCCTCACTGATGCAGCCTCAGTGAGAGGGCTTGCATCTCAGCACCAGGGATGCCAGGCTCTGAGTCCTGATCTGCCACGAGGATGAGGCACGGGCTCCAGTAGCCACTTCTTGTGACATTCTTCACAGGAGCAATGAAACCTGTACCCCTTGATGTTTAATACCAGGGCTTCCCTGATAGCTCAGTTGGTAAAGAATCCACCTGCAATGCAGGAGATCCCAGTTCGATTCCTGGGTCAGGAAGATCCACTGGAGAAAGAATAGGCTACCCACTGCAGTATTCTTAGGCTTCTCTTGTGGCTCAGCTGGTAAAGAATCCTTCTGCAATGCAGGAGACTGGATTTGATCCCTGGGTTGGGAAGATCCCCTGCAGAAGGGAAAGGCTACCCACTCCAGTATTCTGGCCTGGAGAATTCCATGGACTCTTTAGTCCATGGAGTTGCAAAAAGTTGGAGAGTCCCTTGGACTGCAAGGAGAT
This sequence comes from Bison bison bison, assembly GCF_000754665.1. Classification (NCBI taxonomy): domain Eukaryota; kingdom Metazoa; phylum Chordata; class Mammalia; order Artiodactyla; family Bovidae; genus Bison; species Bison bison. The sequence continues at coordinate 5,315,202 of NW_011495069.1, forward strand.
CAAACCAGTTCATCCTAAAGGAAATCAGTCCTGAATATTCATTGGAAGGACTGATGCTGAAACTGCAAAACTTTGGCCACCTGATGCAAAGAGCTGACTCATTTGAAAAGACTCTGATGCTGGGAAAGGTTGAAGGTGGGAGCAGAAGGGGATGACAGAGGATGAGATGGTTCGATGGCATCACCAACTCAATGGACATGAGTTTGAATAAACTCCAGGAGTTGGTAATGGACAGGGAGGCCTGCCATGCTGCAGTCCATGGGATCACAAAGAATTGGACATGACCGAGTGACTGAACTGAACTGATGTTTAATACCAGTCTCCCCCAGTAGAAGAGACATTCCCTGGGGGTCAGACCCAGGGCTGATTTGCTTGTGACTCCATCTCCAGTGTTCGTAGAGGCTTATGATAAATATTTGTTGAATGATAACTTTCTCCCCCCTGGGCCTCAGTTTCCTCATATATAACATGAACAGCAATGGGTGGGGTGACCTCCAAGTCCTGCTCTCCCGGAATCCTATGATGCCAGGACCAACAAGCAACAGGATCAGGTCCACTGGAAGAAGAGGGAGGGATATAAATAAATGATGACCACATTTAAAATTCACTTTTCATTATTAGATTACTTTCTGAGAATAGAAGAAGAGCAGGGCTGTAAAGAGAAGCAAAGCAGAAGAGATGAGCCCAGAAAGGGGGGGTCCGGGACACAGTTTGATACTGACAATTAACCTGTGCACTGCGCTTCACAGTTAACCCTCCTCCTTCTCCTCCACTATCCCGTCTGAGCTCCACAGTGCTCTGTGCAACCTGGAAAGCAAGTGCAATTATGGTCCCATCGCGCAGCAGAGGAAACTGGGGCTCCCAAGGGTTCCCCGGGGCTCAGTAGTAAAGAACCTGCCTGCCAATTCAGGAGATGCAGGTTGGATCCTTGGGTCTTGCCTGGGAAATTCCATGGACAGAGGATCCTGGTGGGCTACAGTCCATGGGGTTGCAAAGAGTCAGACACGACTTAGCAACTGAACAACAATAACAACAAAAAACTCGTTTTCTTTGGAATCCTAATTCTGTAAATACAGCCACTAAAATCCTCCTGCAATGCAGGAGAGGCAGGTTCAGTCCCTGGGTCGGGAAGATCTCCTGGAGAAGGAAATGGCAACCCACTCCGGTATTCTTGCCTGGAGAATCGCATGAACAGAGGAGCCTGGTGGGCTACAGTCCATAGGGTTGCAAAGAGTCAGACAGGACTGAGCAACTAAACAAGCACAGATGTTTAGCTGCTAAGTGGCAGAGCCAGAATCTGAATCAGGGTTTCTGACTGCAAACCCAGCCCTCGGGCAGCAGGCGGGCCACATCTCCACTTCGTGGAGGAACACCGCAGTTCCTGCAGAAGTTCATGAGGTCAGGGCCCTTGGCAGGCGCTCTCTGCCACCACTGTGGACATTCCCCTGGAACACCCTACTCCCCACAACAGCTGCTGAGCTGGCGAAACCAAACTAGCCCCCCACCCATCCTATTTACAGTAAACCCCTCCCGATTGCAGAAATGGGACCTGAAAGTGCCTGAGGACAGCAGAAAGCGTGAGAGTGGGGTCAACGGGGAAGGAGGCTGGCCTGCCGGGCCCGCGGAGGGTGCCGTCAGGGGCAGGCCCCTCTCTTCTCTGGGGCATGGAACTTCCGCTTTGGACAGAGAGCAGGAGGCTCCCGGCACCCGGTCCCACTCTGCCCAGCCCAGCGGCCTCAGAGGACACAGGCTCCCAGGTGAGGACGGGGCTTAGCAATAGGGGGACCGGCTGGCAGGACCAGTATGCCAGAGGGTGGCGCTTCCTGAGTAGAGGGCCCCACATCCTCTGTCTCTGAGCCACTGGGAGGGTTGGACTCTGAGGGTTCCTGCACCCCATCCCAGACCTCAGGAATCAATTCCTCTGGGGGGTCAGCTCGAGAGTCTGCTGCTACCGGGGGCCCTGGGTAATGAGGAGACATCAGAGTAAAGGCTCTAGGGTCACCGATGCTGGAGCTGAGCCCCGCTTCTGCCTCTCAGGAGCTGGCGATCTGGACCAAGTGACATAACTCTCTCAGCCTGGATCCTCTCGGGGGAAAACAGAACTTTTCAGGGGTGCTGTGAGCCCTAAAGGAGACCAGCTCAGCCTCTGCTTAGCGCACTGCCTGGCTCAGGGTATGTCAGAGGCAGAGGTGAAACCAGAACCCAGAATCCCCTCCACCCACTCAGCCTTTCTCTGACACCTGCCTTCTATTTCCTTGCAGTCTGGTGAGAAAGCTCCGCTAGCCTCTTTCAAGGACGAGGTGGGATGATGGCAGGTGGAGTTGTGATGAGTTATTAGTTAGCGTTGACACAACTCAGCTATGCTTGTGCAGGTTAGAGGTCGGTCAGGCACCGTGCTAGAGACAGAGCTCCTTCTAGGCTCCGTCTCATGTAATCCTCTGGCAGCCCTGTCAGGCGAAATAAACTTTGCCAAAGGCTCAGGGAGGTTAAGGTGCTTGCCTGAAGTCATGCGGCAAGGTAGCAGTGGAGGGGGAGTTCAAGGTCAAACTGGCCTGACTCCAAGTCAGGGCGAAAGGGGCTGTTGGAGCTGGGGAAGATGGATGATGCCAGGAAAGATGTGAGGAGTGAGGCTGATGGTGGTGATGGATGCTGAAGGCAGAGGGTGGTCAGATCTGCTGAGGGCTAAGTCTTGGCCCAAGTCTAAGATTCAGTGGCCCCTGAAATAGGCCAGAACCCAGATCGCCCCACTCCCCCACCCCACCTCCAGCTTCCCCAAGAGACCCGAGTCTCATCGTCAACCCCTACCCCACCCCACCACCCTAGCAGCCAGCCAGAGCTCCCCCACTCCTGCGCTGCCTTCACCTGGGAGACCCCCTCCCTGAGCCCCGCCTCCCAAAGGGACCAAATTCTTTCTTTAGTTTTCCAAGCATCCTCTGCGGTGTCCTGAAACTTGGGGATTCCCGGATGATGGTGATAATTTAAAAATAGCTAATATTCATTACGCATCTCCAATACGCCAGGCTATTGTGAGCCCAACTCATCTGTCCTCCCACCAACCCCATCAGTCACTGCTTAGGACACTGCCTGGTTCAGGGTATGTCAGAGGCAGAGGTGAAATCAGGACCCAGGACCCCCTCTGCCCACCCAGCAATTTCTCTGACACCGGCCTTCTTTTATTTCCTCGCAGTCTGATGAGAAAGCTCAGCAGAGATCAGGCAGAGGTCAGGATTATCCCCATTTTACAGAAGGAGAAACTGTGGCCAGAGAGAAGCCACTTGCCTAAGGCCCGTAGCTAAGAAGGAGCAGAAGCCTGGTTTGAACTCTCTTGGGAGCAGTGTTCCTCTCCTTGTGACCCTCCAGGCCTCTCACCTTTGGTGACACTCCCAACAACAGCAGCAATAATAGTAATGATAATAACAGCCATCAATGGGCACTGGCCCCGCCTCCAGCACTGCGCTAAGCATAGGCCGTGCTGCAGCTCCTTGTATCAGGCCGTTTGGCTCCAAAGCCTGGGTTTTAACCCCCAGGTAGAGAGGCCTCTGGGCTTCCCCAGTGGCTGAGCAGTAAAGAATCTGCCTACAATGCAAGAGCCACAGGAGATGCGGGTTCCATCCCTGGGTCGGGAGGATCCCCTGGAGGAGGGTATGGCAGCCCACTCCAGTATTCCTGCCTGGAGAATCCCATGGACAGAGGAGCCTGGTGGGCTATGGTCCACAGGGTCGCAAAGAGTCGGACACGACTGAAGCAACTGAGCGTGCACGCAGAGGCCTCTTAATGTAACACCCCATGGGGTTTAGACCTAGCAGAAGTGGGTTTGAATCCCAGCCGCGTATGGCTGTGTGACCTCGATCAAGGTTCCCAGTCTCTCCACTGCCCAGTTTCTTCATCTGTGACATGAAATAGCAGGGTGCTTTCTCAGGGGGCTGCTGTAAGGAGCAAATTAAATGAAAGAACGACCGGTAAAGCATTTGGCATAGAGCCTGGCACCTGCTAAGTGCCCAATGCATTGGTTATTAAGGTTGTCAAACTGTCGTTTGTAAAACCTCGGGCAAGATAAATAGAATGTCAGCCTCTCTCAGGAGCATGACAGAGCCCAAGCTGGTCACTCATGGCCCTGGTCACATCCATCTTTGCATTCCTCTTTGCCTGGTACCCAGCACAGCTTCCAGCCTCACTCAGGAGTCTGAACCATGAACTGATCAGGACCAGACCGAGGGGGCTGGGGCTGATTTTCTGAGCACACAAGCCCAAATCAGCAGGTTATTATGGTCTCAGGAAGGCCTCCAGGTGCCAAATTCTGTGTTAGCACAGGCACTGCAGGGCAAAGGAGACCACAGCCTGACCACAGCCCTGCCATTAACCAACTCACTGGGCAATTTAGGAAGAGTTGTTTCCTAATGTTTGCATCTCAGTGTCCTCGTCTGCAAGATGGGAAAATAATCACAACCCACCTCTCCAGAGTGCTGTGAGGATCAGACAACAGCAGCTATGGGTCTGAACTAGAGCCCCCAAACCCCGTGACTCTTTCCCAGCCATGGCCTTGCCTGGGTCCCCATGGGTATCCTGGGAGATGGGCTGGGACCACTCTGCTCGCCTCTCTAAGTGCAGGAGACTGCCCAGCTTTTGTGGGCTGAGCGGTAATGAGGGAAGGCTTCCTGGAAGAGAAAGGCTTGGACAGGAGCCTTGCAAGATGGGGAGAAATTGGATATGGGCAAAGGTGGAACGGGCTGCCTCGGAAGGTAATGAGCTTCCCATAACTGAGATGGTACAAACGCTGGATGGGAAGAGGCCTGGGCAGAGATGTTGTTGAGGAGACTTAACAGTGAGCTGAGGGTTCCTCAAGAAGTTAAACCCAGGATTACCATAAGACCTAGTAATCCCACTAAGTATATACTCAAGAATTAAAAATAAGTATTCAGACAAATCCTTGTATGTGAATGCTCACAGCAGTGCTATTCACAATAAGCAAAAGGTGGAAACTTCCCAAATGCCCATCAATAATAAATGGATTAACAAGATGTAATATGTCCATACAATGGAATATTATTTAGCCACTAAGAAGGAACGAGGTACTGATCCATGCTACAATGCAGATGAACCTCAGAAACATTATGCTAAATGAAATGTCAGACACAAAAGGTTACACAGTATATACAATTCTACTTCTATGAAATATCCGGAATAGGTAAATCCATAGAGTCAGAAAGCAGAGAAGTGGGTTGCCAGGGACCAAAGCAGGGAGGGGGATTTGGAGGTAACTGACTAGTGAGTACAGAATGTTATTTGAGGGTTATTGAATTGATGGAAATAGTTTGGAACTAGACAGAGGAGAAGGTTATACAATACTGTGAATGTGCTAAACACCACTGAAATGCTCACTTTAAAAGGTTAAATCTGTGTTATGAGAATATCAACTCAATTTTTAAAAAGGAAGAAGCCAAGGGTTGGACTAGATGAGTTTTAAGGTCCCTTCTGTCCTGAGAAGTGATGCATGGGCATTGGCCATGCTGACAAGCTCAAGATGCCCCAGGGTTTCTGTCTCATTCCCCAGGATTCTCACCAGGGCCCAGAGCCTTTGGAGGGACCTGAGAATATTCTACCAGAAGAGGTGGCCTGCTATGCTGGCAAGGCCACTGGCTTCAGTGCCACATAGGCCTGGGTTCAAGTCCTGGCTGCAGTCCTTCCTGTGTGACCCTGAGCAAGTGACTTGACCTCTCTGAACCTCAGTCTCCTCTTCAGTGTAGAAACATTGGTTCTTCTGTGCAGGGCTGCTCTGAGGATATAACTGTGGAAGAAGCACAGGCAGCCCAAATTCAGAAGCTCTAATGACTGAGAACCCTTGGACCAAAATCTCAAACCACAGCAATCAAGACCCTGACCTCCCTGCCGGTTCTCAACACTCCAGACACTGTGTGGCCTCTGGGCCTTTGCCTTCTGTCTTTTCCTCCTGTCTTTGCCTCCTGTCTTTTCCCCCCAGCCCTGTCTGATCCTTTGGGTCTCCGCCTAAACATCACTTCTCAGAGATGCCTCCCTTGTCTAGAAAACTTTTCTGGCAGGAGAACGCCCCTCACAAAACCAGCCCTCAGGGCCCCCTTTCATTTCATTTCAGCCAGAGCGCTCCCCACAGCATATGACCAGTTCCATTGACTTGCATGTGACCTGTGTCTAGTCCCCCAGACCATCAGCTCCATGAAGGCAGGGACCATATCTGTCTTGTTCATCACGGTATCCCCAGCACCCAGAACAGGGTCCAGGGTCTGGTGGATAAGACACTCAGGGAACACAGGAACAAGTGAAGGAATGAATGAACAGGCTGTGGCCATGACCAATCACATTGTCTTGTCCCCCGACAGGGAACAGCTGAGACAGGGCCGTGATGAAGACCCCTCGGGGCAGCGTGTTGGTGCTGCTGCTCCTGAATCTGCTCCGTGTCTCCTGGGCCCAGAGCAACTGCATCAGGCCGTCCATCCCTGGCATCCCGGGCATTCCCGGGAAACCAGGCTCCGATGGCAAGCCTGGGACTCCAGGGACAAAGGGAGAGAAAGGTACTGTGGACGCTAGGAACGCACGAGGGTCACTCCCCAAGGCCCTGTCACCCACCTCCCAAGTCAGCGGCCCTCCTTAAAAGAGCGCAAAACACTTGCAAAGCCATCAGCTTGCTGAGCCCTTCACAATAACCTTGCAAGGAAGGGATTCTGATTCCCACTTTACAGGTGGGAAAACTGATGTCCAGAAAGGCTACTGACTTGCCCGAGGGAGCCCAGTAAATGTTGAAAGTGAAGTGTTAGTCTCTCAGTCGTGTCCTGACTCTGCAATCCTATGGACTGTAGCCCGCCAGGCTCCTCTGTCTATGGAATTTTCCAGGCAAGAATACTGGAGTGGGTTACCATTTCCTTCTCCAGGGGATCTTTCCCACCCAGGGACTGAACCCTGGTCTCCCGCACTGCAGGCAGACTTTTTTACTGTCTGAGCCACTGGGGAAGCCCAGTCAATGTTGAGGCTGAGGCCAAACCTTGGCTGTCTTACCACTAAATCCACTGTGGCCACAGAGTCCTGGGGTCCCTCCAGGGTCGGCGGCTTCAGCCCTCTGAACTGCTCTTTCCTCACCTGTAAAATGAGGTCGGTGCTCCTTTGCAGAGTTGTCAGTGGGTTTAAATGAAGCTGCCTGCCCCTCAAACCCCCCGTGAGATGTAGTTCACACGTCCATTTAACCACAGCCAACTGCTCTCATCGCACAATTTCATTGAATCCTCACGAGCCCACAAAATATCATCATCCCCATTTTCCAGATGAGGAAGCTGAGCTTTGGGGAACGTGAGTCAGTCAAGGGGACACGACTAAGAATGGCAAAGGTGATGTGAGAAACTCACCTGCCTGGCCCCTGAGCCCACGTTCACAGTAACCAGACTGCCACCCTCCCGGAAGAGAAGGCTTTATATCTTGTGCCAAACCAAGGAGGGGTTTGGAGTGGTGGGGTGAGAAGGGTTCAAATGCCCACTTCTGGGTTCAGCAAGACACCACTCCCCACCCCGATGGCCCTTGGTCCCCATTACCACCAAGCACATCCCAGACGTGGAAAGCTGGGCTTTCTGGAAGGAGGCTCGCAGGCCTGCCCGTCCTCGTGTTCACAGACGGGACGCAGAGGCCCAGAGGGAAGCAGGGGCCTGTCTGAGGCTACCCAGTCAGGCTCCGTGCATCCCAGCCCAGCTCCTTCCAGTCCCCAGCCATCTCTGGCCCCCTCATTTCTCTCATCTCTGCTTTTCCAGGGCTTCCAGGGCTCGTTAGCCACCTCAACGAGAATGGCGAGAAGGGGGACCCAGGGTTTCCTGGGATGCCTGGAAAAGTCGGCCCCAAGGGCCCCATTGGGCCCAAGGGTGTCCCAGGGCCTCCCGGAGTCCGCGGCCCCAAGGGTGAATCGGGAGACTACAAGGCCACGCAGAAAATCGCCTTCTCAGCCTCACGCACCATCAACCACCACCAGAGACAGGGCCAGCCCATCCGCTTCGACCACGTGATCACCAACGCCAACGAAAACTACCAGGCTCGGAGCAGCAAGTTCACGTGCAAGGTGCCCGGGCTCTACTTCTTCACCTACCATGCCAGCTCCCGAGGGCAGCTGTGCGTGGACCTCATGCGGGGCTGGGCGGAGCCCCAGAAGGTGGTCACCTTCTGCGACTACGTCCAGAACACCTTCCAGGTCACCACAGGCAGCATCGTGCTCAAGCTAGAGAAGGATGAGACCGTCTTCCTGCAGGCCACTGAAAAGAATGCTCTGGTGGGCATCGAAGGCGCCAACAGTATCTTCTCCGGGTTCATGCTCTTTCCTGACACAGAAGCGTGACCTGTGGGGCCAATTCACCCCTGCTCCCACCAGCCAAGCTCTGTTTCTCCCCAACACCAACCCCCATATCCCGGCCAAAGCACACAGTAGGGCTCCACGGGTGTTGCTGAATGGATGAGTTAATAAAGTTTCCAAGGCCAAGGGACAGTGGTCTAATTCAACTCTGTGTCCCCACAAGTAGCACATAGTAGGTGCTTGGAAATGTTGCTTGAATGCTGGTTGAATGACGGAACAACAAATGACCTCTGAAATGACCCTAAATGATTGAATAATAAATGACCTCTGAAAGCAGAGTGAGTGGAAGTCGCTCAGTCGTGTCAGACTCTGTGACCCCATGGACCATACAGTCCATGGAGTTCTCCAGGCCAGAATACTGGAGTGGGTAACCTTTCCCTTCTCCAGGGGATCTTCCCAACCCAGGGATCAAACCCAGGTCTCCCGTATTGCAGGCAGATTCTTTACCAGCTGAGCCACAACAGAAACCCAAGGCTACTGGAGTGGGTAGCCTATCCCTTCTCCAGCGGATCTTCCCGACCCAGGGATCAAACTAGGGTCTCCAGCATTGCAGGCAGATTCTTTACCAACTGAGCTATCAGGGAAGCCCGAACTTCCCTTTCTGAGAGCAGAAACTCTGTCTAATTGGTGGTGACTGGAGGGCCAGGCTTTGTGTCCAGCTCTGTGCCAGCCTCACGATGGGAGATGGGGAGGGAACACCATCTGCTGAGCACCTACTGTGCTCCAAACGCTGGACTAGATCCTTTCTTCCTTCTCTTGTTAATCCCCACACTCATCCTTGAAGACAGGCTAGATCATGCCCAATTCACAGAGGAGAAAACTGAGGATTTGTAGGGGTGAAGGAATTGCTCTCAACCCCAGAGGAGCTGGGAGGCAGGTCTGTCCACTGATGACCTGAGACCTCTTTCAAGACAAGATATCTAGGCCCCTAAATGGGTTTTCTGCATGTAACGTTACATACCTCCACCCAAAGAGTCAAAGAGCCTTTCTGTAGTCTTAACTGACCTTGGAATCACGATCCCTCCCCTTTTGATTCTCCTCACATGCTCTCCTTCCCAATATCTTCCCAGCCTGACTCAGGCTCAGCCATCCAGTTAGAACACATAAAATTCAATGGCTCCTCTGCTCAGTAACATTCAATGGCTCCCCACTGCCAACTGGACATAATGCCTGCCCACGAGCCTGGCATTCAAGCCTGTCTATGAATTGACCTTCTAGTCCCAATCTCACCTCTCCTGGACAAAGAAGATCTTCACTCCAGACCAGCTGGGCCCTTTCTGTCCTCTAGGCAAGATGCAAGCTCTCCTGCCTCAATGACCTTACATTCCCCTTTCACTCTACCTATCTAACCATCCTTTTAAACCTCATTCAAGTCACAGCTTCTCCCTAAAAGTGGAGCATTTCAGCTCTCACAGCCCCTACTCGTCGGACCTCTCTAACCCCAGTTCTCAGTTGTTCAGTTCTGAGCACACACTGCCTTCATCTAGCCTTTACTCCTGCTCACCCCGTCTCCCAGGCTAAGCTGTGAGCCCCTTACCCTGCTCATCGCTGAACCCCTCCCAGCCCTGCACCTGCTCTCTACAGCCTCTCATACAAGCCCCACCCACCGAGATTCTCAACCAATCCTGTCCAGAGGTAGGAGGGATTTAAGGCACTTCAGTTCAGTTCAGTTCAGCTCAGTTCAGCCGCTCAGTCCTGTCTGACTCTTTACAAGCCCATGGACTGCAGCATGCTAGGCCTCCCTGTCTATCACCAGCTCACGGAGCTTGCTCAAACTCATGTCCATTGAGTTGGTGATGCCATCCAACCATCTCATCCTCTGTCATCCCCTTCTCCTCCTGCCTTCAATCTTTCCCAGCATCAGGGTCTTTTCCAATGACTCAGTTCTTCATATCAGGTGGCCAAAGTATTGGAGTTTCAGCTTCAGCATCAGTCCTTCCAGTGAATATTTAGGATTGATTTCCTTTAGGATGGACTGGTTGGATCTCCTTGCAGTCCAAGGGACTCTCAAGAGTCTTCTCCAACACCACAGTTCAAAAGCATCAATTCTTCAGTGCTCAGCTTTCTTTCACACATGCCTTTCTCACATCCATACATGACTACTGGAAAAACCATAGCTTTGAGTAGATGGACCTTTGTTGGCAAAGTAATGTCTCTGCTTTTTAATATGCTGTCTGGGTTGGTCAGAGCTTTTCTTCCAAAGAGTGTCTTTTAATTTCATGGCTGCACTCACCATCTGCAGTGATTTTGGAGCTCAAAAAAATAAAGTCTGTCACTGTTTCCACTGTTTCCCCATCTATTTCCCATGAAGTGATGAAACTGGATGCCATGATCTTAGTTTTCTGAATGTTGAGCTTCAAGCCAACTTTTTCACTCTCCTCTTTCACTTTCATCAACAGGCTGTTCAGTTCTTCTTCGCTTTCTGCCATAAGGGTGGTGTCATCTGCATATCTGAGGTTATTGAGATTTCTCCCGGCAATCCTGATTCCAGATTGTGCTTCTTCCAGCCCAGCATTTCTCATGATGTACTCTGCATATAAGCTAAATAAGCAGGGTGACAATATATAGCTTTGACAGACTCCTTTTCCTATTTGGAACCAGTCTGTTGTTCCATGTCCAGTTCTAACTGTTGCTTCCTGACCTGCATACAGATTTCTAAAGAGGCAGGTCAGGTGGTCTGGTATTCCCATCTCTTTCAGAATTTTCCACAGTTGATTGTGATCCACCCAGTCAAAGGCTTTGGCATAGTCAATAAAGCAGAAATAGATGATTTTCTGGAACTCTCTTGCTTTTTTGATAATTCAATGGATGTTGGCAATTTGATCTCTGGTTCCTCTGCCTTTTCTAAAACCAGCTTGAACACCTGGAAGTTTACAGTACCCATACTGTTGAAGCCTGGCATGGAGAATTTTGAGCATTACTTTACTAGCATGTGAGATGAGTGCAGTTGTGCGGTAGTTTGAGCATTCTTTGGCATTGCCTTTCTTTGGGATTGGAATGAAAACTGACCTTTTCCAGTCCTGTGGCCACTGCTGAGTTTTCCAAATTTGCTGGCATATTGAGTGCAGCACTTTCACAGCATCATCTTTCAGCTTTTGAAATAGCTCAGCTGGAATTCCATCACCTCCACTAGTTTCATTTGTAGAGATGCTTCCTAAGGCCCACTTGACTTCACATTCCAGGATGTCTGGCTCTATGTTAGTAATCATACCATTGTGATTATCTGGGTCGTGAAGATTTTTTGTACAGTTCTTCTGTGTATTCTTGCCATTTCTTCTTAATATCTTCTGCTTCTGTTAGATCCATACCATTTCTGTCCTTTATTGTGCCTATATTTACATGAAATGTTCCCTTGGTATCTCTAATTTTCTTGAAGAGATCTCTAGTCTTTCCCATTCTATTGTTTTCCTCTATTTCTTTGCACTGATCACTGCGGAAGGCTTTCTTATCTCTCCTTGCTATTCTTTGGAACTCTACATTCAAATGGGTATATCTTCCCTCTTCTCCTTTGCTTTTCGCTTCTCTTCTTTTCACAGCTATTTGTAAGGCCTCTTCAGACAGCCATTTTGCTTTTTTGCATTTCTGTTTCTTTGGGATGGTCTTGATCCCTGTCTCCCGTACAATGTCATGAACCTCTGTCCATAGTTCATCAGGCACTCTGTCTATCAGATCTAATCCCTTGAATCTATTTGGCACTTCCACTGTATAATTGTAAGGGATTTGATTTAGGTCATACCTGAATGGTCTAGTGGTTTTCCCTACTTTCTTCAATTTAAGTCTGAATTTGGCAAAAAGGAGTTCATGATCTGAGCCACAGTCAGCTCCCGGTCTTGTTTTTGCTGACTGTATAGAGCTTCTCCATCTTTGGCTGCAAAGAATACAATCAATCTGATTTCAGTGTTGACCATCTGGTGATGTCCAGGTGTAGAGTCTTCTCTTGTGTTGTTGGAAAAGGGTGTTTGGTATGACCAGTGCATTTTCTTGGCAAACTCTATTAGCCTTTGCCCTGCTTCATCCTGTACTCCAAGGCCAAATTTGCCTGTTATTCCAGGTGTTTCTTGACTTCATTCTTCTGCGTTCCTTTTCTATAAAGAACCCCATAGGGATTACTTTAGGCTTGGGGGCTATACAATCTCTACTGTACTTCTCAACTCTGCTCCGTAGCATGAAAACAGCCCACAGACAACATAAAAACAAGTGAGCATGACTCTGTTCCAATCAGTCATTAGGGACACTGGGATTCGAATTTTACATAATATTCATGTCACAAAATATTTTTCTTCTGATTTTTTTTCAACCATTTAGAAATGTAAAAACCATTCTTAGCTAGCAAGCCACACCATCTCTGGGCTGGATTTGCCATTCTGCTTTAGACCCAACTGTGGCTCTAGGCTTGGAAAGAGAAGAGCAGGAACTTGGACGCAGAGCTGCCTGATTCTCAAGCCAATCCACATTCCATCAGGTTAGGTTCCTGCTAGGTTCCAACCTGGGGACATTGACAGAAAAACTCTCTGGGCCTTGCCGTCTTTGTAAAATGGACATTGCGGGTCCCACCCTGAGCGACCAAAGGCACCGAGTCTCTAACTGCCGTGGGTGATGAAATCCCCTGGAAATGTGCTGGCTCCCCCTCCTAGGGCTTCTGATTCCGTATGACCTGGAGGCCAAGGAATCCACACTTTCCTCAAACACCCCAGGTGATTCCCGTGCAGGGGGCTCTCTGCCTCCACTGAGAAGGCTGAGCTGGTGGACATGAAAGCCGTGACCAATAGCAGCCCAGCCTCCTCCCACAAGGATCCATGAGCCGTATGGGGTTGAGGGAAGAAGGGAAAAGGACATCTTTTTTAGGTGTTTTTAGTTCTAGAAGCTCTCGATACCCTGTCCTGTTGGAATTCCCCTCTGCAGTCTCCCAGCCTCTCACCTGAACACATCAGACCCCAGGCTCCATGTTCTCGAGCTTCTACCATTGGGTCTGTCTGCCCGTGGCCACACTTCACCCCAGGGGCAGATCTGGCTGTGGCCACGCACGTTTGGGGCCCCCCAACCGGCCACAAGGATCCAGGCAAAGTCAGCCAATGGCCAAGGTAATAGCGGAGCTTGTCTCTGGTGCTGCCTCAGGCCAGCTGCCTCTCCTGCAAGACCCGCACTCCTCTGACTTCTAACCCATAAACCCTGACCCTGGCGCATTTCCTCCACCAGCCTCTGTGCAACAACAGCACTCTGAACAGTGCCCCTCTGGGCCTCCCTACCCAGATTCCAGACCCGCCAGAAACCCGGGACTCTCACTGCGTGTTCAGCCATGCCCACTGCAATCAAACATACCTTGCTTTACATAAGCATGAATATATCCAATCCCTCCACCTTCGTTATTGCTCTCTCCCACCCCCTGGGGAGGGTTCACTTCTTCAGCTCTCCAGGGAAACAGCTGAGGTTTCATCAACCAAGAACCAAAACCAAGAATAATGGGGAATTCTAGAGGTGACCCTAGATGGGTCTCGGGACTTCGCCTATTCCCTCACTGTCCAGACCTGCCTCTTCCCTTGTGCCCCTTCTCAGGGGGGATGGGGTTGAAACTCAGATCTCCTGGATGGGCTAACGGTTGGGCAGGGGAAGGAAGGGAAGTGATCTCCTTGGGCCTGTGCGCCTTGACCTTCATGTAGTCACTTTGACCCTGACTCATAACCCTCGACATGCCAGAGTCCTTTTAGTTTCCAGGCTTCCAAGAAACCTCCTAGAAACAATAAGTAGGAAAGGATGGGCTTATCAGGAGAGGCCAGATTCCCCTACGGGAGCCAGGAGCAGGTGGGACAGCCCAGTCTCGGTGACATGGGAGCCTGACCGGGGTTTCGTCTGAGAGCTCGTGGATCTGAGCCTCTCTCTGCAGACTGGTCCTCTTAACTGTTAAGGCAAATGGAGAGAAATGCATGCCCCCAACCACAGCCTTGACCGCCAAGTCAGCCTGTACCCCTGGAGGAAGTAATACAGAGACTAACATCCCCAGTCCCCAGTTCCCAGGAGAGGGGATAATCTGATTGACCTAGCTTGGAACAAGGACACTCCTTGCCCAATCAGCTGAGGCCAAGAAGGAGCAGACCTATAATAGTGGTTCAGGGGACATCCCTGGGCGTCCAATGGCTAAGATTCCACATTCCCAATTCAGGGGTCCCGGGTTCAATCCCTGGTCAGGACACTAGGTCCTACATTTCACAACTAAGAGCTGGCACAGGCAAATAATAAATATTTTTCAGAAATAATAATAGTTCACGATTATTGACCTAAACCCCCAGCAAATATTCTCTCCTGCACTAGTTACAACAAGCCTAAGGAGCAAATCTTCTAATCCTATGGTTCTCAAACATCAGCAGGCATCACAATCACGGGGAGGGCTTCTTAGAACTGGCGTTTCCTGAGAGTTCCCACATGCTGCTGCTGCTACTGCCTGAGGACCACACTTAAAGAACCACTCTCCTAATTTAATTGTTCCCATTCTATAGATAAGAATGTTGAGGCTCACGGAGGGGATGTTATTTGCCCATGCCACACAGAAAATTTAGGACGTGGATCCAGGGAACCATGCGTTCCATGGAACCCAGGGAACCATGTGTTACACTCTGTGCCCTTCTGCCCAGGCTGCAGGGTGGCCAGGGCAGTTCCCAGCATGGCGTAGGTGGCCCTACCAGGTCTGCCACCTGGTAGGCACCTCGGTGCCCTATCCTCGCTTCTCCATGTCCACCCCAGTCCCTCCCAGGGACCCAAAAGCTTTGAGCCACTTAAGGAAGGGAAAGGAGGGTAAAAGTAAAGAAGGAAGGTGAGGGCTTGATAAGCAATAATAATAACAGCTCACAGAGTGCCTGATGCTTGGTAAATTTTACAATCATGTCCCCATTTTACAGAGGGGGTCTTGGAGGCGTGGAGCAGAGGCGTGGCTTGCCTGACATAACACACTAGTGAGTAACACAACCAGGATTCAACACAGGGCCGTTTGGCTGCAGAGTCAGCCCCGGAGCTGGCAAGAGACCCTGGCGGGGCTGTGCGGGGTGGCAGCTGAGGCCACTGGCTCTTGAGTCAGACAGACTTAAGATCAAATCCTGCCTGAACATTTGTACCAGCTGTGGGAGCATGTCAAGTGACTTCCCTGTTCTTCTGTGTTACCCCCTTACAGACAAATGATGTAGCGTGCATCCTGGTATGCATCCGTGATTCTTCTCTTGAATTAAATTCCTAGAAGCGGACTCCCTGGGGAAAGGATATGTAAACTTTGAAATCTCTGAAATGTGTTTCCAAATGGAAGGATGGGCTGTCAAGGCTGAACAAGCCAGGCCAGCTCCAGGCTTGCTGCCACCAGGGGGGAGCAGACACCAGGAGAAGGACAGCTTGGAATAGGAGCTGGCGGGCGGCTGAGATGGGACCTGAAGCTCCTGCCTTCTCCCTCTCTTCTCCCCAAGCGCATCCCGCTCCCTGGGCAGGCTGTGAGCTTCTGGAGGGGGGCTGAGGGTCAGCTTTGAAGGCCCAAGTTCCTCTAAACCAGGGTCCTTAAAGCGTGGTTCCAGCATCAGCATCAGCTGGGAGCTTGTTAGAAATACAGATTCTCAGTCCCCATCCCAGATTGAGTGAATCAGGAAGTCTGGGGATAGGCCCTGCATTCTGTGTTTTTAAACAAGCCTTCCAGGTGATTATGATGCAGCTGAAGTCTGAGAATCACTGCTATGCACTGCTGCTGCTGCTAAGTCGCTTCAGTCGTGTCCGACTCTGTGCAACCCCATAGACAGCAGCCCACCAGACTTCCCCATCCCTGGGATTCTCCAGGCAAGAGTACTGGAGTGGGGTGCCATCGCCTTCTCCGCTGCTATGCACTAGAGGCTGCCAAACCTTTTCTGTAAAGAACCCAATAGGGATTACTTTAGGCTTGGGGGCTATACAATCTCTACTGTACTTCTCAACTCTGCTCCGTAGCATGAAAACAGCCCACAGACAAGATAAAAACAAGTGAGCATGACTCTGTTCCAATCAGTCATTAGGGACACTGGGATTCGAATTTTATGTAATATTCACGTCACAAAATATTTTTCTTCTGATTTTTTTTCAACCATTTAGAAATATAAAAACCATTCTTAGCTAGCAAGCCAATCTCTGGGCTGGACTTGCCATTCTGCTTTAGACCCAACTGTGGCTCTAGGCTTGGAAAGAGAAGAGCAGGAACTTGGATGCAGAGCTGCCTGATTCCCAAGCCAGTCCACATTCCATCAGGTTAGGTTCCTGCTAGGTGCTAACCTGGGGACATTGACAGAAAAACTCTCTGGGCCTTGTTGTCTTTGACTGTAAAATGGACATTGCAGTTCCCACCCTGAGCAACGAAAGGCACCGGGTCTCTAACTGCCATGGGTGATGAAATCCCCTGGAAATGTGCTGGTGTCTAGCTCCCCCTCCTAGAGCTTCTGATTCCGTATGACCTGAAGGCCCAGGAATGCACACTTTCCTCAAACACCCCAGGTGATTCCCATGCAGGGGACCCTCTGCCTCCAGTGAGAAGGCTGAGCTGGTGGACATGAAAGCCGTGACCAGTAGCAGCCCAGCCTCCTCCCACAAGAGTCCATGAGCTGTATGGGGTTGAGGGAAGAAGTAAGACAAGCTTCTTGTCTGCTGGGACCTACACAAGATGAGAAACACAGTGAGCTCACCAATCGGAAGACAGAGCAGCTGTATTCGGTTCCCACCCTGCCACGCACAGGCTGTGTGTTCTCAGGCTGATCACTAAATTTACTGCTACCGTTGCTGCTACTCAATCTGTACCTGTTACTGTTTCCTCAATCTGTACCATGAGGGTGATGCTTGTAGACACCCTCAAAAGCTAATGGGGGCTAAATGAGATCCTATGGACAGAGCCCCCGACACACACAAAGTTCTCCACAGGTATTGGCTATAGTTACTGCTGGTGAGTTGTCATTGGAACTGGGGTGCTGTGATGCTGCAAGACCGCTTAAACTCTCACATGTTCAAACCCCACCCCAAGTCTTGATAAAATGTGTCTTCAAGCGCAGCAGGCCTGGGGTGGCACCTGAGAGTCTGCTTTTCTAACAAGATCCCTGGGGAAGTTGATGCTGCTGGACTAGGGACCACCCTTTAAGCAACAGGGTTAGGGGCCCCGGTTCAGTCTGTTGATCCGCTGTGAACTGGAAGTCTCTTGACCACCAGTGGCGGTTAGTACAGGAGCTGGGAGCTGGCGAGCGCTCGGTGATGAATCTCTTGCTGTTATTGTTGCCGTCATGGTAAAGTGAAGATGTTCTGATGGTGATGCTGAGCGAGTTCACGGGCAGACACAGGCAAGGGCAAAGAACAGAGGGTCCATCTCCCTGACGCCGAGCACCCCTTGGCTCTGAGCACTGTGGGCCCAGCTCCCATCTCCACATGCCCGCCTTTCTGGTCTCCTGCTGACAACGGGCACCAGGTGCCCTTCCTTTACCCCCGCCCCCCAGCCCCCACGACCCAACACACACACACAAATACACGCCCTCCTCTCAGAGCAGGCTGAGAGCTGCATTTATTTTTGCATGTAGCCAGGAGGGATTCTCATAGACAACCCTGTTGGCCAGATGCAAGAGAAAAGGGTGTTTGTTCAAGAAGTCCAGTAGGGCCCACCCAAGCAGGGACACCCACAGTGAGGGGACCTGGCAGAGCAGGAAGCACCCTGGGTGAGAAGTCAAGAGCTCCTAACTCCACGCCAACCTCAGAATCCGACTCACTGTGTGACCTCAGACAAAGCGCTACCCCTCTCTGAGCCTCAGACTTCCCCACAGAAGGAAGGATTTGCACCAGATCAGCCGCATTAGCCTTGCCTTGCGACAGAGATCTCAGGCCCTCCCCAAGTGTACTGATCAGGAATCTAGGAGGGCTTGTGTTCCCCATAGAGAAAGAAAGAAAATTTATTACCAGGTCACTGATCAGGGAGGATGCAAGTGTACAGACCCCCCGTCACACCTCACTTATCCAGTATCCTCACCTGTACAGACCGCAGCCAGGGCCCTAAGCCATCCTTGGGATTTTCCAGGCAAGAGTACTGGAGTGGGGTGCCATTGCCTTCTCCCCTAAGGGAACAAAGGAGGCTAGAAACAGACGTGTCATGGGTCAGAGAGCCCAGGAGACTCGTGCTTATCAGATGAAGGAATGAAAGCAAATGTGTGTTTGTGAACAAATTAATCGGTAAATCTTTCTTACTCCAGAGAGTACAGGGTTTGGAGACAGATGCCCATAATACTAGGTCAGTAAATAGCTGTTGAATGGAAGGGAGAAAGGCAAGGTAGGAGGAATATCAGAATCAGGTCCTGCCCAGAATGAAAGGGAATGCGATCGTGTTTCCTAAGCCCATGGGACCATTTCCTTGGGAAGACCTGGCATGTCCAAGGGAAACAGACAGGAAGGTGGGAGAAACTTAGCTGAGATCATGAATGTCACACAGACACTGGCCCATTTAATGGGCTACCCGCCTCCCCAACCCCGATGTGGGCTTATCACCCTCACTCAGAGGTAATGAGACCGCGGCTTATTCCTCAATGACGCAAAGAGAGCTGAGCCCCTAGTGGCTCCCACGCGATGCACCAGCAGCGAGTGGGCACGTCTGATGGAACATGTTTTCTTGGAAGCCTCCGTCCTTGCTTCCATTGCACATCTTCCTGCCTCCCCACCCCACTTTCCCATTGTCTTTTGCAGATTCTCCTCACCTGGGCCATCTTGCCACGTATTTGTCCCTACAAGCTCTTACAGCATCTGGGGGAGCAGGGAGAATGCAAACAAGCTGACGGTGAAAGAGGGCAGAAGGGGCACAGTCTACGGAGCACCTACTGGGCATCGGGCACCGTGCCCGACGCTTTACGAGCCTTCCCTCGTTGGCTTCTCACAAGAGCCCCCCTTGGTCCCCATCTGGCTTTGCCACATTCTGGCTGGGTGACCTTGGGGCGAGGAAGTCAGCTCCACCCTGAGCTTTTGTTTCCTTGGTGCAAGACGGAGCTGTATCAGCTAGTATCGGTGCGCGTGCTAGATGAGCTAGTGCGTGTAAAATGCCCACCTGGTGTGCAGTATGCACACCACCAAGAGTGATTTGGGGGAAATTCCTTGGCAGTCCAGTGGTTAAAACTCCACCTTCCAAAGCAGAAAGGGGTGCTGGTTCATTCCCCGGTCGGAAAGATCCCACACGCCTCCTGGCCAAAAAGCCAAAACATAAAACAGAGGCAATCTTGTAACAAATTCAATAAAGCCTTTAAAAAGAGTCAACATTAAAAAATCTTTTTAGAAAAGAGGGGGGCACTCTCCATCCCCCTTCTGATGTCTTTGTCAGAAGCTTTCTCTGCCCCTTTTCACTGTAATAAAACTTCTGCCACACAAGAAAAAACAATCTTTTGAAGAAAGAGTGGTTTTTATCAAGAACCGCTTGCCACACCTATACACAGTAGATCCACAACCGTGAGCATCCTCATCTGAAAAATGAGATTATTGGCTGTTGTGGGGTTCGGAGAACCTGTAAGAGGCAGACAAGCTTTGCACACAGAAGAGTCCTGAGCCCATCTTAGGACAAACGTCCGTATCTGCCCGCAGCCTGGGTTTGCAGCGGGCGCGTGGGCTGCCCCGCGGGGCGGGCTACAGGCTCTGGTTCCTGAGTTCACACCTCTCTGGGCAGCCTTCCCCATAGGCACAGGTTTCCTTGGGAGAGACAGCTGGGCCCTCGTTAAAAAGTCGTGTGCAGACCTTGTTTGGAACACGTCAGCTAATGTGATTAAAGGCAGGACATAAATGTCAGCCTCACCGGGACCGCCCCAGCTGGTTTCCGGAGAAGGAGATCTGAAAAACATGTCTTCATTCCTCCTGTTTCTCGGGGCTGGAAACCAGTACAGGGTCTGCCAGGGGTGGCGAGGGAGACAGTCTGCCTCCCGACCAGGCCAGTAATTGTGTGACCTGGAGTCACCTAGGCCCTTTGAGCCTTTTTTCTCACTTGTTAAAAAAAAAACCAAAACCCATAATCTGTGCGCTGAGGGCTATTAAGAAGAAAAGGATAAAGCTTGTATGGTACCCAGCATAGACGATGGGGAATGCAGCCGCACACTTTGTCTGCAGAGATGCTCAAAGAATGTCCTGTGAGTTGGATTCAAGCGGTAAGACTTTGAAATTCTTAGTGAAAGGACATTAAAGAGTTAATACGGGCAGAGTAGGATGAGGGTGTGCTGGTTCCAGAGTCATTGACTCACTGTGACCTCAGCTAAGTGACTCCACTCTTTGGGACTATAACAGGTGGTGGGGTGATCCCAGGCCTGGCCAGGCCCTACCTTCCAGAGCGCTGTCATGAGACACAAGCCTGCTGCCCAGGTCCTTGCTAGCCCTGCTGGTCAAGGCATAGAACTACGAGATTCTAGATGCTCCTGAGGCCTGGATTTCAGTCCCAGCCCCTCTCTGGACTGAGCACCAGTTATGGCCAGGCACTTCCAAAATCAAGTCGGTGCAGAGCAAGAGCCCCGGACAGGGAGCTAGAGACCTGGGTTCAAGTTCTGGCCTGAGCAGCCATTTGTGTGTGGTCTCCCTCCTCCTCCTTTTTTTTTTTTTTTTTAAGTCTCCCTCTCACTTTTATTTTGTGGCTACACTGAGTCTTTGTTGCAACTCGAGACCTACTTGCCCCAAGGCCTGTGGGATCTTAGTTCCCAACCAGGGATCAAATCTGCATCCGCTGCATTGGAAGGTCGATTCTTAATCAATGAACTACCAGGGACGTCCCTGGCTTTCCCTCCTGAGCCTCAGTTTACCCATCTGTAACATGAGAAGTGTTGGACCTGGGGAATCTCTGGGTCATCTCGGCTCGGGGACCTCGAAATCTCTTCCAGGGAGTGACAGAGTGGTTGGGACGGGGCTGTGGGAGAGGGGTGGTTTAATGATTAACCAAAGGGCAGAGGTGTGTGGGGGGAGAAGCCCTGGATGCTCTTGGAGTGCCCCAGCCAGGCTGAAGGAAAAACCCAGAGCGGGAAGCGAGTTCACCAGGCTGCAGCCCCAAACACCAAACAAAGATGGGACCCGCATGCCAGACCCAGGAATGGCAGGGTGAGGGGAGGGAAATGGAGACTCACTGACTGCTCCTTAACCTCAGAAGAAGAGAAGGATAGCAGCTGGCATTGGCTGTGCTCCTCCTTTATTCCAGGCTCCACTCCAAGCACTTTCTATATCTTAACGTGTATGAGTCCCATGAGGCAGGTACTATTATTAAACCCATTTCATGGATATGGAAACTGAGGTACAGGGAGGTTACGTAAGTTGGCTAAGACAGAGCTGGGACATGGACTATGCTAGCGTGGCCCTTGAGCTGTTCTCTTGAAGTATCAATGATGAAGAATCATTTAATGAGCACCTAGTGTGTACCGGGCTCTGCTAGCTTCTGCCCCGCATGAGCTCCCATTCATTGCTAACAGCCTCTTTATGAGGAAGCTTTTTGATTAATGTTTTGCAGATGAGGAAATAAAGGCCCAGAGTGATGAAGAGCTCCCCACAAAGTGGCTGAACTGGGAATCTGACCCAATCTGAGTCTAGGGCCTGCGGGCACCCCTGCTAGGCCATCAGGCGGGACAGGACTCCTCCCCAGAAACCCCAAGGGGGTCCAAAAGCCGGTGTCTGAAGGAAGACACACCCATGGCGGTGTGGGATGTGACAAATGCCCTCCAGGCCCCACTCTGGGGCCAGAGAAGAGGGAGTCAGGGAGTCAGAAGCTAGCAGAGAGCCTGGAAACACACCAGGTGCTCATTAAATGACTTTTCATCATTGACACTTCAAGAGAGCAGCTCAAGGGCCTCGCTGTCTTAGTCTGTGCCCCATGACCTAGTCAGGTAGGTCGTGGGGACACCCCCTGAAAGGTGGCTTGGGAGCTCCAGAGAGCTGTTGTGAGCTTCACGGGGCATCGGAGTTGAGGGGAAAGGTCTCTTTATTGAGCACCTGCGGTGTCCCATGTACCACGCTGAATTCTTGTCTTTCTTGTCACCTGTGACGTAGGTTCCATCAATGATCATCCTCATTTTACAGACGAAGAAACTAAGGCTCAGACAGATGGAGTCACTGGTCCAGTGTGACCTGACTTAGCAGGAGTCAAGCTCAGGTCCCTGGGTCTCAAAGCCAGTGCGTCTTCTACAGGGCACACTCTCCCATCCGAGCTCAAGCGCTCAGCCCACAGCCATCCACGGCGGGCACACCCAGAGCGGAAGCCCGCCCCGTGCCCTCCTAGTTCGCTCCCGGGCCCTTAATGGGTTAACTTCCCTGAGGCCCCGGGCTGTCCCTGTCAGTCTCCCATCCTCTCCCGTGCATTATGAGGACCAGACCTGCTCCTTGCTCCGGGCAGCTGACGCGTTCTCTGCTCAGTGGTTCGTGCTCCAGATATTAAATTACTCATAAAATATTTGGCCTGTCCCCAAAGCGACTGCCGCCTCCTCCCCACGCCCGCTGCTTACCTCCCACTACAAGGTCAAGTTCTTCAGTGGAGGGTGGGCGTAGGGAGGAGGAGGCACTCAGAATGTGAACCAAACTTCATCTGACATTAGCCTACAGTGGGTGTCAGAGAGCCCAGGAAAGAGGGCTGGGTTTTCCAGAAAAAGGGAACCCATCTGTGACCACCCCCCGCGTCATTCTGGGTTCCCCAGACCTGACCTGAGCCACGGGACTGCTCCCCCAAACCCCGAGCCTGCAGGCTATGAAGAATTTAGAATTCCTGACTTCCCCAAGGCCCTCAGGACAAGGCCAAGGGTGACCTGGAATAGGTTCCCATTGTTTGAGGGGCAAGTGGTCTCTCCTCGCCTCCTTCCCCCCCACCACTCGGTTGTCATGGCAACTGCAGTGGGGGGCGGGAGGCTGGACTGCTCAGCTCCTGGCCAGGCTACCCAGCATGCTCTGCTTTCACCCAGATTTCTCCCTCGCTGCCCTTCGGGTGGACAGGGGGGTGGGGACGGCCTGCCCTGTCACCCACCTGCCGAGGGTGCACACCCCAGGGCCGCCACCTCCAAGGAGGGAGGCTTTCCTGCACAGCTCTCAGGACTGGGACTTTCATGAAGATGGGTTTGACAGAGAATGATATGGGGCTCTTTCAGGAGCCCCCTGGAGTTAATGAAGTCAGTTAAGCCCTGGGATTAGAAGGTCGGGGTCATGGGTACAGCCCCTGTTTGCAGAGCATCTCACCCCACCCCTGTCTCCCACCAGCTGTTTCACAAATGCTGAATGCTGGTCGTCTAGGGAACTGGAGAAGCTGTGGGGATGGGGTCTGGCAAGCCCCCTCCCAAGCACCCACAGTCACAGTCCTCAAGGACAGAGCCTGCAGGCTGGACTTTGGGAGCCTTGCCTCACTCCTTCCTGTCTAACAGAGGACACAGTCTCATAATTAGTAAGGCCTATTTTAGCAAGCACACATCACCCTGGCCTGGGGGTTCATAAATTCAGCACCCAAACAAACCGGGTGTGGCCTCTGTCACGGCTCCCCCTGTGGGCACACTGCCGCCAGGTGGCAACACGGAGAGCCCAGGTGCTTTTCCAGTTCACATCCTTCTACCACAATCTATTAAATGTAATCTCTCTCTTTTTTTTTACTTTTATATTAAGGTTACAGAAAATGAAAGTGTTAGTTACTCAGTCGTGTCCAACTCTTTGGAACCCCATGGACTGTAGACCGCCAGGCTCCTCTGTCCATGGGATTTCCCCAGGCAAGAATACTGGAGTGGGTTGCCATTTCCTTCTCCAGGGGACCTTCCTGCCCTAGGGATGGATCCCAGGTCCCTTGCATTGCAGGCAGACTCATTACTATCTGAGCCACTAGGGAAGGTTACAGGGATTTATCAATAGCTGAAGTTCAGCAGACTTTAAACTAACTCTACATTTTGGCAGTAGATAACACAGACTCTCAGAGAAGGCAATGGCACCCCACTCCAGTACTCTTGCCTGGAAAATCCATGGACGGAGGAGCCTGGTAGGCGGCAGTCCGTGGGGTCGCTAAGAGTCAGACACGACTGAGCGACTTCACATTCACTTTTTACTTTCATGCATTGGAGAAGAAAATGGCAACCCACTCCACTATTCTTGCCTGGAGAATCTTAGGGACAGAGGAGCCTAATGGGCTGCTGTCTATGGGGTTGCACAGAGTCGGACACGACTGAAGCGACTTAGCAGCAGCAGCACAGACTCTGGGAGAACTAGACTGCCTGAATGCAAATCCTGGCTCGGCCACTTGCTTGCTGTATATCCTCCGGCAAGTTACTTACTCTCTCTGTACCTCAGTTCTTTCTCAGCAAAATGAAGATGGTAAAAATTATCTCCCTCATAAGGCTGTTTCGAGGGCTTAACGAGTTAATGCACACGAAGTGCTTAGAACAGTGCCTGGCACGGCATTAAGCTCTTAAAAAAATGTCGGTTATTAATATTTAAAGATGATGCATGAGAGCAAAGTTTCAAAAGTAATTTGCATCCTGAGATACACAGGCCTATCTTTCTCCGCTTGGTCTTTTATCTGCTGATTCGTTTCAGGGCTGCACTGCTTAGACCCCCATAATCTGTCCTGATGCTGCCTCCAGCTCCCTCAGCCCTGCGTTCAAGCCCGTATCCTCATGTTTTACCTCCTAAGTGTCTATGGCAACCGTGTTCCCCCTACTCCAGCCTCCTGCCACCTTGATCTCACCCCTGCTCCTCTCCAACTGTCCCCCTGCTTCTCATTCTGCTCCCTGAGTGCCCAGTCTCCTCAGTACAGCCACAGTGACTTTTCTAAAACAAGTCACCCCTGCTCACATGCCCTCTCTGGCTCCCCAGCACCTGCAGGTAAAGTCCAGCTCTTTATAACTGAGCCTTTCTCCGCCGCCTCTTGCTTGAGCCTCGTCTTCCTCCCCCCACCACCATCAGAATGGGGTACTCTTGCCATAGCAGTGCCCTAGCAGTGCCCCCAAAGCCTCAGGCGCTCTCATGCTCCACGGCCCAGGCAGGAGCTTTTCCTCATCCCCCATCTCCTCCCCACCTGACCCCCACTCCTACCCGCCCCCACCCTGTCTGCCTAGCTCCCGCCTGCTAAGACTCAAGATTTGGCTGCTGTCTCTCCTTCTCTGAGCAGCCCTTCCTGATGCCTCTGCAGCCTCCAGACAGGGTGGAGAAACTTCTTTGGATGCCCTGAACCCTTTGCATGCCGGACGGGGTCTCTTGCGGTCCATCAGTATCCCTAGAAGATGCCCCAACACAGCAGGTCCTCTATGAACCTCTGCAGAACACATGCAGGATGGCTACTCTGTCCTAGTCAGCCTGCAAGGTCCTCTTCCGAGGTCCTCCTCTCCTCCTTCTCTGTTCCAGCCCCTTCTATTCATCCTTTCAGGCCTGGCTAAATGCCACCTCCTCCAAGAGCCGTGGGTCACCCTGGCACCCCATTTCAGCCCTGCATGAAATATTTCACTCCCTCCTCCAGCAGGCCATTGCTATGGGCCTGAACGCAACACCTAGAACTCTAGGGCTGAAACCCCAGGCCCTAGAGCAGCGTCCAGCACACACTCAGATCTCAAAACACGTGTTGAAAGAAGGAACAAACGGACGAGTGGGATTGTAGTCTGGACCAGTGGTTCTCATCCAAGGTGATTTTGCCCCTGGAGGACTTTCGGCAATGTCTGGAGACATTTTTATTTGTCATAGCAGTGGGGAGGGGGTGCTAGTGCAGGGATAGGCCAAGGAAATGGTTAAACCAAGGAATTATATGTCCCAACATGTCAGTTTTGAGAGTCCCTTGGACAGCAAGGGAATCACACCAGTCAATCCTAAAGAAAATCAACCCTGAATATTCCTTGGAAGGACTGATGCCAAAGCTCCAATACTTTGGCCACCTGATGCAAAGAGCCGACTCATTGGAAAAGACCTTGATGCTGGGAAAGACTGAAGACAAAAGGAGAAGGGGGCAGCAGAGGGTGAGATGGTTGGGTGGCATCACTGACTCAGTGGACATGAGCTTGAGCAAACTGCGGATATAGTGAAGGACAGGGAAGCCTGGCGTGCTGCAGTCCCTGGGGCTGCAAAGAGTCAACTACAACTGGGCAACTGAACGGCAATAGCAACACGTCAGTAGTGCCCAAACTGAGAAGCCCAGGTCTAGAGCTTGTTACGTACAAATCTGTCCCCCAAGAACCCTCAGAGCAGAATCTCAGCTTATTTCTGTCTGCTCAGCACCCACCAGAGAGGAGGCACTCAATCAACAATTTTTTTAACTGGTTAACTAATGTCTTTATTTGGTTGCACCTGGTCTGCGTTGTGGCACACGGGATATTTCACTGCGGCATCCAAATTCTTGACTGCAGCGTGTGGGATCTGGTTCCTGACCTGGGACGGAACCTGGGCCCGCTGCACTGGCAACACGGAATCTTAGCCACTGGACCACCAGGGAAGCCCCGACGATTATCTTTTTAAGTAAACTCACTGGCAAGATCATTCCTGTCCTTTTCTCTGCCCAGCTACCACCTCTCACTTGGAGCCTGGCCTCAGATGAGGCTATTCCTGGGTCTCCAGGCTTCGGTTGGCTACGTCTCGCCAGTTTCTCTTGGCCTCAGCCTTCCTTTTCTCGGGTCCTCCTAGTCCACACAGTCACTTGGAATAAGCAAGCAAGAAAGGGATGCCACATTTTCAAGATCACAGGGAGTTTTGCCAGGCGATGGGAGTCCTGGAAGCAAAGCCTGGTTGACCATCAAAATCTGGGCCTGGCCCCCTCACAGACTGCCTGAGGCATCTCCCCAGTGAGCCCCTGGGGTGCAGCCTGTAGCTCAGGACTTCCTGCCCTGCTTGGAGCCTGGGTGCTCCCAGCCCTCCTGCTCACACGGGGGTGCCGACGTCTCCAAGGGCGCCGTGGCGACCCCTGCTGCACCCCTAGAGGCGGCCAAACAAGCGGCCTTTGTGGTCCAGTGCGGCCGCCATGGGGAGCAGCACAAAGGGTGGGAAGAAAGGCGCCAATCCTCTTAGGACCCGCTGTGCGCTTTCCCACTGGGATCCATCTGCTCCCGGGGAGCCGGCAGAGCCGGCGCCTGGCCCGCCGCAGAAAGCAAGCAAAAGCTGCCGGGGAATGAAAGCCCGGCCAGGCCAGCCCAGATCCCCACGGCAAACACAGGCCTGGCCCGGGGCCTGGGAGGGGGCAAGGCTGATCCCAGGGGGAGAACACAGTTAAAAGTGCCGCCCCAGGAGGGGGACCCTGGGCTAATCCCATCCTGCCCCCCGCCTTCCCTTCCCACACCCCTGCGCCTGGCTGGGATAAGGGATGGGCGGGGGAGGGACTGGGTCCTCTCCAGGGTCCTTTCTCCAGCTCCAGGCCCTCAGTGGACCCCTTTACATGCATCCCTTATCTTTTCCTTGCAGCACCCCATTTTCTGAGTGGGCTCAGCTAGGCTAAGTCACCCAGCTGCTTCATGGCAGAGCTGGGATCTCAGCTCTGGGCTGAATCTAAACTCATTCACCCAGGTGGCTCTGAAGTTTGCCGAGCCTCTCTGCACCAGGGCTCTACGACCATCTCCATTTCTTACTGCAGCCCTTGGACACATGAGGAAACTGCGGCCCGGAAGCAGAAGGTGATTTACCCAAGGCCACAGCACAGGTAGAGCGTCCCTGGTCGCTCAGGTGGTAAAGAATCTGCCTTCAGTGCGAGAGACCCAGGTTCGATCCCCGGGTTGGGAAGATCCCCTGGAGAAAGGAATGGCTGCCCACTCCACTCTTCTTGCCTGGAGAACTCCATGGACAGAGAAACCTGACAGGCTATAGTCCATGGGGTCTCAAAGACTTGAGCATGACTGAGCAACTTTCATTTTAACTTAACCATCACAGGCCAGTTAAAGTCCTAGCTCCACTCTGCTTTCTGGCCCCAACCCTCATAACTTTCTATGTGCGACCTTGGACAAATCAGCATCTACGAGCCTCAAGATCTTCATCAGGAAGATGGGCATAAGATTAACTACCTCATAGGGTTGTTGCAAGCACTCAGTTGATTAAGTCATAGTCATTTTTAAATTTATTTTCAAATATTTATTTATTTGGCTGCATCAGATCTTGGTTGCAGCATGTGGGATCTTTGTTCCATCATGTAGGATGGAACTCTCCAGGTGCAGCAGGCTGGCCCAGTCAATCCATGGCATGTGGGATCCTAGTTCCCCAACCAGGAATCGAACCTGCATCCCCTGCATTGCGAGGCGGATTCTGGACCGCCAGGGAAGTCCTGTTACAGTCGTTTAGAATGCCAAGGTCATGTTTACATGCTAACTTGCTTCAATCGTGTCCAACTCTTTGCAACACTTTGGACTGTAGCCCACCAGGTTCCTCCGTCCATGAAATTTTCTAGACAAGAATACTGGAGTAGGTTGCCATTTCCTCCTCCAGGGGACTTTCCCAACCCAGGGACTGAAGACACGTCTCTTGCATGGCCTGCAAGGCAGGTAGATTCTTTACTGCTGAGCCATCGGGGAACCCATTTCAAAGTGTACACAGATAACATTTGTCCCAGTTTACGTATAAAGAAGCTGAGGTTCCGAGTGAAGAGGTGACTGGCTGAAGGATAATAGCTGAATGGGGACCCGAATTCACCTCTCTGACTGCTCATCCTATAGTCCAGAGTTGGGGTGCTGCTGGGGAAGAGTGGGTCTTTAGACTCAGCAGGCCTGGCTCTGCCAACTTCTGGCTTCTAACCTCAGGCTCCTTACAACCTGACATGGGTTGGCCACGTTACCCTTGGAGTCTTCCTTTCCTCCTCTTTAAATGGGCATCTGTGAAGAAGGTAATTCTGAGGGTTTTATAAGATAATCAATTAAAACTCGAGCTCAGGTCTGGCACATAGTAGGTGGCCGATTATGGTATTAGATAGCCCAGAGCAGAATGGACCCCAGAACAGGAAGAGGAGGAAACGGTGAGTTTTCGTCTATGAACGGCTGTCCCCAAACACTCATTTTTTCCATGGTTGGGGTTTGTCTGGCAGAGTGAGGAAGGGGCAGGGACCAGGGGGAGGGAGGGAGGCAGCGGCTGGGGCCTAGGTTGAACCCCTTCCAGGGAGGGGAACTACAAACCAGCTGCCCCTGTCCCCCATGCCCCATGTGAGGCCCAGAGCCTGGGTGCAGTGGAATTCAGAATATCAGAAAGCAGATGCTATCTCCT
>NW_011495069.1:5344795-5351927 GCF_000754665.1 Bison bison bison
ACACACACACACACACACACAGGCCAACTCTGACCACCTTACAGGTGCCTAAACTGAGGCTCGGGAAGGAGGCTGGGACCTCCCTGAAGATCACCCAGCCACTGATCGTAGCCCAGGCCCCAGACACCCTCTCTCCTCCCTCGAGGGGATCTGGCCCTGAATTCCCACCAGCCTCCCTCCCTGCCCTGCCCACCAAGGAGCCACGCGGAGTGCCAGGCGGCCTGAGTGAGCCCTCCACCCCTTCTAGTCCCCAGGATCCGGAAGCAGCTGGACGCCTCTCGGAAGAGGTGAGTGAGCCCATGGTCTTCTCCTCTCTCTCCTCCAGCCTCCTACGCCCTCCCGCTTTTCTCCACTCACTCTCTGTTTCTCAGTCTCTTTTTCTCTCTGAGCGTCTCTTTCTCATGCTCATACTATCTCTCTCTGCGTTGGTCTCCCTGGCCCCACCCCAGCCCTTGACACACTTTCCCCTCTGTGCGTCCCTCTCCATGCACCAGGGGCTCTCCTGGGGGCTTCCCCGTAACAGTCTCCCCGCTCTGGGGCACGGGGTGATGGCCAGGTCCAGCTCTGTCACCGGGTCCAGGTGATCCCTGTCCCCCCGGGAGCCTCTGTCCCTCTCTGTGCGCACAGCCAGGGCGCAGGATGGACATGGCCCCACGCACGTTCCCGTCCCCAAGAACCGAGTCACGGAGTGACTTGAGGAGCTTCATAAGAACTTTACTCACCTTTGAAAATGGTCCTTCCTCCAAATCTTGTCTCTCCCACCCCTCCCCGCACAAACCTCCCCAGCTTTGAGCCCCCCAGCGACCCCCATCTCAGCCCTCTGGTCAACCCCTGCCCAGAGCTCTCAGACTGCCCCCTGCAGAGCAGGGTGGGCCTGTGGATCCCTCTTCAGATTCACCCCAAGGGGTCATCAGATGACCACAGAGTTCATTCCTAGTTAACTTTTGGCCTTGAGGTGACCAGGAGTCAGACAACCTGGGTTCAAATCCCTCCTCTGTCCTGTAACTGGCTAAGGGTGCTGGGCACGTGACTTTTCTTCTCTAGGCCTTGTTTTTCTTCATCAGTGGGTGGAACATAAACTATGGATTTGTAGTTGAAATTTAAGAAAGGGACGTTACTAAAGAAACCGGGGCTAGGGGGTCATGTGGCTGAATCTGTGGATTACCTCATTTACATACAACAGAATGTTTGCTCTGCAAGGGCCCTTTTTTGGGGAAACTGAGGCTGGGAGAAGGGAGACCACCTGCCAAGGGTCCGACAGCGAGAGGCAGCAATGCGCGGGCTTGAATTCTGGCCTGGCTCTCAGCGGTTACTCAGTGCAGATTATCAAAGACAACCGATTCCAGAAGGGAGATCAAAGGCCTGCTTCTTTATTCACAAAGAGAAATCCTCATTAAAACATGGCCAACGGCTGAGGCAGCCAGGGAGACGGGCCACGTATGCACAAAAAGAGAATTAATGATCCCAGGCAGATGGCGCCGAGCAGCAAGGGAGCCATTCAGAGAGTCTGAGCTGGGGAGAGCTCGGGCCAGCACAGAGGTGGTCTGGGAGGGCTTCCTGCAGGAGGAAGGGACTCAGGCCAGCCCTGTGGGAAAAGATAGGATGTCCCAGGAGAGTTGACTACAGCTGCTACTCATTGAGCACTTACTGTGTGCCAGGCACTGAAAGGATGAGACTCCTATACCCATTTTCCAGAGGAGAAAACTGAGAGGTAAGGGGCCTAAGCGATGCCAAGGGCAAGCCAGGGCCAGATGTTAAACCATGTCTGGGCTCTCCACACCTCCAAGCTCATCAGCACTGTGATGTGCTGCCCACGTAGGAATAGTACGTGCGCACGTGAGTCTCTGTGGATAAGAAGGGAATGAGGACATGTCCCCGGAGCAATTTGTCAAAAGCCAAAAGTCTGGGAAGTGGGGGTGGAAGGGCCTGGCTAGAACAGCATATTAGGGCCAGTCTGAGACAAAGTGCTTTGAAAGTGCTGGTTGAAGTGTTCAGCAATTACCCATTCTTTGATTTGACCAAATATTTCATGAGCGTCTGCTATGCAACAGATATTGTTTCAAACGCTAGGGGCACAGCAGTGACAAAAATAGACAGTGCGTGGTCTCATGGAACTGATCCCTTGGGGGGAAGGATGGAGAATAAACACATAAATAAATAAAATCATTTCAGATGTGTATTAGTCTCCCAGGGCTGCTGCAACAAACTGCCACAAACTGGGTGACTTCAGACAACAGAAATTTATCATCTCAGAGTTCTGGAGGCCAGAAGTCTGAAATCAAAGTGTGGCAGGACGCTGAGTCTTCTGAAGACTCTAGGTAAGAATCCTTTCTTGTCTCTTCCAGCTCCTGGTGGCACCTGGCATTTCTTGGTTCAAGACTGCATCAGTCCAATCTACCTCTGTCCTCATGTGACCCCTTCTCTGTGCCCTCTCCTCTTAATGATTCATCCCATTTTACAGAGGAGGAAACTGAGGCTCAGGGAAGAAAAAATAACTCACGGGAGGTCACCCAGCCAGGGGGTAAGGAGCCAAGTCCAGCTGATCCCCAAGGGCTAATGTGGGGACCCCAACATTGTACTACATGTAGGGGGGCTTGGCACTCATTACTTCTATAGGAGGAAGGCTCTTAACTCCAGGGGTGTCCACACTGAGGGAAAGGGCTCTCACCTCTGTAAGGTCCAGCCCTTTCCTCTGGCAGCAGCCCCGTGCTTTTCCTTTGGGGACCCCCAGGTTCCTCACACTATCTGGGCAATTTGAGAGGGGTTCATCCATCCCACCTCCCACTCTAAGCTGTGGGTACACGTCCCAGGCCTGGCCAATCAACATAAGCCATTCTCCTTATGGCAGCAGTGATTGGTTCAAAAATGGGTGTGTGACTCATGTCAGGCCAATGAGAATCTACCCAGGAATTGCGTGGGTGCTTATCGGGGTAAAGGAGCCATCTTTCTACTGGGCTTGCTATCCAGGAAGCCATTTTGCCAACACGTGGGCAGAGGACTTGGGGATCAAGTGCTTGAGGAGGAAAACAGAGGGAAGAGACCGGTGACTGACAGCGTAGTTGGAGGGCCTGGATCCAGCCCTGCCGGGGTGCTGCTAGCACATGCGCAGTGCTCACCCACCCGGTTGCCTGTGAAAGGACCAGAGCCGCCTGGGACTGGTGTTCTTGCAACCCAGATCAGACATAAGAGAACTCCCAGAACGGTATCAGAGTGCAGGACTGAGGTCGGGTCTGTGGCTTGATGTGCAAGAGCCCACATTTCAGTCCTCTGGCCTAGACCCTGCCTCTACCTGGCAGGCTGTCCAGATTGTCGAAACACAGCAGAGCATCTTCGGGTGCCTTTCTTACTGAAGCCCTGAACGCGCTGCTCCCCTGAATCTCCCCCCATCGCCCCCCATCTGGGCATCTTGTGCACCTCCCTAGAACTCCCACCCAGCTCCTGGGCGTCCAGCCACCCGCTCCTCCCATGTCCCCAGTTCCCCTCTGGGCTAAGCCTCTCCTTGGCTGCTCCTCCCTGGAGCTGGCTTGGATTACACTGTTTGCTCAGCAAGGCTGGGAGGAGACAGACTCCCACCCCCATCAGTTGGCTCCTGCCGGCTAGTGCACAGCCTGCAGGCCACACACCCCTTCCCGGCTCCCTGTTGGTCTCACAGCAGTGGGGGGCGGGGGTCAGTGCTCCCACCTCGGGGACCTTCCCGGGTCCTAGCAGCCCGGTGCGCAGTGATAGTCTCCCTCCCTGACCAAGTCATCCCCTCCGCAGCCCAGGAGCCAGTCTCTGGGTGCTGCACGTAGGGTCCACAGACATTTCACACTCAAGTAGTTCCAGACGCGATTTACCATCTCCTCCCCAAACTCTCCTCCACCAGAGCCTGGGCTGGGCGCTCAGGCACCTGAGCTGGGGCTGGAGCTGGAGCCGGAGCCTGCATCATAGCCCTGCAGCCAAAACCACGCCCCTGGCCCCGCCTCTCAGCCCTACCAACACCCCTGGAGCTTGCCCCTCCCCTTCAGGCCCCACAGCAGCTCAAAACCCGGCCTCCAGGACCCACTCAGCCAATTCACCCTCCTCACCGAGGGCTCTAGGGAGCCCCTTTCAGGGAGTTGGCGAGGTTGACATTTTTTTCATGAAAATAAGCCAGTCGTAATGAGTAAAAGCAGAGACCTTACTTTGCCAACAAAGGTCCGTCTAGTCAAAGCTATGGTTTTTCCAGTAGTCATGTATGGATGTGAGAGCTAGACTATAAAGAAAGCTGAGAGCCAAAGAATTGATGCTTTTGAACTGTGGTGTTGGAGAAGACTCCTGAGAGTCCCTTGGACTGCAAGGAGATCAAACCAGTCCATCCTAAAGGAAATCAGTCCTGAATATTCACTGGAGGGACTGATGTTGAAGCTGACACTCCAACAATTTGGCCATGTGATGTGAAGCATTGAGTCATTGGAAAAGACCCTGATGCTGGGAAAGATTGAAGGTGGGGGGAAAAGGGGAAGACAGAGGATGAGATGGTTGGATGGCATCACCAACTCGATGGATGTGAGTTTGACTGAATTCCGGGAGTTGGTGATGGACAGGGAGGCCTGGTGTGCTGCAGTCCATGGGGTCGTAAAGAGTCGGACACGACTG
Organism: Bison bison bison; assembly: GCF_000754665.1. Classification (NCBI taxonomy): domain Eukaryota; kingdom Metazoa; phylum Chordata; class Mammalia; order Artiodactyla; family Bovidae; genus Bison; species Bison bison. The sequence goes on from NW_011495069.1 coordinate 5,349,413, forward strand.
AGCAACTGAACGGAACTGAACTGGAAGAGATCTGTGGACTTCTCTGGTGGCACACTGGATAAGAATCTGCCTGCCACTGCAGAGGACATGGGTTTGATTCCTGGCCCGGGAAGATTCCCTATGCCACGGAGCAAAGAGCCCTATGCGCCACATCTCCTGAGCCCATGCTCTAGGGCCTGTGAGCCTGTGTGATGCAAAAGACCAAGTGCCTAGAGCCTGTTCTCCACAACAGGAGAAATACCACAGTGAGAAGCCCGAGCACCACAGTGAAGAATAACCCCGGCTCGCTGCAACCGGAGAAAGCCCACACGAAGCAACGAAGATCCAGCACTGCCAAGAAATAAAACAAATAAAATTTCTTGTAAAAACAAAGACATCACAAGACAAAGAAAAAGAATTCTGCAAAAATGTAAAACAGTGACACTCTGCCCACTAAATGTTTCTATTTTGGAAAATACAGTTATCTTTCATAAAAAATGTATTATTTATTTTAACATGTGATGAGTTTATTACCATTACTTTGAAATGAAATAATAAATACTTTTTAAGTCTTCTCAGTCTGCTGGACTGAATCCAAACTGTGTTGCTTATTCAAAGTTCCCTGAGGTTGTGTTCCCTCTTTTGTCTCCAGATCTCTGCCCACGCTATTCCCCCTGCCCCAAATACCCTCTTTTTCCTCCTTAATCTATTGTCTCTTCAGGATCAGAGTCAGGTCTCACTTCCTCCAGGAAGCCTGCCCTGATGCCTGTAGTCTCCTCTGTGCTCCCACCACTCTCATGCTGCCCCCTTTCAGAGCTCCTTTCAGGTTTCCCTTGGTGTATCTCCCTTACCAGACTGCAAGCTTCTCCCTCATCTCTGTACACCCCATACCTGGCACAGAGCCTGGCACTTGGTAGATGCTTAGTGAATTTTGCAGCTAAATGAAAAGCCTGTGGCAGATGGATAGATATTATTGGTGAGTTCAGAATCCCTATGTAGGACAAGTTTAAAGGTGGCTGTCTTGTCAGAAGGCATTTCCAAAGGTAGCTAAGGGGAGACCTGCAATGCAGGAGACGCAGGTTAGATCCCTGGGTCAGGAAGATCCCCTGGAGTAGGGCATGGCCACCCACTCCAGTATTCTTGCCTGCAGATCCCATGGAGAGAGGACCCTAGTGGGCTACAATCCATAGGGTGGCAAAGAGTTGGACATGACTGAAGCGACTTAGCACGCATACATGCATGAGATGGTGTTAAAGACAAGACCTCCCCTCTATTTCACAGAAATGTTTTGTAAACCATAAGGGGCTATGCACATGTAAGATTTTCATTATAATTGTTAGAAATAGGAAGGAACTTGGAGATAGCAGGTAACCTTAATCTTAGAGCTGAGGAAGATCTGAGCAATTGACTCATTCAAGCTCCTCAATTAAAGGTGAGAAGACTGAGGTTTGGATGGGAGGACTTACTTGTTGTGGACAGGGGGATCATCTTCTAATCTCCATTCCTAACCCCGAATCTCCCTCTGTCAATTCAAGGGGCCCTAGAATCATGGGAAACGTCCTCACCTGGACATCAACTACTTGCTTACGCTTGTGGAAGAAGCTCTTCCCCTGTTTTCATAGCTGTGAAAGTAAAGGGCCAGATAGACTAGCTCCAAAATGTGTTTCACTGTAACTGATCAGTAAGGAAAACATGTCCAACATCTTACAAAAAAACACAAATTAAAACAACAAAATAAAAAGCAATAATACCCAGTGTCAGCAGGCATGAACTGAAATGAGCAATCTTGATACTTTTGAGGCACTGTTAGTCAGTACCGTCAAATCCTACAGACAAAGTCTTTTAAATATGATGTGCGTACCCTTTGGCCTAGAAAACTCCACTTCTAGGATTTTATTGTAAGGAAACAATGAAAACATTGAATGCTGTTCATTGTTTATAATAATGAGAGAAAGAGAGAGACAGACAAAGATAGGTGTCAAAGGACACTGGCAATTACCAAAGATATACACAATGGAATAATTCTGTAACCACTCAAACCGATGATACACAGTGCATCTATGATGCAGAAAAATACTGACTAGGGAAGTTCAGTTCAGTTCAGTCGCTCAGTCATGTCCGACTCTTCGAGACCCCATGAATCACAGCACGCCAGGCCTCCCTGTCCATCACCAACTCCCGGAGTTCACTCAGACTCACGTCCATCGAGTCAGTGATGCCATCTAGCCATCTCATCCTCTGTCATCCCCTTCTCCTCCTGCCCCCAATCCCTCCCAGCATCAGAGTCTTTTCCAATGAATCGACTCTTCGCATGAGGTGGCCAAAGTATTGGAGTTTCAGCTTTAGCATCATTCCTTCCAAAGAAATTCCAGGGCTGATCTTCAGAATGGACTGGTTGGATCTCCTTGCAGTCCAAGGGACTCTCAAGAGTCTTCTTCAACACCATAGTTCAAAAGCATCAATTCTTCAGTGCTCAGCCTTCTTCACAGTCCAACTCTCACATCCATACATGACCACAGGAAAAACCATAGCCTTG
>NW_011495069.1:5352027-5354439 GCF_000754665.1 Bison bison bison
AAACCATAGCCTTGACTAGATGGACCTTTGTTGGCAAAGTAATGTCTCTGCTTTGAATATGCTATCTAGGTTGGTCATAACTTTCCTTCCAAGGAGTAAGCGTCTTTTAATTTCATGGCTGCAGTCACCATCTGCAGTGAGTTTGGAGCCCCCCAAAATAAAGTCTGACACTGTTTCCACTGTTTCCCCATCTATTTCCCATGAAGTGATGGGACCGGATGCCATGATCTTCGTTTTCTGAATGCTGAGCTTTAAGCCAACTTTTTCACTCTCCTCTTTCACTTTCATCAAGAGGCTTTTGAGTTCCTCTTCACTTTCTGCCATAAGGGTGGTGTCATCTGCATATCTGAGGTTATTGATATTTCTCCCGGCAATCTTGATTCCAGCTTGTGTTTCTTCCAGTCCAGCGTTTCTCATGATGTACTGCGCATATAAGTTAAATAAGCAGGGTGATAATATACAGCCTTGATGTACTCCTTTTCCTATTTGGAACCAGTCTGTTGTTCCATGTCCAGTTCTAACTGTTGCTTCCTGACCTGCATATAGGTTTCTCAAGAGGCAGGTCAGGTGGTCTGGTATTCCCATCTCTTTCAGAATTTAAGCAGATGATAAACAATAGGTAGCATATTCTTATTAGTGTTGTTGCTTTAAAATGTATGTTAAAAAACAAGAAAATATTCACTAAATGTTAAAGATGGTTATTATTGGGTGCTGGGATTAAGGGTGATTCAAAAGCTTACATCCTTTTAGAGCTGTTTTGCAGTGAGGTTGCTGAGAGTCGGACACGACTGAGCGACTTCACTTTATCTTTTCACTTTCATGCATTGGAGAAGGAAATGGCAACCCACTCCAGTGTTCTTGCCTGGAGAATCGCAGGGACAGGGGAGCCTGGTGGGCTGCCGTCTATAGGGTTGCACAGAGTCGGACACAAATGAAGCGACTTGGCAGCAGCAGCAGCAGCATGTATTACTTATAAAATAGAACCCAGTTCCTTTCAGCTCTGGAATTCTAGAATACGGGGCCCCTCCCTGGTCATGTCCCCATTAACATGAACTCGTCCCCCTCAGCCCTGGTGTGAATCATGGAAGACAAGAGTGACAGTCGACCAAAGAGGGACGGGGTTAGATGTGGAAATGCTGTGACCCTTTGGCCAGGACTTGAGAAATGGAAGTTGCCTGAGGGTGTCATCCATGAGAAGACCCTTCTGTGACTGCAGAGGCAGGAAACCCGGGGTCAGCGGAGACAAAATGTCCTCAGGGTGTGAAACGGGACTTGGAGCAAGGCCGGGGTGGGGACAGAGGGCAGCTGACCAGCTGGACGGCCAGTCCCAACATGGAGAATTCCAACAACCAGAGTATTCCAGGGCAATGCAGCTGCAGAGCCTTCAGAGCATGGCTGCTTCGTCCTCCCTTTCTATCCTCAAGGAAATGGAGGTCTAGCACAGCAAATCAGAAATGCCTTTAGGACCAAGTTCAACTACACATATTTGTTCCTACCTTTCGTCTACTTTCTTTACCTGACCATGTAAGCCAATAAAAACTGTATTTATGAAATCTATACAGAAATATGTAAGATGAAGTGAGATAGTAAAATAATCAACTGAATCCATAAAAAGCAAGACATGCCTTTAGAGACAACTGAGCTACTGCTCTCAAACTATCTATTGCAGAGGACCGTTTGGCTTTTATAACTTCCAGTCCATTTCCAATCCATCGCAGACTGAACCTTTTATAAAAGACAGTAAACGTAAATTATTACTAGTAAGCTATCTAATTCATACAAACAGAAAGTAGGAACTTCCCTGGTAGTCCAGCGGTTAAGACTTTACCTTTCAATGAAAAGGATGCATGTTTGATCTGGGGTTAGGGAATAAGATCCCACACACCTCATGGCCAAAAGATCAAAACAAATACAGAAACAGTATTGTAACACTTTCAACAACGACTTTAAAAATGGTCCACATTAAAAAAAAAAAATGACCTGGGGGGATGAGGGGAGAGGGGGATGGGGAGTTGTTTAAAGGACACAGAGTTACCATTTTGCAAGATGAAAATCTACAAGAGATTTGTTTCACAACCCTGTGAATATACTTTACACTACTGAACTGTTCATTTCAAAACGGTTAAGATGGTAAATTTTATATTATGATTTTTTTACCACAATAAACAAAGCCTCCGAACTTGCAGGGTTATAGATGCCAATACATAAGGTTCTATTTTGAATGGCAGTTGATGCTCCACAAAGCAGCGGTGCTAAAAGTGCAGGAAATGAGAGGAACATGCTGTATTTGTCTTAGAACATCTTATAAAATAATTACAAAAAGATGAATGACTCCGAAAATGAACATGCGATCGGATGCAGCAGCAATGCTGGATAGGGATGGGAGTTTGGCCACACCCTCCGTTTCTGCAC
>NW_011495069.1:5354539-5361662 GCF_000754665.1 Bison bison bison
CACCAGGCCACACATGAGTCATCTGGAGGCCTGCGTGTCACAACGCAAGCGATTTATTGAGGAAACCTGGAGCCTCCGTCAACCGTCACAGCACACTCCCGTGACCGTTTGGGCCCTGACACTGTTCAGGCCCCGAGGAAGGAAGGGAAATGCTGTTCATCCTTTACTGTGTCCTCAACACAAAACTTGACTGCCTCCAAATGCCGCCGACGCGTGTGGGATGCATGGGTGCTGACATTGCTGATGCGCCCTGCTTTGGAGGGCAGGGAGGCTTTGAACAGTGCAGGAAAAGCCTTTGCTTAGGAACCTCCCTGGTGGTCCAGTGGCTGAGGCTCCCAATACAGGGGCCAAGTCCAATCCCTGGTCAGGGACTAGATCCCACACGCTGCAGCTAAGCGCCCACATGCCACGGTGAAGATTCCAGGAGCTACAACGAAGGCTGAAGATCCCACGTGCCACAGCTAAGACCCAGTGCAGCCAAGTAAATAAATAATTTCTTTTTTAATGAAAGAAAAGCTGTTGCTCTTTGTTAAGAGAAAAGACAAATCAGTTGACTTGTTAGATCCTTCCTCTTAGCACAAAACCAGTAAATTCCCAGTGGTACCCAGCGTCCATTCCCTTGCCTCTTTTCATGTTCCAGTCTGTGCCTCCAGAGGTACTCAAAAAAAGCACATATAATCCAAAAGAGTTGCACAGGGCAGCTGGGGAACATTTTGCAATATCAAATAATCCGTATTATTCTTAAGCTGGTATACATGTAGGTCCGGATGTAACAAGCTTAGAGCGTGACACCGATCACTTACCTGAGTGTTAGATTTAGATATTGCTTTAAGAGACAGCAAAATTCAAGACATACGTGATATGATTTATGTGAAGAACTTAAGAGAGTTTGTAATATTTTCCACAATAATCATAATTTATCATATGCAATCCCATTACTGCATTTAAGCTTGCTACGTGAAACTCACAGCTCATTTCCAAATCTAAATATTGCTTTTAGAGTGGTATTGACAATTTCTTCCTACATCCTCAACAGAGCAAGTGTTCGCCAATTAAAATTGATTAGAAACTATCTGAGAAATACAATGACTTGAGACTTGTCAATTAGACTTGTCTAATTTCACATGACTAGAAACAGAACAGAAATTATAAGAAAACCTTGATTATCACAACACAATTATGGATTTTTGCCGAAATAAAGGCAGGGAAAACAAATTTGACAGAATGAATGTGTAATAACTTATGAACATGTCTGTCTTTATCACTCACTCAAACATCATCGGCCCATCAAGAGACAAGTGAGGCATGTGTAGTCATCGTTAATGCTTGGCTGACTTGCACTCATGTAAAAACCATCGCTTTAGACATATTTTGTATTTTGTTATAATGAACGTATAGTTGCCATAATTCACTTACTATTGATTAGCTTGATTCAAAACTTTAAAATATTTAGATATATAGTATGCAGAGCTCCATTTGTATCTCGCCCTATACCCCACAAATGATTGGATGGATTTGGCCAAGGGATCCGCCCAGGGCCACAAGTAATCCAAATGCTTTGTCTCTCCCATTCAAACATGCAGTTAATGAGCACCTAGGGGGACTTCCCTGGTGATCTCCCGGCTGAGACTGCACGCTCCCAGTGCAGGGGCCACAGGTGTGACCCCTGGTGGGGGAACTAGATCCCACGTGCTGCAACTGAGAGTTCAAGTGCCTCAACTAGAGATCCCACAAGCTGCAACGAGGATCAAAGATCTTGTGTGATACAACCCAGACCCAGCACGGCCGAATAAATAAATACATACATATAAATTAATCTTGTAAAATGAGCACCTACTGATTGCCAGGTGTGTGGATTTGGCCAAGCTATGTAATTTATAATCCCTGTTCTTGGGAGTGTACCCGCTCCTAGTGGAGCCAGAAAGACCTGTATCCAGTCACTGGATCACCTCTACGAGATGTCTGGCACATGGTTCCACACTGGCCAGCTTTTAATTCAAATGGACTGGGACTGGGGTCTTGCTTGAGTCCGCTGCATCCTTACTGAGTGGCCTTAGGCAAGTGTCATCTCCTAGCTGAGCCTTGGTTTTTTCCTCCGTAAGTGGGGATGATAACAATACCTACATCCTAAAGTTATGAGAGTTAAATGAGATTATGCGTGTGTTTTAGCTATCTATTACTGTGTGACAAATTATCCACCAAACTTCATGGCTTAAAATAACAAGCACTTATTACCTCCCAGGTTCTGTGGGTCACTGGCATTGCTGGGTGGTTCTGGCTCAGGATGTCTCGCCAGCCTGCAGTCAGAATGTTGGCAGGGGCTGCATTTGTCTGAAGGTTTGACTGGGGCTGGAGAATCTGCTTCCCTGCTGGCTCCTCCATGTAGCTGTTGGCAGCAGCCTCAGTCCCTTGCTGGCTACTTGCAGGAGGCCTTTGCTCCTTATCACCTGGGCGTCCCGACATGTACTTGAGTGTCCTCAACACATGCCAGCTAACTCTCCGCAGAGTGAGTGATCCAAGCAAGAGGAGAAAGCCACAGTGCTTTCTTTACGGCCAAGTCTCCAAAGACATGCATCATCACTTCTCCTTTATTGTATTAGTTAGAAGCAAGTCACTAAGCCCAGACCACCTTCAAGAGGAGGGAATTCGTCTCCACCTCCTGAAGGTAGGAGGAGCTTAGAATTTAGAGACATATTTTCAGACAGCATGAACCTGCTGAACAGAGGATCTGGTAAGTAAGCGTTCATTGTGAGCGCCATGATTATTTCCCATGTTTGTTCTTTGTTTGACGGTTAGCAGGGTTCTTTGCATTCTTTGCTGCATTTAATGTTCATAAGAACCCTGTGGTGTCATTATTCCCATCTTGCAGGTAAGGAAACAGGCTCAGAGAGAAGTGACTTACCTAGAGTCAAGCAGACGCTGGCGGCAGGGCAGGGCTGGAAGCCTGCCCACTGGCAGGACAGCAACCAGCCTGGCTACCTCTCATATTGCTTCCACACAAGATGGGAGTTCAAGCTCTGCATTTAGCAGTACCGGGAAATCTGAGAAGCCATAGAAATCTAGCAGACCATGGCCAAGGGCGGCAACTCTTCCAGGAAGAGAGGGTGGGACAGGATGGGGGGGTCCGGCGAGCACGCAGGAGACACGGGACGCGATGAGGTATGGCGGGCCTTCAAGCGCGAAGTGCTGGGCATGGGGGCAGGGGAGGGGTGACAGAGAGAGACTGGGCAGTGTGGACAGTACCAGAGGACAGACTGGTGCAAGTGACCGGGGCTGGGGCTTTCTGGCAGGGTGACGGGGACTGGATGGGCTTGGGGGTGGGGTGGTGCAGCCAGTGTTAGCCTTGGAGTGGTTCCTAGGTGACAGTGCCCCAGCCAAGGAGGCAGCAAATTTTGAGGACAAGTCTGGGGCTTGGAGACTTTCTCCTGTGGCCAAACTAAGTCTCTACCACCTCCAAGCTGTGTGCCACTGGGTGATCTCTAAACCTCTCTGAGTCTTTGTTTCCAGACACTAGTACCCACCGAAGTCCTTTTTGTGCCCCTGATACCTAGTATCAACACAGCTATCAGAATGCCTGTGACACCCCGTGGGGCCTAATTGTCTTCATGGGGCAGAAAAGCATAATTGTCTGGAGCTGTGCTAGCCACTAGCCATATATGGTTGCTGTTCAGTCGCTCAGTCCTGTCTGATGCTTTGCAGCCCCATGGACTGCAGCACACCAGGCTTCCCTGTTCTTTACCATCTCTTGGAACTTGCTCAAACTCATGTCCATTGAGTCGATGATGCCATCCAACCATCTCATCCTCTGTCGTCTGCTTCTCCTCCTACCTTCAATCTTTCCCAGCATCAGGGTCTTTTTTAATGAGTTGGTTCTTCACATCAGGTGGCCAAACTATTGGAGTTTCAGCTTCAGCATCAGTCCTTCCAATGAATATTCAGGACTGATTTCCTTTAAGATTGACTGGCTGGATCTCTTTGCTGTCCAAGGGACTCTCAAGAGTCTTCTCCAACACCACAGTTCAAAAGCATCAGTTCCTCAGCACTCAGACTTCTCTATGGTCCAACTCTCGCATCCATACATAACTACTGGAAAAACCATAGCTTTGACTAGATGGACCTTTGTTGGCAAAGTAATGTCTCTGCTTTTTAAATATGTGGTCCAGGTACGTAAATTCAAATATAAATTAAGTCAAATTAAAAATTCACTTTCTCAGTCACAATAGCCATATTTCAAGTTCTCCATCGCCACGTCGGACTTAGTGGCTACTCAGTTGGACCAAGTAGGATGGAACACTTGCATCACTGCAGAAGGTTCTATTGGACAGCATTGATTTAGAGCAGCAGGTCCAATAGAGAGATAATACAAGTCATGTGTGTAATCTTAAATTCTCTGGCAGCTACATTAAAGAAAAAGCAAAAATAAATAGATACATTAATTCTAACAAAATATTTTATTTAACCCAATATATCCTATTATTTTGACAGATAGCCAATTAAAAGTATTAATAATTTGTATTCTTTTTCTTTTCTTACTAGGCCTTTGAAATCAGTGTGAGTTTCACATTTAGGGCACATCTCAATTCCCACTGGGCAGATTTCAAGTGCTTGGTGGCCACGTGTGGCTAGTGGCTAGCGCACTGAGCAGAGCAGTAGGAGACCACAGACTCGGGGGCCGGCAGAGCTGGGACGAACACTCCCCCTTCACCTGCTGCAGTGCAGCGTGACCTCGGGCAAGTCATTTAGCCTTCCTGAGTCTCAATGTCCTTATCTGTAAAATGTCTGTGATTCTCTGTACGTAACATCATTATATAGGTGACACGACCATTTTCTATATGTAGAATTACTATATTACTAGATCATTATCTTCTATGTTATTATTATTATTACAGCAGCCAGTGCTGTGACCACTGTGAAGATTCATAAAGAGACGGGGTACAAGCCTTTGGCATAATGAATACTTCGGGGTGAACTCCTAATGCAGGCCGCTTGCAGTGGTGGTGGCAGTCACTGTCACAGGTCTGACTTCTGCACCAGACTGTGAGTTCCTGAAAGTCAGAGACCAGGATCTGCTTATTCTCTGCCCTCGCCCCCAACCCTTTCCCCCACATCTGACCCAGAGCTTCCCTCTGACTGGGCCTCACTCTGTGGTCAGACAAATACGAAGGCTGTTCAGCTTTCGAGTCAGCCCCCTCCCTCCAGGGCTGAGCTCAGAGCTCATGACTCAGGCTCAGCAAACATTTCAGCCTGTGAGGCAGTTGGTCGTTTAGAAATTCCCCCTTTGGTGAGTGGGGGCAAGGGGGTAAGAAAGCTCTGGGCTGGGAGAGAGGAGACCTGCTGATAACTCTCTCGGCCATCTTGGGTGGGTGCAATTCCCTCTCTGGCCTCAGTTTCTCAACTGTAAAATGAGCAGATCAAACCTGATGAATGTCAGGGCCCTCCAGAGGCAGCTATACAGCTGGTAACAAGGCCCCTGACCAGCCGGGCTATGCTCAGAGGCAGCGTCCCTTCTGACACACACTCTCCTGGGGAGCCCAGATCAGAATGCCCAGCCCCTACACTCTCAGGGAAAGTCAGGTCTGGCCCCCAGGTCTCCTGGCCCCAAGGTACCTACCATCCTTCTCCCTCCACAGAGGAGGGGGAGGAGATGGCACAGCCCCACACTCAGGAACCAGCTTGTCATCCTGGCTTGACCACTCACAGCTGTGTGACCTTCAGTAAGTTTCTTAACTTACCTCAGTTTCCTCATCCATAAAATGGGTATTGCTCCTTACCTCGTAGGGTTGTGGTGAACCTTAAATGAACTGTTGGGTATAAAGAGCTCGGAACAGTCCTCAGCTCTTGCAGGTTCTCTTCAAGTGTCAGTTACCTTATTTTTCACTGCTATATATACACAAGTGTGCGTGTGTGTGTGCATACATATAGTTTGATGTTATAGTATTATTTTATTACTGATACTATTATGTTACATGAACTATTGTGATAGTCATCCCACATGAAGCAGGTGGAAGAGGAGGCAGCATTGGCAGTATCGAGCCTTCCAGGTAGTTAGTGGACTTTATCTCATTCAGTCCTTACCTCAGCTCCAAGAGGGTGCTCTCTGTGGCCCCATTTCACAGATGAGGAGACTGAGGCTTAGGGGTGAAACAACTCACCCAGGGTCACACAGCCAGCAAGCAACAGAGCAGGGATTTGAACTCAGTTCTGACTCCAAAGGCCTCAGCCTTTCTCCCATGCCTCTGTCTCCTTGGAGAAGAAGAACTAAGCTTGGACTTCCCTGGTGGTCCAGTGGTTAAGAATTTGCCTTCCATTGCAGGCATGTGGATTCGATGCCTGATCGGGGGTGTTCTGCCTGCCATGTGGTACAACCAAAAAAAAAAAAAAAGGAAAAACCTAAGCTCTGGGTTCTATGGCTCAGGCTTCCCTTGTGGCTCAGCTGGTAAAGAATCCACCCGCAATGCGGGAGACCTGGGTTCTATCCCTGGGTTGGGAAGATCTCAACCTGGAGAAGGGAAAGGCTACCCACTCCAGTATTCTGGCCTGGAGAATTCCATGGACTATACAGTCCATGGGGTCACAAAGAGTCAGACATGATTGAACAACTTTCACTTACATTTTCTTTCTATGGCTCAGTTCCCATATGGAGACCAGTTCAAGATCCTCTCAGGTAGGAAAACATACCTTCCGACTCCCTCTAGAAGTTCTGGCCCCCAGCTGGGCACTGACAAGTCAGTTCAGTTCAGTTCTATTGCTCAGTCATTTCAGACTCCTTGTGACCCCATGGACTGCAGCACACCAGACTTCCCTGTCCATCACCAACTCCTGGAGCTTACTCAAACTCACATCCATCAAGTTGGTGATGCCATCCAACCACCTCATCCTCTGTCGTCCCCTTCTCCTCCTGCCTTCAATCTTTCCCAGCATCAGGGTCTTTTGAAATGAGTCAGTTCTTCACACCAGGTGGCCAAAGTATTGGAGCTTCACCTTCAGCATCAGTCCTTCCAGTGAATATTTAGGACTGATTTCCTTTAGGATGGACTGGTTGGATCTCCTTGCAGTCCAAGGGACTCTCAAGAGTCTTCTCCAACACCACAGTTCAAAAGCATCAATTCTTCAGTGCTCAGCT
>NW_011495069.1:5361762-5362197 GCF_000754665.1 Bison bison bison
AGCCATCAAGGTGCACGTGCAGAGCAGAGCAACCTGCAGAGAGAAGAAAGGGCACGGAAGCCTCATTACGAGCATCCTGAGAGAATATCTCCAGGGCTGAATGAGACAACATTCATGAAATGTTCAGCACAGCCCCTGGCAGCCAATGTTATTACTATCATTATCTCAATGGTTAGAGATGCCTTCAGTTCAGTTCAGTCGCTCAGTCGTGTCCAACTCTTTGCGACCCCATGAACCGCAGCACGCCAGGCTTCCCTGTCCATCACCAACTCCTGGAGTCCACCCAGACCCATGTCCATTGTGTTGGTGATGCCATCCAACCATCTCATTCTCCGCCGTCCCCTTTTCCTCCTGCCCTCAATCTTCCCCAGCATCAGGGTCTTTTCAAATGAGTCAGCTCTCTGCATCAGGTGGCCGAAGTATTGGAGTTTCAGC
>NW_011495069.1:5362297-5363422 GCF_000754665.1 Bison bison bison
AGTAATGTCTCTGCTTTTTAATATGCTGTCTAGGGTCTAATAAGTCAGGGTGCCTCCAAATGCCTCCCCCATGGCCCTAGTCCCAGCCATGGCCTTGGGGGGTGTTTTCTTGACAGGACTTTACTGGAGGCCAGAACAACCAGGGAGCTCAGAAATCTCCCCTTCCTTGGCTTCATTTGCATAATCCCCACAAGCCAATGCAGACCCAGCTTCCCTTTGTGATATTAATTAAGTGGAGGAAAATGTCTTGGGCGAGGAAAACTGGCTCCTGATTTTCAGCCACACTCCCCCACGCCATCCATCCTGCTTGCCCCTCCCAAATAGATCATGGGTATGGTGAGGAACTGGAACTGAGCGACAAGAGGTGTGAACCCACTCTCTTGTGTCCCCTCATTCCTGCGTTCCCCTGGGCCTGCCTAAGCCCCCTGAGCCACTGGGGGAAGGAAGGCCTGGCCCCTGATCAGAGATCAGCCATCGGTGGATGTTAAGTGTTCAATTGTGTGATAAAACATGCCATTTGCATTTAAAAATTAATCCCAGAGGAAAATAATAGACTATTAGTTAATGGGTAGAATTGACAAGCTGGCTGCTTTCCAATGCCATCTCAGGCAGTTACAGTGCTGAGCTCCGCACAGCCTTCGAGATGGTCCAAGAAAGATGAAAACCACCTGCCCGGTCTCCTTGGACTCCCCTTGAGCCCTGTGTCCCAGCTCCGTGGTTGGAAGTCTGAGGCCAGTTGCCAAGTCGGCTCTATAGCCCAGGGAATACCTAACTGCTGTCGCCCACTAACTGGCTGGCTGACCTTGAGTTAGTCACTTTCCTTCTCTGAGACTTGGTTTCTTCATTTATAAAAGGAGAGGGGTGCAGAAGCTGATGTCAGCTTCTTCCAAATTTAAAAGTTCTAGGGTCCCGGTCGTCACCAACAGCGAACACTTGTACTGAGGCACGTCGTATTGAAATCCTCTTCTCAGGAACAGTCTGTCCAAGAGAAGACTGGAAAGTTTGAGCCCACTACCGCCAACCTCTCCTCCTTCCCTCTTCTCAGAACCTCTCCTGGACCCCAGATAGCTGTTCCCATCCAGGCACAGAGACAGAAAAGTGCCAGGAGACCTGAGTTCTCGTCCC
>NW_011495069.1:5363522-5372469 GCF_000754665.1 Bison bison bison
ACAGCCCCTTTTCCTCCTGCCCTCAATCTTCCCCAGCATCAGGGTCTTTTCAAATGAGTCAGCTCTCTGCATCAGGTGGCCGAAGTATTGGAGTTTCAGCTTCAACATCAGTCCCTCCAATGAACACCCAGAACTGATCTCCTTTAGGATGGATTGGTTGGATCTCCTTGCAGTCCAAGGGACTCTCAAGAGTCTTCTCCAACACCACAGTTTAAAAGCATCAATTCTTCAGCACTCAGCTTTCTTTATAGCCCAACTCTCACAGCCATACATGACTACTGGAAAAACCATAGCCTTGACTAGATGGACTTTTGTTGGCAAAGTAATGTCTCTGCTTTTGAATATGCTGTCTAGGTTGGTCATAACTTTCCTTCCAAGGAGCAAGGGTCTTTTAATTTCATGGCTGCAGTCACCATCCATAGTGATTTTGGAGCCCAGAAAAATAAAGTCAGCCACTATTTCCACTGTTTCCCCATCTATTTGCCATGAAGTGATGGGACCGGATGCCGTGATCTTAATTTTCTGAATGTTGAGCTTTAAGCCAACTTTTTCACTCTTTTCTTTCACTTTCATCAAGAGGCTCTTTGGTTCTTCACTTTCTGCCATAAGAGATGCCTTAGATTCTGAATAATCACAGATCATGTTCAGGCCTCCTGAGGCTTTGCTGGGCTCCGTTAAGGCCTGATAATAGAGTAGAGCTTCCCGTTTTTTGATTGCCAGGTGCGTCCTTCCAAAAACTCCTGAGTCCACGTCTTGTAATCCAGAGAGTTATCACAGCTCATATGTCACCACCACCTGGAAGCCTGTCTGCTTGTCTTCATCTTCCTTCCTCTTCATCCACCCATCCACCCATTTGCTCAATGCCTCCGAAATACCTCCTTGGGCCTGGTCCTATGTAAACATGAACCGGTTTTGGTAGGGCTTCACTATTTGTCCTAATGGGGCTTCAGTCTTATCCCAGAGTGCTCAGCTTTACTTGGTTCTATGACTTTTTCTTTTCATGGACAAGGGTCCTTAAGGAATGCCTTATCTTTCCGTGGGTTTCCCCAACCCCAGTGTCCATCCCACTTTAAGCTTCTTTGGAAGGAGGCAGTTCTCCTGGGCCTTTAGTGCCTCCACACCCAGCTTACCAGCCCATCAACCCCACCCTGCTGCACCCCTGTTGCCAGGCACCTATCAAAACAGCTCTTTCAAACTCCGGGAGAGAGGCAAGTTGGGAAACGGCCAGGCAGGTGAGCAGCCATAAAAACCCTGTGTACTCCCGGTATGGCGCAGAGATCAAAGCCTCGTCTATCAGGCTCCAGAGTCAACTTAACAACCTTTTACCTGGACGTAACACTCCACAGTTTACAGAAGCAACTCCTATCTCCCGGCTCCTTTCAGCTCCCAACAGGGCCCCCTGCCACAAGGAGACTGAGAGTCAGGAAGTGACACAGCCGCTCAAAGCCTGGCAGAACGTCAACGGCGGCATTGGGATTTGAACTCGGTTCTCCTAAATCCAATGCCGCGTCATATCTATAGTCTCAGAAGGGCCTTTATCTGGGGGTCAGGACCCCTGGCACCCAGCCCCACATTCGTGAGACTGTTACGTGACAAAGTTAGCAAAGTCCCTTCCCCTCTTGGGTGCTGTTTCCACCACAATAATATGGAGAGGGCCGCTAGGCTCACTAGAGTCTTAGAAGGATCAAAGCAATCGTGGGTGTGAACAGGCTGCGGAAACAGGCTGCCCACTGCAAGCCAGAGGCTGCCCCCAAACCTTCTAGGACCCTCAGCTAGGAGAGGGATTATCCAAGCCCTCCCAGCTCCCAGGAAGAAGTGACTCTGGTTCTGGGTGGTAATTCCCATGGCTCACAGACACTGAGTAGCCTTTTACCGTGTGTTTCCAAAACCAAGACATTTCTCCCTGCTGATGGGAGAGAAGTCTCGATTCACTAAAGCAAAGCACTTTTAGAGTACCCACATGCCAGACCCTCTGGGACTCCAAGGGGGACAGGATGCAGTCTGCCCCAGAGGGGCTTCCTGTCAGGTGGCAAGCGTTTTGTGTGTGTCCTGTCCTTCCACACTTACAACAAACCTGTAAGGATTAGGACTGTTTATACGGAAACAACAACAACAACAACAACTGAGGCTCCAAGTGGTTGAGTATGCTCCCTGCTCAAGAGCACACAGGATATGAACACATACCTCCCTTAGCCCCAAAGCCCAGACTCTCTCCATCCCATGAGGCTCTTTACAAGAATCCAAGATGAAGGCAATTGACACATATGCCATTAGCATGCTGGGGAGCTTTAGAAAGAGGGCTAGGTCTATAGCAGGATTGCTGGAGGAGGTGGTATGTGATGAGGTCTTTGGAAGGTGGGGAGAATGTGGTCCATAGTGAAGCTGAGTATGAGAAGAATGCAGAGGTGGGAAATTGGAGGGAGCTCCTAGAGTCTCGGGCTTCCCAGCTGGCTCAGTGGTAAAGAGCCTGCAGGAGATGCAAGAGATGTGGGTTCAACCCCTGGGTTGGGAAGATCCCTTGGAATAGGAAACGGTAACCCGCTCCAGTATTCTTGCCTGGAAAATTCCATGGATAGAGGAGCCTGCTGGGCTATAGACCGTGAGGTCACAAAGAGGTAGACGCCATTGAGCACAGCACAGCACCTAAAGTCTTGAGGAAAACAGTTCGGCTGGAGCAGAGGGGACCTAGAGGTAAACAATGGAAGACAAGACTGGGAAGGTGAGTTGGACCCTGTTCTTGAGGGTCTTAAATGCCAGGCTAGGGCATCCGTATTAATATTTACTGCAAGGGAGCAGCCGGGAACCCCTGAAGACTTTTGAGCAGGAAATTGGCTCAACCAGAGATTTCAAGTTTCAGGAAAACCTTCCAGAGGTTGGTTGGAAGGTTAGAAGCAGAGATCTAGAGAAAGGGAATGAAACTAAAGAAGATCCACCCTCTATACTTTGCTTTTAGTTTCCATCTGACATCAAGGAGTTAAAAACATCCAGCATTTACTGTGGCCCAGCCTCAGAGCCAAGCATTTCACATACTGTCTCATTTCAACTTTCCAACTCGATGAGACACACTCTATTATCATCCCATGTTACAAATGAGGAAACCGAGACTGGCATCCCAAGGCCACAGGGCTCATAAGAGGTAGAGCTGGATTTGAACCTGGGCAGTCTTTCTCTCAAAGCTTCAGCCCTTCCGAATGAAAGCAGGCAGGAGATCCCTCTCCAGAATAAACACTCAGATGTCCTGCACTGTGGAAGGCTGGTCACAGAGTGACGCAGAGACACAGCAGTCAAAAGTGGAAACCCAGGAGCCCAGCACCTCCTGCCATTGGCTCCCTGGGCGGTGCTGTGCTCCTGGAGGGTGCATCCCCTTCCTGGACCGCCAGGTGGCAGTGGGGAGACTGGCGACAAGGAGCCACGGCCCAGCCCAGGCTTCTCCAAGTCACAAAAGCCCAGGGACTGGCAGTGAGGAAAGAGGCACAGCGTGGCTTTCAGGGCACCTGGGCTTCCTGGTAGTTCCCCGCCCCAATCCCCACCCCCGCTGTGCTCCGCGGGGCATTCAAAGCAGAGCTGGGCTTGCGGGCACCCTTAGGCGAGGCGGGAAGGCACAAAGGTTTCAGGGCCAGTCCTCCCCTGAAATGCCCGCTTTCCTAGTGGCTCAGCCGGTAAAGAATCTGCCTGCAATGCAGGAGACCCGGGTTCGATCCCTGGGTGGGGAAGATCCCCTGAAGAAGGAAATGGCAACCCACTCCAGTATTCTGGCCTGGAGAATCCTGGTGGGCTACCGTTCATGGGGTGGCAAAGAGTGGCCACCACTGAGCAATTAACACTTTGTTCCCCCCGGAAGAGTACACAGCCAATGGCAGTACTGTTGCATGAGGGTTTTGAACAACCCAGAGACATGTTAGCTCCACAGTGCTAGGTGGGGAAAAAAAGAAAAAAAAGGAGATAGCACTCTGCATACAGTAAGATTATAGTTGCATGCAAAATGCTTGTGCCGGGGGAAAATGCTTGAGGGGAAATGGGTAGGAACATTAACAATGTCTCTCAGGCTGGGGAAATTATGGGTTGGTTTTTGTTTCCCTTCTTAACTCTTCTATATCTACTTTATTTTTTACCAGTGAGTGTGTGCTACTTTTATCATGAGGTAGAAAATTTTTTCTTACAGGAGGTAAGGAAGATTTTACCCATCAATAAGACTTTTTTTTGTCTTTTAACTGTCACCTCCACCAGGAAGCTTTTCTTCCATATCTAGGAAGAGGTGCTGACTTCCTTCTCTGTGTCCCTGGAAGGAATGAACTGTCTTTATAAAAGGACGCTTTTCACTTCGTTGGGTAATTATTGATGTCAATGTCTGAATCCATGCTATTCAATATAGCAGCCAATTGCCACTTGCTACATGTGGTTATTGAGCATTCCAAATGTGGCTGGTGCAAACTGAGAAATGAAGACATATAAAATACACACCAAACTTCAAAGACCTAGTACAGAAAAAAAGGTAAAATAGTTCATTAATTACATGTTGAAATGATAATATTTTGGATATATTGGGTTAAATAAGTATATTAAAATTCATTTCACCTGTTTTTTTATTTTTTTAATGTGGCTGATGGAAAATTTTTAAATTACATAACGGTCTTGTATTGTATTCTACTGGACAGTGCTGAACTTCATAAGCATAGATCTGTAACGTCCATTTCAGGCCCGGAGAGGGAAAGGATCCTGCTGAGGTCACACAGCAAACTAGCTCAAGAACTAGAACTTGAGGCAAGTCGGCTACAAGTCTCTCCCGGGCCTGGCAATGGCTGCAGGTGAGGTCTGAATTGTAAGCGGCCACATGCGCTCATCAGCCCTGCACTTGAGCAGGCAAAGGGCGTAGGATGGGAGTTGGAGACCTAGAAACACTGAGAGATGACCTCTAAGGTCTCTCCAGGCTGTCCCTCAGCATAGCACTTTCCTTCCAGAAGCCCTGCCTGAAGGCTTTTCCAGTTGGAAGGACTCAGGGAAGGCTGAGCAGACCCAGAGCGCAGTGGCATCCCTGGGCATGGCTGAGATGAGGACACAGGTCCTGCTGTCCCCACTAAACCCACAACATCAAGGGAGTCAGGGCTGAAAGTGGCCTCAGAGAAACCCCCGTGGCCAGTGCCCTCATTTTCATTGGTGCCAAGTGGGGCCCGGTAGAGTGCCCTGCCCAAGCTCACACAGAGTTAGGGGAGGGCTGGGACACACCCTGGAGTCTCAGTCTAGGGTATAGGGGCCGGGGAGCCCTCTAGACCAGGAGGATGGTGGCATGGATTGGCACCCGGGCTGCCCCCAGGCCCTGCTGAACCGGGCTCATACTTCTTCCTCTACCTCAGTGCATTCTCTACGCACAACCCTTGATGGCTGCCCACTGCGGTTAAAATGCAATTATTTTCCTCCCCCACCACGTCATCCCCTCCACACTCCCATTGCTTCCTAGAAGGTACCTTGTATATTCCCACCCCAGAGCCTTTGCATTTGCAGACCCTTCCACCTGAAACCCTTCCTCCGCACTTTTGCAGGCAGGACTCCCATCATCCAGCTTTCAGACAGGCCTTGTCTGATCCCCCTGGTTAGCATAGTCCCCTCCTCTCGGTCACTCACTGTCCCATTACCTTTGGTACCCCCTTCCTAGCATTCATCATAATTATCTTGTCCATGCATAGGTCTTACACAGCAGAATGGAGGTTCTAGAAGAGCAGGGTCTTGTCGGGCAGATCCGCAGTTGGGTACCCTGCCTCCCCAGTAACTGGCATGTAGGAAGGGCCCAATGAATGTTTATTAATCAAATTTGACTGTAAGTGACATGCACAGATCACATCACTGAAGCCTAGTTCTAGCTGCACCCCGAATTTGCCATATGCCCTTGGACAAGTACTTTTTTCGCCCTCTCTGAGCCCCGGTTTCCCCTTCTGAAAAATGGAGTTCCCACTGCTGCCAGGCTGGCTGGCAGGATGGGCTGGTTGAATTAGCATCAGTCGAGTTGATGGGTGTGAATGCTGCTTTGTAAACTGTTAAAGCGTGATTGCAAATGCGAGTAGCTGTTGTCATTAGACAAATGAGGCTCAAAGCCGCCTCTTCCTCTGCTGAGGAGGGGACTGGGTCAGAGGTTCTCTGGGGCCTCCTGCCCTGAGTGCTTGTTGTTCAGAGTCCGGGCACTGCCTGCAGGCAGCTCCCAGTCTGAAGGGGTGGTAGGGACAAAATGCAGATCAGAAACAAACAAGCTGAGACACCAGTACTCGGCTGGCTGCGAGGGGCTGCCCATCTTTCAGGAAACAGATAACAGGTGCAAACAGTCTGAGGGGGGTGAGGCCAATGTCAATTAAAGCTCCTGGTGGGGGGCACGGGGCGGGGGCAAATCCAAGCCATTAGGGTGGAGAGGGCAACCAGGTGGAGTGCATAGCTGGGACAAAGGCACAGCTGAAGGCAGTTGCCACAGAGACCAGTGAGGAGGGGCCTGGCCAGACTGCAAAACCCAGCCACCCTATGGGGTCCCAAACAGGGAGTAAGATAATGTGTAGGGAGGAGAAGATGAGAGAGAATGGGGCTTTATTTTATTATTATCACTATTTCCCTGCAGTCAGTTAAAGGCCCTGGACTGGTATCTATTTAATTATACAGGATTGAGGGAGTCACTTCCATCTTTCAGACTCAGTTTTCTCTTCTGCGAAAAGAGGAGGTGGGAAGTTGACAGATGACTCCCTGAATTCTTCGTGTCCATGAAAGGCACAAGGGGCAATCAGTGTTGGGGTTAGAAGGGCCTGGGTTGAATTTAAACCCTGACTTGCTTTGTGACCTTGATCAAATCGTCTGGTCTCCAATTTCATCACCTGAAAAGGTGAGCACCTACCTCATCGCGTTGAAAGATGATGGTGAACACTGCATAAGCAGAGCTTAGCCCAGGGCCTGGTGTGCTCATCACATGCTCAGCTGTCTCCAACTCTGGTACCAGGTTCTTAATAAATACCACTGCTGTTTCTATTTGGCATCAGAGAAGGAGGTACCACTGGGGTGGGAAGATGGGGCAAGGGTCCCAGGGGCTAGAAACAGGCCAGAAGTGCTGAATCCCCCTTAGCACATAGCTTTCGTTGTTGTTCAGTCACTAAGTCTGTGTCCGACTCTTTGCGACCCCACGGACTGCAGCACACCAGGCTTCCCTGTCCTTCACTATCTCCTGGAGTATGCTCAAATTTATGTCCACTGAGTTGGTGATGCTATCTAACCAGCGCATAGTAGGTGCTCACAAAATATTTCTTGATTTGGGGAAGAGATAAGGCTTTCCAGGTAGCGCTCGTGGTAAAGAACTCACCTGCCAATGCAGGAGACTTAAGAGAGACGTGCTTCATCCCTGGGTCAGGAAGATCCCCTGGAGGAAGGCATGGCAACCTGTTCTAGTATTCTTGCCTAGAGAATCCCACGGACAGAGGAACCCAGCAGGCTACGGTCCATAGGGTCACAGAGAGTCGGGAAGACTGAAGCTTAGCACACAGGCACCTGGATGCTGACCCTGGCGAGGAGAGCAGCTTGGAGCCTCTTGCCCAGGAGAGGGAGTCTTGCCCCAGGATGGGCCAAGCTCAGGCTCTCTCAAACCCTGGGTCCCCTGCAAAGCTGAGAAGCAGGAACTAAAAATAAAAGCCAGCCACACCCCAGTGGATTTTGACCCTGGCCAAGGAGTCTGAAGCCTCCCAGGAGCAACCCCCCACCTCATTTCCTCTCTCTGCTCCCATTGGCTTCGTCGCCTTCCCAGGCAGTCTCCGCCAGCCCTTCTGGCCTCCTTTCTCCTGGGGAACTTTCAGGATGAGGCCCACTTCAGTTGGACCCTGAAAGCCTCTGAAGATGACCCCACTTTTCCAAACTGTCAATGGGGTCTCTGAGTGTCTGGTGTCCTTTTCTTGGTATGAGCTGTAGGGTGCATCTGAAGAGGGGGATCGCTGGGACATGCTGACAGTGCCTGGGACAAAGGGTTTGGAGAGGTCTGGGTGCCTTCAGTTGGACTGAAACCCTGTGGGCCTCACAGGGCCCTTACACCCACTCCACGGGGCAGGGAGCTCCTGGTGAAGTCTGGTTTTTCAGCAGTGTGGCTCCCAAAGGCCAGAGGCCCCGACTGGGTGATTCCTGCCACCCCCCTGCAGCTCACCAACCATCCAGCCTCAGCAAAGCCCTTAATGGTGATGAAGGCTGTCAGAGCAGGGATGGAACCAGGGGTTGTGCCCTCCCTGAAGGGACACACCACAGCACAAAACCACGGTGGCACGCACAGGTCCATCCCACAAAGGGGTGGGGTGGTCTGCCCAGATACCCGCCCTCTGCACCACCCCTGAACTGCCCTGGGAACAAGATGAACAGAGAGGGAGAAATTCAGTGTATATAGACAGAAGGGTATCCAGGGAGGGGCTCGCGGGCTTGCTCAGAACCAGGCAGGAAGAGTAGGTCTGGGGTCTGCCTGCCAGCGCCCGGCCCCCCCGTGCCAGAGTGACCCCCACACCCCACCCACCCCAGGGCCCAGCGTCAGCGCCAAGGCCCGCTCTCCCAGGCGGAGGCCCCAGCCCAGCCCCAGCGCCTGGGAAAGCCGCCTGTTTTGTTCCCATCTCCACACACCCCCCCACCTCTTTTTTTTTTTTTCTCTCTCTCTCTCATTCATTGCAGTTCGGTCCCTTTCGGAGCTGCAGGGACCCGGGTTGCAGGGCTGAGGCGAGGGGGTGGCCCTCCCGGCCCTGACAGGTAGGGCCCGCCCCGCTTTGAGCAGCCCCTTCCCTCGCCCTCTCCCCTCACCCCTCCCCGGGTCCCCTCTCCCTGCCCCTGTCAGCCGCGCCAGACGCTCTCCGGCTTTGCAGCATTCAATAAAAATTCAGAAACATTTGGGCTGAAATCGCTGCTTTATCTGGAGGAGCCACAGCGCCGGGAGAGACCACTGCTGCGCGGGGGGAGCCCG
>NW_011495069.1:5373400-5387635 GCF_000754665.1 Bison bison bison
GACTGGCAGAGTGGAAGTGAGCGCGGCAGCACCCCGCGCCGGTGCCTGCCCATCGCCCGCGGCGTACAATGGGGTCCCCTCCCCTGGAGGACTGCGGGGGGGATGGGTCCGTGGGCATCTCTGGGCCGCGCGGGGTCTCCGGGCACCCCTGCCGGCCACCGCCCCGCTGGCGGCAGAGCTCAGCGTGGCTGCTGGAGCCCCGGGAACTCTCCAGCTGCCGCCAGGGCCGGACCAGATGCTCTTGCCATGTGTTGGCCTTGGCCAGGGTCGCTGGGCCCTCTCCCCCATGGCCTCGTGTGTCGGTCCCACCCGACCCCCAAGGAAACAGGGCGGCTGCCCAGTCTCCCGAACCAGCTTGCTCTGGAGGGCAAGTTAGTGGGGTCTGGGTGTGTCCCCCAGAAATGGCCAAGCCTGTGGGGCAAGAAATGAACGTGAATAATGGTTCTCATGTGTACTGCACTTTACAGTTTTCAACCCGCTTTACAGTTCATGAAGTACTTTGCACTATATGCAAAGTACTGTGGTTTACAACGTGCGGCACAGTTGACAAGGTGCTTGAAGCTTTACGAAGTGCTTTCCCACCCGCAATTTTGTTGGATTCCCCAAAATAAGCCTTCCAGGGAATCCAGATGGGTTAGAGTCTTAACTTCTTTTACTAGAAAGGGAAACCAAGGCCCAGAAAAGCCAGTGCTTCGCGCCTTGGCCCTTGGGTGATAAAAATAGAATGGGGGTCTGGAGTCTGGGAAGCTTGTGCTCTGTTCATTTTGGTGGGTCTTCCCGTCCCTAAACAGGCTACCTTCTCCAGGATTCTGCCACCTTAGGCCCGAGGGGTACCCTCATCTTGGGCCATTTGGGGGTGATGCGAAGCCCCTTTCCCTCTTGCAGCTCAAAAAACCCAAAAAAACCAAACCCAAAAATAACCCGATGGAACCAGGCATGGAGCCTGCAGACTCTGGGAAAGGATGGATGGGGGATCCCATGTGATAACTTTAGTTTCTGTCTCAGTAATGAGTGCTTTAGTGACCACAGTTCAGGGGGTGGAGGGGGTGTCCCTGGATGGCAGCCATAGTTTCTGGCACGGAAGCAGCTGTCCCAAGGCTCCCGGAGGGTTTGACGGCTGCCTGAGGTTTCCCAGCGTGGGGCCCCTGGGGCACCAGGGTGCCACGAGCCCTGGGTGTGCAGGGCAGCCCTGAGACCTGGCTGCTGGCGGGAGCTCCCTGGAATAGGGCTGAGGTACCACTTATTAGCTCTGGCTTTGGGGAAATGACTCATGCATTGGCCCGCTATACATTGGGATGTTTACAGTATTATGGGGAGCTTGGCATAAATATTGCTCTTTGGGTTGTAGTCAGCGGTGCTGGAGGGGAAGAAAATTGGCCCCTCTCGCGTTGGAAAAGGCCCTGGGTGTGTTTTTAATTACCGGGGTAGGGGGGGTAGATGGAAGGGCCACGTCTATCCAGGCCTGGCCCTGGCGGGGGGCGGTCAGAATCTGGTGGGCTCTGGCCAGAGCGGACCCTGGGCCCTGGATACAGGGCTGATCAGCTGCTGACGTCCCAGGAGGGCGTGGCGGCGTGGGCTGCCACTTGGGGGCAGACTGGGAGGCGGGCTGCAGTGGGCATCCCGAACCTTGCTTCAGGCTCTTCCTTTCTCCCTGCATACTCTGGAGTCTAGTCCATTAGGCGTTAAGAAGGAGCTGGCCTAACAGAGGGGGAGATGGTGTGAGATGGAGGTCAGAGGCCTGGCTTCTCACTTACTCGGGGACCACTAGACCAGCTCCCTGCCCTACAGGGAGCTCAGTTTCCCTGAGTCCAGAATGTTCGACCTAGCCTCCTAAGATTCACATGCACCCTCCTTGCCTTCCCTGAGCCTCAGTGTTCTCATCTGCCAAGTGAGGGTAATCATGTTGGTCCTGCCTGTCTCACAGGCATGTCTGTGAGATTCAGACCAGATAATGGATGGGAAGAAGTCACCTTGAAGATCTGCATGGCCTCTGGGGGATGGAAGATGGGCAGTGCTGCTCGTGACACAACCCTGAAGAGACAGGAGCCTCCCGGGAGCAGGACAGACTGTGGAAGCAGACCTGAAGCCTGGGGTGATGAGGGAGCAGCCCTTGGGTCTCCTGGTACCCAGAGATGTGCAGCCGCAACTCCTGGCCCATCCCCCTCTTCCTACCCAGTAGTAACCATGCTGTCCTGAGCGTTAAGGTCTAGAAAATTCCCAGCCTTTGAGGGAGGAGACAGGATGTGTGTAGTTTCTGGGGGTGGGGAGGGCGGCACTAGTGGTAAAGAACCCGCCTGCCAATTCAGGAGACGTAAGAGATGCGGGTTCGATCCCTGGGTGGGGGAAGATCCCCTGGAGAAGGAAATGGCAACCCACTCCAGTATTCTTGCCCGGAGAATCCCACAGACAGAGGAGCCTGGTGGGCTATGGTTCTTAGGGTCGCAAAGAGTCAAACACGACTGAAGCGACTTAGCACACAGCATGGGGGCTAGGTTAGGATGGCAAGCTTAGTATCTCCCCAAATCGTGAGACCCCCCCCCAAAAGAAACCTAAGTCTGGAGCATCTGGATGCTTTGAGGGGATGGTAGTGCCCACGGGGTTGTGTCCAACAGGAGAAGACATCAGTGGTGGACCAGCTGCTAGTGAAAGTCGCTCAGTCGTGCCCGATTGTATAGTCCATGGAATTCTCCAGGCCAGAATATTGGAGTGGGTATCCTTTCCCTCCTCCAGGGGGTCTTCCCAACCCAGGGATCGAACCCAGGTCTCCCACATTGCAGGCGGATTCTTTACCAGCTGAGCCACCAGGGAGGTCTGGACCAGCCACTAGGTGGAATCCAAAAGTTGAAGTCTAGCGAAAATCCATCTCCTCTGCACATTTGTTCTTTTTTTTTTCCTGAAGATTTTTTAATATAGGCCACTTGTGAAGTCTTTATTGAATTGGTTGCGGTATTGCTTCCATTGTATCTTTTGGTTTTCTGGCCATAAGGCACGTGGGATCTCAGCTCTGCTCCCAGGGATCGAACTGGCACCACTTGCATTGGAAGGCAAAGTCTTAACCACTGGACTGCCAGTGAAGTCCCTGTACATTCATTCTTTTGGTTTCCAAATATTTATGGAGCGTGTTTTCTAGCTGGTGTGGTGCTGGGCCCTGGGGCGGGCAGGGAGACGGGACAAACTGACAGGGAAGCCGTTGGCAAGGTACAATGTGACAAGTGTGTCCCGGGTCCTGCCAGGAGGCAGTCGTGCGCCACCTGCGGGAGCAGCAGCCATGTCGGATGGAAGCCAGTTACTTTGTCATTTATAGCTTTATTCTTTGCCTCATTTTCTTACTTCCTGTTCTCCCTGCCTCGAAACTTTCTCAGCCACCTGTCATATTAATGAACTGTGTTCCCAAAAAGCTAAGGAGGTTGAGTTTGGGACCGAGAGGAGGCAAAGTCTTGGCCTGGAAGAAGGAACAGCGTGTGTAAAGACCTGGAGACACGATGATTGGAGTGTGATTCTTGGGTGTATCTGAGGGAGACGGATGTTAACGGCAGCAAGGGGGGATTAGGCTGAGAAGTTTGGGCTTGATGCTTAGGGCACTGGGGAGCCACTGAAGGTTCTTGAGCCACAGGGGACTTGGCCAGATTTGTTTGTGGAAAGATCACTGGCTTCCAGTGTGTGGGAATCTTCAGATGGGCTACAACCTGTCCTGTACAGTAAAGAAAAGGCCAGCTTGTCTGTTCCCGGCTAGGCTGTGAGCTCCCTGAGGGAGCTCAGTTTTGTGTCCATGGTGGTAATAAAAAGAAAGTGAGGTCTCTCAGTCATGTCCAACTCTTTGCGACCCCATGGGCTGTAGCCCACCAGGCTCCTCTGTCCATGGAATTTTCCAGGCAAGAGTGGGTTGCCATTTCCTTCTCCAGGGGATCTTCCCAACCCAGAGATCAAACCCGGGTCTCCCGCATTGCAGGCAGATGCTTTACCATCTGAGCCACCAGGGAAGCCCAATAGTAGTAAAAAAGATCTCTGTTCAAATGCTGCTCCCAGAGGCCTTCCCTGATTACCTCCTCTAACACAGACTCAGTTCAGACACGTTCTATCCCTCCTGTTTTGTCGTACTTCAGAATACCCACTGCCATCTGAAATGGTATCAAAGACTTGTTGCTTTCCTTGTTTAGTGTCCGTCTTGCCCACTAGACCGTAAACTCCAAGAGATGAGAGGGTTTTTCTAAATTTATTTTTTTTAATTTAAAAATTTAATTATTTTTTGGCTACACTAGACAGCCTACGGGATCTTTGTCTCCCCCACCGGGAATCAAACCCATGGCCCCCACAGTGGAAGCGTGAAGTCCTAACCTCTGGTCTGCCAGGGAAGTCCTGAGGTTTTTGTTTTCCCTGTTTGCTGCGGCAGCCGGGTGCCCTGAACTGAACCCAGTCACCCGGTGCCCTGAACTGAAAGGAACTAAGGAACGCTGAATGAATGAATGAGTGTGGAGTGAACAAACAAATGAATACATTATATTGTGCTATACAGTAAGTGTCGGGAGAATGATACAGAGACGAAGGAGGGAGTCCCTCTGGCCGGGGAGATGAAGGAAATCTTCCCAGAGGGAGAAGCAGAGGGCAGATGTGAGCAGAGATACAGAATGCAGGAAGATGTGTGGGGATAATAACGAGATCAGTTCAGCCAGAGCTGAGGATTCAAATGGACCGGCGGCAGCTCTGTGCCAAGCAAGTCCGCTCCTTACGGGGTCGAGGGAGACTGCCCGCCCCTTCCCCCCATGCACGTCTTGTACTGTCCCACCCCCAGCCCAGCCCTCTGCTGGGCCCACCTCTTGGGCATTACCTATCTAAGATCCAGCGACCTTCAGTGGGATTAATTTAGAATTGGTTTTCCTTTTATGTTTATTTCTCCTGCTTCTCATTTTTAAAGGAGGCTGCTTTCATGTATTCGTCTTAGCCAGGAAATCAGGGCTTAGATTTAAAGCCCGAATGCTGTAGAATTCAAAAGCAAGTTGACTTATTCATTTATTCCTCCATCCATCCATATGTTTTAAAAGAGTCGCCAGGCACCCTCTTCATGTCAGGTGCTGGGTGGGGAGAAAGGATTCCAACTTCAGTGGGAAACAAGGGTGGCCAACTTCCAGGACCCTGTGGGGCAGAGAAAAGGCACAGCCTTTCTGGGCAATCAGACCTGGGTCCAAACCCCCCAGCCCTGCACACTGTGTGTGCCCTGGGCAAGGAGCTGGACTCCCATTTCCTGAGGGGTTCCTGGGGACACTCACACAAAGTGTCAGGCACACCACGGGGGAGGAAGAGGGGAAGGGATGGTTAGGGAGTTTGGGATGGACATGTACACGCTGCTTGGTTTAAAACAGATAACCGACCGACGAGGACCTACAGGGAGCTCTGTTCGATGTTACGTCACAGCCTGGATGGGAGGGGAGTTTGGGGGAGAATGGATACATGTATGTGTATGGCTGAGTCCCTTTGCTGTCCACCTGAAAGTATGACAACATTTTCATCGGCTGTACCCCAATATAAAATAGAGTCAAAAAAAAAAGAAGTGTCAGGTACTGGTCTGTGTAGAGGTTGTTCTCAGCCCCTCCAAAGTCCTTGTCCTTGGAGTGAATGCCTGTGATCGGTGATAGCTGTGTCCTAATTCACTTTCCCTCTTTCTGGCATTTAGACTGTTCAGTCCACAAACCAAACTTCAGTGTCTCCCCCAATCCAGCACACAGACTCCCAACTGCTCCTGCCTTGGGATGGCGACCCCCCAAGTGTGAGCAGGCCCAGAGCCCCATCTCTGCCTCTTTCTTCAGGGCTCTGTCGGGGGAAAATACTTGCTTCTTACCATGGCAGGGAATTGGAAAAGGGGCTCTCAACTGGGGTCCACAGGCCTTAGTTATGGGACCCTGGGATCACCCTGAAATTATAATAGAATGTTGGCTGTGACCATAGATTTTCCTAGGAAGCGGGGTCTTAGCTTTCAGAAGATTCTCAAAACAGTTGTGAAAACACAAGCCCATACCCAGGCTCTCAGTGAGGGCGTTTGAATCCTTGGTTGGTCCTGAGACCCCACTGCCAGCTCCCTCTGCCCTGCCATGGCCCCAGACCCTCCCAGGGGGCGGGGGTTGTCCTTCCTAATGCCTTTGGCCGCCTCCACTTCATCAAGGTTCTGCATCAACCCCAAAGCCAGGGTGGGGGCAGGTTGTCTGGGCAGCTTGCCGGGGACTCCGCAAGGCCGAGGGTCACAGCTGGTCAGCTTGGCCTGCCCAGAGCTTACCTATGAGCTTAGGGTGGAGGTCGGACCCCTGCAGGCAGAGAGATCCATAAAGGAAGGGGCTGAGGATAGAACTGGCCGGTGACAGGAGGCCTGGGCTGGACAAGGGAGGGGGTGCCCTGCTCCCTCTGAGGGTGGAGGGGTGAGACCAGGAGAGCCTCCAGGCAGTGGCGGACCCGGTCTGCACCTCTGACCAAAGCCCCATCCCATCCTGTGGCCTGGCCTGCTTGCCTGACTTTGCTGGAGATTTGATAGATCCAGCTGGAGCCCAGGGATCAGTAACTTTTAACTCTCTTCCCAGGTCTTTCCGTTGGGCAGGTGGGGACTCCTGGGAAAGAGGAAGAGAAACCTCAGCAGGAAACTGGAAAAGGCCAAAACGAAGTAAAGTCAGTCTGAGTTAGTGCCCACCAGCCCAGGCCGCCGGCCTGCTGGTGAACGGAAGGAGACTTGGTAGGGGGAGGGCAGGGCAGGGCAGGGCAGAATGTTTGCACACCTCTCAGGGATGGGGTGGGCCATTGATCTGACAGCACCTGGAAGCTTCCTGATTGGGATCAACTGTCTGATAAGGCTGCCTTGAAAGCATTTTAGGGTTTTAGGGCCTTTTAAAGCAGGTGCCTTCCGGAGGGTGAAGAGGAGACACCTGTCTCCCAAGTGCTTCTGTATCACCTGCAGTGAGGGGCTTGCTTAGACCACCTTAGCCTGGGCCGTGCTCAGTGAGCTTCCTGGAGCTATCTGGAGCCCTGCCGAAGCCCCCTCAGGATAGGGGTATCCTCAGGGAAGAGACCTTGTCTGCTCTGTGCCCTTGAGCAAGCGGTGTGCTGTCTGAGCCTCAGTTTGCTGATCCGTAAACTGGGGATACTGCCTGTCGGAGGCTCGTAGTGAGGGTTAAATGAGGTCCCGTATACAGCGGCCAGCAGAGCAGCCTGGTCTGCGGCCCTGCCGATGTTTATCCGTTGTCAGGACTGTGAAATGTCCACACCCTTGTTCCCCGCCAGACTACTTGCTCCTGTCTTTGAAATCCCAGAGCCCTTTGGCCAAGCCCTGACCACTGTCTTGTTCCGTAAACAGCAGAGCCTAGGGGTCACAAGGATGTCTGGAGTCAGGCTGCCTGTGTGTCCTCTGGTCGGTTATTTAACCTCTCTGAGCCCTGCTTCCCTCACTTCTTTTTTTTTTTTAAGGTCACTTTCTATTTATTAAATAAATGCCTACCAAGCTCCATGCGTTTCACATACAGATATATCATTCAGTCCTCATGACTGCCCTGTGAGGTAGATCTTTTTGTCCCCATTTCACTGGAGCTTAGGTGATCTGCCCAAGCCCCCTCCCTTCTCAAGTAGTGAAGGATTTGATGTTGGGACTTCTGGAGTCCACTTGTCCCCTCTAGTTGAATTTAGGTGAGCTCTCAGAGAATATGTGTTTTCTTTTTTTTTTTGTTTTTAGTATAAATTTATTTATTTTAATTGGAGGCTAATTACTTTATAATATTGTGTTGGTTTTGCCATACATCAACATGAATCTGCCACGGGTGTACATCCTGAACCCCCCTCCCACCTCCCTCCCCATCCCATCCCTCTGGATCATCCCAGTGCACCAGCCCTGAGCGTCCTGTATCATGCATGGAACCTGGACTGGTGACTCATTTCATATATGAAATTATACATGTTTCAATGCCATTCTCCCAAATCATCCCACCCTCGCCCTCTCCCACGGAATCCAAAAGACTGTTCTATACATCTGTGTCTCTTTTGCTGTCTCACATACAGGGTTATCATTACCATCTTTCTAAATTCCATATATATGCGTTAGTATACTGTATTGGTGTTTTTCTTTCTGGCCTACTTCACGCTGTATAATAGGCTCCAGTTTCATCCACCTCATTAGAACTGATTCAAATGTATTCTTTTTAATGGCTGAGTAATACTCCATTGTGTATATGTACTACAGCTTTCTTGTCCATTTGTCTGCCGATGGACATCTAGGTTGCTTCCATGTCCTGGTTATTAGTTCTTGAGGTGGCTATGATGCATGAATGGGTTAGTCCATGAAAGATGAATCTGCATTTGTAACTGAATGTGTATCTTGCATGTGATGAGTGCACAGTAATATTAACTGTGGCTGTTATTTCTCAAGACCAGTGGGAAACTGCATTCAGAGTAGGGGGATGTGGGTGCCGTTTTACTCAAGGACTCTGTCTGCAGCTCTCCCCCCATCCCTCTTCACTTCACCCCAGGAAAAAGCCAAAGATACAGAGTTGAGTTCTATCTGACTCTTGCTGAGTAGTTGAGAGCTCCCTCCAGCCTGCCTCTTTGCTTCCCATGCAGGTTTTGCACAAGAGCCCATCCCCCCTCCAAGTCAGCCTCCCTTAACCCCAGGAAAGGGACAGGATCTTCTATCGCTGCGACTTCATTCTTGACCCTTGGCCTCCCAGCCACCAACTTCCATGAAAAAGTGAAAATGTTAGTTGCTCAGTCGTGTCCAACTCTTTGCAACCCATGAACTGTAGCCCGCCAGGCTCCTCTGTCCATAGCATTCTCCAGGCCAAGAATATTGGAGTGGGTTGCCATTCCCTTCTCCAGGGGATCTTCCCAACCCAGGGATTGAACCTGCATTGCAAGAATCTGCATTGCAGGCAGATTCTTTACTACCTTGAACTACCAGGGAATTCACACCAACGTCCATACATGATAATAAAAATAGCCAGATGCTCTGCTTAAAGACATTGTATTGGGTTGGCCAAAAAGTTTGTTTGGGTTTTCCATTAACAGGTTATGGAAAAACCCAAATGCACTTTTTGGCCAACCCCATATACGTCATCTCACACAACCACCTCAACAGCTGCCCTGGTGGTGTTATTATTGTGCCCATTTTACAGATGTGGAAACTGAAACTCAGAAAGCACCTAGCCCAAGGAGGGAGCAAGAGGCAGGGATTCGAACCCAGGTCTGGAGGACATTGAAGCTCCTGCTCTGCACCACCGCCTTCCAGCAGCCTCTGGAATGTACCTCTCAGCTCAGAGAAAAGGCTTGGCTCTGACGAGGGTCTCCAAGGCAGCCATCCAGCCTCTGACTCCATCAACATCCTGAGATAATGCAAGTGGGAGGGTTCTGGAACTCACAAACCTGCCATAAAAAAGCAATCGCTGTCATAATGGTCAGAATAATGTTGTTCTAACTTAGACAAATCGGGTGTTAACTCATTACATTGTGAGGGGTGCCTCCACAGAGAACAGAGGCTGTGGAACAGTCACAGGGCCATTTGTAGCTGGTGTTTCTAAACCCATTAGCTCATTGGGTTTTCACAGCAACCCTATGAGTGGGCAGGAACCATGGGGCCCATTTTAGAGATGAGGAAACTGAGACCTGGGGGAATAAGGCGACTTGCTGGAGGGCAGTGGCCAGACCATGCCCGAAGCCCAAGGCGGGTCTCAATGGCTCAGAGATCCTCAATTCAATTTGAATTCCTAGCCAACATTTAAAAATCAGGAGAGTTTACAGAGAAATCCTGTTTCTGGCTTTGTGAGAAGTCAGACAATCTGGCTTCTCTAGGCCCACATTCCCACATGGCCACAGTTGGCTGGAGCCAAATAGTGACTGCCTCTTCAGACGAGCACGTGAACGTGGGCTGGGGGGGCGGGGAGCTCTCCATCGGCTTGCGTCACACATTTGTGTTACTTGCCTGGGTCCTGCAGGGTTCAAGTTTGCCTTCTAGATCCGCCCCGCATCTCCTGTTGGTGGTGGTGGTGTTTAGCCTCTAGTCTCTCTTGCGATCAGGAGTAAATTGCTTCTCCTCCCCAGGCTTTGGCTACCTCTTCTCTCAAATGAGGGGGTAGGGCTCAGTGGTTTCGGAGGCTCCTTCCAGCTCTGGGATTGCATGCCCGGTGGCAGGCTCCAGGCAAGGAGGGGAGAGCTAGACAAAGGCCAGGGCTCTGCCCCCAGGATGTGTATCAGTTATCCATTGCTGCCTAATAAGCCACCCCAAAACGTACTGTCTCAATACAACAGTGATGTATTATTCTTCCTGATTTAGTGGAGTGGCCGGGTGCAGCTGGGCATTTATTCTGCTCCATGTGGTGTCAGCTTGGATCACTCTTGAGCTTGCACTCAGCTGGGCTGTGCTGGAAGGTCTCCCGTGGCCTCTCCTACATCTCTGAGGCCCTGGTAGGGAGGGTGGGAAGGCCCCCCTGCCTCGCCCCCTCCCCGTTCAAGATTGCTCACCCGTCACTAGTCTAGACCGAGCTTTCCACAGCGGCTAGCTCCCAAGAGGGTAAAGAGGAAACCGGAAGACTCCTTGAGGCCTGGACTGTGATGTCACAAAACATCACTCCTGCAGTCGGAGCAAGTCACAGCGCCATCTCAGATGCATCCCAGGCCTCCTCATCCGGTTCAGAGACTGGGGGGATATACGCTGGGCTCAGTTTTCTGTTCAGTCTTTCAAAGGAAGCACCGTGTGCTGCGAACGGTTTAATACACAGCATTCGCCTGTGTGTTGCCCCTGGTCCTCAGCGTGTCTTTGGAGGTGATGCTCGGCCCCCAAACACCCACTTCACCGTGTACACACATCTCGTGTTCCGGGCCGACCTGTGGTCCAAACGTAGCTTCAGCAACCCCCTCCCTCCCTCTTTTTTTTTTGGCCTCACTGGTCTTTGTTGCGGTGTGTGAGCTTTTCTCTAGCTGTGGTGTCCGGGCTCCCTAGTTAAGGTGCACACACTCTCTAGTTGCGATGCACGCGTCCTCTGGCTGTAACGTGCAGGCTCTCTAGTTGACGGCATGCAGGTTCTCTAGTTGTGATGTGCCGTCTGTTTGCGGTGTGTGGACTTAGTTGCCTGGTGGCATGTGGGATCTTAATTCCCTGAGCAGCAATCGAACCTGCATCCCTTGCATTTGAAGGCAGATCCTTAACCACTGGACCCACCAGGGAAGTCCCTCAGCCCCTTAATGGGAGGCGGCTTTCTGTTTAGTGACAGCAGGTATAGGCCGGTAACCACACTGAGGGACAGTCCACCCCAGGGAGGTTCTAGTCCCGCACAGGGTGTGGGTAACGGAGCCAGAAACCTCTTGCCCTGCCTGCTCTCCGTCCTGTCCCACCGCTGCACTGACTTCCCGTGCTGTCCACCGCCCTGGAGAGAACAGCGACCCTCCACTTCACCATGTCCCCTGCCCAGCACGAGGCCTGGCTCATGATATGCACTGAATAGATGTTTGAGCCATAAAGTGAAAGTGAAAGTCGCTCAGTTGTGTTCAGCTCTTTGCAACTCCGTGGACTACACAATCCATGGAATTCTCCAGGCCTAGGGATACTGATACTGCAGTGGGTAGCCTTTCCCTTCTCCAGGGGACTTTTCCCAACCCAGGGGTAGAATCCAGGTCTTCCGCATTGTAGGTGGATTCTTTACCAGCTGAGCCACAAGGGGAGCCATGGTAGCCCAAGTCATAGCTATTCAGGATCAGGCGTGAGAAGGAGGCCCTGGGCTGGTAGGAATGAGTTTGGAGGATGGGGCTAAGAAACCCTTGTGGCCTGGGGCAGGTCACTTCACCCCTCTGGGCCTCAGTTTTCTCATCAGTAAATAGGGGATCATGATTTAACCACCTCAGAAGGCCATGTCAAGGAACATCTGTGTTCTTCATTCAACTATAAAAGAACATGTAAACTAAGATCCTAGAAGCTGTGCAGTCCAGAGAAAAAAGAAATCCTTTGACACAATGCTATAAGTCAACTCTACTTAAATAACATTTTATAAAGTGAAAAAACAAACAAAAGAACCTGTAATGAGGTGACTGTGGTCTGTCACCCCCGCCCTGGCTGGGGGCCACCATAGGAGCAGGGAAGCGCTGGAGAAAACCGAAATGTCTGAAGGCATTGGTTGGCCAGTTGCTGTCAGACCTAAGTTGGGACTACAGGTCGGCACAGGGAGATATGTGCACGTGGTGAAGTGTTGAAGACCATAAGCAACACATAAGCGAGTTTTATTGTCAAACAGTTAAGCAGGAAATGGGGTTGCTGACTGAATAGGAATCAAGCCTACACAGATAATACAGACACAGTCCTTCTGATACACCGTAGTCTCTCTTTTATTTTTAGAAAAAGCTAAAAATGTGTTTGGGTATGTCTCTTGTTTGCACAAGGGAAGCTGAATTATTATTTGGGGCTTTAGTTTTGTTACTCAACGCCTAAGTCTTAGTCTTTTAATAAGTGAGTTAATGCTGCTCATGTTTATTGATGTAATGGATGTGTTGGGTCTCAACTCTGTTGTGATATTTTTGGGGGTTGGCCAGACGAACTTTTTGGCTGACCCAGTGTGATGATATGTACTTTATTTGCTGCGCTTCTTTTTCTACAAGATGTGCATTCTTTACTCTGGTTTATTTAAATGTGCTTGGTATTTAGGAAGGTTCATGGTTTTGTTCCGGTGGTCACCTTTGTACTTATGCCTTCTTCCACAGTGTCTAATATGCTGTTATAGCATCCAGTGTATTGTTTCTAGAATTTCCATTTATGTCTTTTTTATATAGCCCTTGTCTCTACTGACAGAGAAGGCAATGGCACCCAACTCCAGTACTCTTGCCTGGAAAATCCCATAGACAGAGGGGCCTGGTAGGCTGCAGTCCATGGGGTCGCTAAGAGTCAGGCACGACTGAGCAACTTCCCTTTCCCTTTCCCTTGTCTCTACTGAGCAGATTCAGTCTTTTCCTTCTTGAACTTATTAAACAGAGTTATAGTAAAATAAATTAACAACCAACCAAATCCTAAGAGTCCTGGCCAGAGACCCTAGACTCTTGAGTTGGCCAGGTTGTTAATGGATATTTGACAGACAGCAGTGTGCCCAGGAGGGTACATATCTTGTCTAAAGAAAGCAAGTGGGACTTCCCTGGTGGTCCAGTGGTTCGGATTCCATACTGCCACTGTATGGACATTGGTTCAATCCCTGGTCAGGGAACTAAAACCCTGCATGCCACATGGCACAGCCAAAAACATAATAATAATAACATAAAGAAGGCAGGTGCTACCCACTCTTGACCATCTTGCTGTGCAGGGATTGGGGCTCAGTTTTGCCAGAACTTCTGGTTTGCAAAGTTCTGACATTTATGGAAAAACTTGTTGTTAAATGTTTGCTCAACTCTAAAATACAGTCCTGGCCAATCTAAGTCATATTTGTTGGCTGAATTGGGCTCAGGAGCTGGCAGTTTCAAGCTGAGGTGTTTTGGACAGAGAAATAGCAAGGGCATTGTTACCTCCATTTGACTGATGAAGAAATTGAGGTTCAGGGGGCTGTAGTGACGTACCCAAGGCTACACAGCTGGGAGCCACAGGCTTCCCCGGTGGCGCAGTGGTAAAGAATCCGCCTGCCAAAGCAGGAGATGCGAAAGACGCAGTTCTGGTCCCTGGGTCGGGAAGATCCCCTGGAGGAAGAAATGGCAACCCACTCCAGGATTCTTGCCTGGAGAATCCCATGGACAGAGGAGCCTGGCGGGCTACAGTCCCATAGGGTTGCAAAGAGTCAGATATGACTCAGCATGCACACACGAGCGTGCACACACACACACACACACACACACACACACACCGCTGGTAAGCAGTGACATTGTCAGAAGTGCCTCTTAATCTTAAACTGGAGAGTCTTCCTGGAACTTCCCTCCATGGCTTCTGTTTCCTGCCTTCCAGGACAATCCAGGAGCAGAAGCTCCTTCTGGCAGGCATCTACGCTATTTAAAGGCAGAGAGCATGTCTTCCTTCCATTTTCTTCTTCGTGGGCAGAGTTGGTGCAATGGGAGGTGTGTGTTCTTGAAGTAGAACCTCTGGCTCTAAAACTTACAAACAGCCTGACCTTGGCCCTTTTAGAAAAATTTAATTATATTTGGCCATGCTGGGTCTTTGTTGTAGTGTGGGGCTCTCTCTAGCTGCACTGCACAGACTTCCATTTGCGGTGGCTTCTCTTGCGGTGGATCACGGACTCTAGGCGTGCAGGCTTCATTAGT
>NW_011495069.1:5387735-5394356 GCF_000754665.1 Bison bison bison
TGCCCCATGGCAGGTAGAATCTGAGTTCCCGGAACAGGGATTGAACCCATGTCCCCTGCAGTGGCAGGCGGATTCTTAACCACTGGACCTCCAGGCAAATCCCAGGCCTCGGCCCCTTTTAACTTAGTTACCTCTTTGAGCCTCAGTTTCTTCCGTAGTAAACTGGAGTTAGGAAAGTTTCACAGAAGGCGACTTCCACGATGCTTGTCGAGGAACAGCCAGGCGGAGAAGTGGCAAGGCAGGCAGGCATTCCGGGCAAACAGCAGGACAGCATCTGCAGAGATCCGAAGGGGAGGCCCTGGAGCGCGTGGTGTCTTTGGGAGCTGGAAAGAGGCCTGTGCGGCTGAGAACCGGGCACGCCAAGCACCAGGGCGGGGTGCAAGCTGCCTGGGCCCAGCAGGCAGAGAGCGTGGGGTCAGCACTCCCATTATGGCGACGACATATGTCCACAGCACCAACTTGTCACTTGGCCTGAGTCCATGGGAAGCCGGAAGGACAAAAAGCATCTGAACGTGTAAGTGGGGAGAAAGCGGCTTAGCGCACAGTGGGATGCGTCCCGCCTGAATGGGGGCTTCTCCGCCTCTCGCGGGGAGGCAGAGCCTGGGAACAGCCCCGGCCAGAGCCTGCGGGGCCTTTCTGGAACCCACGAAAGGCCATGTGGCCCAGGGAGTCTGTTCGAGTCAGGGCCCCCGGGCGGGATGTCTTCGTGAGCCTGTCCCCGTCAGTGTCAGCTGTCACTCCCCACGGCTTCAAATGGCAACTCCTGCCGCTCTCAGGAGAACAGTCGAACGCGCTCCCTAGATGCCAAGGAGGCCCTGATGCTGGGTATTCCGGGGCCGCCCCGGAGCTCAGCCCCACGCCAGCAAAGCACAGGGCTCCTTCTGAATGGCCTCTGCTGGAGTTGAATGGGTTCCGATGAGGCCCAGCCCCTTTTGGCCTGGGTCCAGGGACACAGGCGAGTCAGGAGATGCTGGGGCAAGATCCTGGACTCTGGAGATAGTCGGGCTGTCCACATCCTGGCTCCTCCACTCACTAGTTGTGTCACCTTGGGTAGGTCATTTCCTGCTCAGCCTTGGCTTCTTATCTGGAAACTGAGGATAATATCACCTACTGCATCATGTTGTTTCAGAAATTTAAAAACAAAAACAGGTGTTTTTGAAAAGCAAGTGTTTACCCAACCTCTCAGCCTCAGTTTCTCAGCGGTTCAATGATTGATAATAATAGCAATAATTAAAACAGTGTTCAGTCGTGTCTGACTCTTTGCAGCCCCATGGGCTATAGCCCACCAGGCTCCTCTGTCCTTGGAATTTTCCAAGCAAGAATACTGTCGTGGGCTGCCATTTCCTACTCCAGGGGATCATCCTGACCCAGGGACGGAACCCACATCTGCTGCATTGGCAGGCAAATTCTTTACCACTGAGCCACCAGGGAAGCCTGTCCTTTACCTAGATTCAACATTGGTGAACATTTTGCCATATTTGTATCCCTTTTTGTATGACAGTACCTGTATGTGTGTATTTTTTTTTTCTGAACCATTTGAACATAAATTGCTGATATGGGCAAAGAACTAACATTGACTGAGAATTGATACGTATAGGTCTAAGGCCGACTTTCTTAACCACCATCTTAGATCACTTTGCCTGGCACACAGTAGGACTTGAAAATTGGTAGCACTTGGGAGGAATAGCTGGTATTGCCTACAGCTGACCAGGGAATCCCCCTGCATTACCTCATTCAGTCCTCCCTGTAGCCTAGGAGGAAACTGTTAGTGGTGTCTTCCAGTGGCTGAGGCTCTGCACTCCCAATGCAGGGTGCCCAGGTTCAATCCCTGGTCAGGGAACTAGTCCCACATGCCACAGCTAAGAGCTTTCGTGCTGCAACTAAGGATCCTGCACGGTGCAGCAAAGATGCCACAGCGAGCATCAGAGATCCCACACGAGGCAACAAAGACCCAGCCCAGCTAGCTAGCCAAATAAATAAGGCTCAATAAATAAGACTCAAAAATTAAGTAACTTAGAGCAAAATGGGAGGTTGGGATTTACACCTGTGTCTGCTTGACAGCAGATCCTGCCGCACAAAACTTCAGGGACCCGCTTCCCTCCCATCAGGTCTGCCCTTATTGTAGCCACCAGGGCGGCACATGGCAGCTTTGCTCCCAGCAGTAGATGAACACAGGCCTTTCTCTCTGGGAATCAAGAGGGCATTATTATAGAGGCATGTGGACTTGGAAAAATTGGGGACTGGCCCAGGGTCCACAGTTAACTAGGTAATTATGAGGACTCAGGCCTTGGGATTTCTAGAATCCAGCATATTTGTTGCCCCTTGCCTGGATGCCCTTTTCACCTTCTTTCTCTGGCTGCTCTTTAAGACCAAGCTCGAGTGTCTCCTGCCTGAAGCCTGCTTTGACCTCTCTGACCCCTCCCCTGTCTGTGTGTAGAGTTGGTCTGTCCTCGGTGACCGCTGTGTTCTCAGTGACACCTTGATACATACCTCTTTTATATCGCCTCGGTTAGACCGTACAGGGCTTCCCCGGTGGCTCAGAGGTTAAAGCGTCTGCCTCCAACGTGGGAGACCCTGGTTCGATCCCTGGGTTGGGAAGATCCCCTGGAGAAGGAAATGGCAACCCACTCCAGTACTCTTGCCTGGAGAATCCCATGGACAGAGAAGCCTGGTAGGCTACAGTCCACAGGGTTGCAAAGAGTCGGACATGACTGAGCGACTTCACTTTAGACTGTACTGGGTACTGCATCAGCATGTCTGGTTTACCTGGGAGATCCTCAGTCATACTGGTTGAATAGAGTACAGTTGGAGAGGTAAATAGCTGAGCAGTTGGATAGGAGCTTGAGTGATTGATGGCTGGTTGGATAGAGGATGAGTGCATGGGTAATTGCATGGATTGGATGGTTGGGTCAGTAAATGGGCACGTTGATAGATGGATCGAGAGAGAAAGAGAGCAAAGGATGGTTTTATGGCAACTGAGTGGATTGGATGGGTGGAGAGATGGTTGGATGGGTGGAGGGGTTGGGATGGATGGACGGATGGATAATAGCAAAATTGTTGCACATTTTAGATGGTTGGATAAATGAATGGAAGAATGAACAAACCTGAAAACCCAGAATGCATTTCTCCCCCTCAGATTCTCTTTGGCATCTAGATTGTGATATTTCCTTTTTCTCCACTTTTGGGACTTAAAAAAAGAGCTGGCAAACTGCATACTCCCCAGGTTTGGAGGAACCTTCTGAGCCTTTGACTGTGGATTTGCCAACGCTTCTGCACTGGGGAGTTCCACAGAAGTTGGCCCCCAAAGTGAATTTCTGTAAAATAAATCCCATTTTCCCATTGACTTGGCTCACACTTTTGGAGCTGTGTTCCTGCTGTCAGGGGCTGGTGCTCTTAGAGGCTGGTGACAGGTGGGAAAAGAGTTGGAACTCCCGGGGGCATCAGCTGCCCTGAGCTTCCACTTGCTCAACCTTGAGAGCAGCCTGATGCTGGCCAGGAGCACAGGAGCTTGGAGCCAGGGGAACAGATTTGGCATCTGTTCCCAGAAACCTCAGCTGCCAGTGGGATGCTGTGCTGCTAGACTTCTGGGAGAGCACGCTCAGTCTCCTCCAGGCTTATCTGTTTCCATTCATCTGTCCGTACGTCCTTTCTCCTCGCCCACAGTCCTAGCTTCTTTCCTTCTCCCCATCCATCCGTCCTTTCATACTATCTGTTCATTCAGTAGTCATTTATGAAAGCTTCCAGTATGCTGGGACATAGAGAGGAATTAATCAGAACTGACATTCTCAGGCACTTCCCTGGTGGTCCAGTGGTTGGGGGCCCACTTTGCGGTGTGGAAGATGCGGGTTTAGTCCTTGGTCAAGGAACTAAGATCCCGTATGCCCCAGTGAAAGATCTCACACAATGCAGCTAAGACTCAATACAATAAATAAAAATGTTTAAAAAAAAAAAGGAAGAACTGACATTCTCATGTCAAGGAGTGACATCCCAACAGAGGGATCGGTGACTTCTCCTTCCTATTCCTTCTTTTCCATCTCTTCTTTCCCTTCACCTTCCCTTCTCTTTCTCCTCTTTCTCTTCCGTCATCAGCATCGGGAAAAGGAAATGGCAACCCACTCCAGTGTTCTTGCCTGGAGAATCCCAGGGATGGGGGAGCCTGGTGGGCTGCCGTCTATGGGGTCACACAGAGTCGGACACGACTGAAGCAACTTAGCAGCAGCAGCATCATAGCAACTGCTCACCACTGAGTCCCTGTCAAGTACTAGGTACTATACTGGCTGCTCTTCTGACACATTCTTATTTATTCCCCTCAACAACCCTGGATCATAGTTATTAACACTGATTTTGCTGATAAAAAGGCAGGTTCAGAGATGTTCAGTGATGTGATATATAGGGTGTGAGATGGAATATTGTTTACTGCAAAGGGGAAATGTCTTCCAGCCTGGGTTGGTGGAAGGCATGTTTAGCCCAGTAGGATTTGTGACACACAGTCAATGGAATGGAGAACATTCTTAGCAGAGGGGACAGCTTGAGCAGAGGCCGAGAGGCTGGAGCAGGGCAGGTTTGTAGAAACCACGTGCTAAGCGCATGCTAAGTCGTTTCGGTCGTGTCCGACTCCTTGCAACACTGTAGACTGTCGCCTGCCAGGCTTCCTCTGTCCTTGGAGATTCTCCAGGCAAGAATACTGGAGTGGGTTGCCATGCCCTCCTCCAGGGGATCTTCCCGCCCCAGGGATCAAACTCGAGTCTCTTATGTCTCCCACATTGACTGACAGGTGGGTTTTTTTTTTACCACTAGCGCCACCTGGGAAGCCCTGTAAAAACCACAGTGAATGAAAATGTATGAAAGAAAGAAAAGGGAGATGAAGCTCTGGGAGAAGGTTTGAACCAGGGAAGCAGGGCCTCGAGTGACAAGCTGTGGTGTTCGAACTTGATACTGGAGGCAATAGGAAGCCATGGGAGGAAATCAAAAGCAGGGACGGGTTCAGGGGCCGTGGAGCTGATGGCGGGGGACGATTGAGTGTGGGAGAGGCGGGCAGGGAGGGGCTGTATGGGTCTGACCCGGAGGATTAAACCATACCCTGGGTGCAAGCGAATCTTGTCCAGCCAGCTCCTCTGGTTGTGCGAGGGGCCAGGACGTAAGGAACGCACTGGGAAGGGGGCCAGAATGGTGGGGCCCATGGCAGAGTGAGGGGCTTCCCTGATAGCTCAGTTGGTAAAGAATCCGCCTGCAGTGCAAGAGACCCTGGTTCAATTCCTGGGTCACAGAGATCCGCTGGAGAAGGGATAGGCTACCCACTCCAGTATTCTTGGGCTTTCCTTGTGGCTCAGCTGGTAAAGAATCCACCTGCAGTGTGGGAGACCTGGGTTCAATCCCTGGTTTGGGAAGATCCCCTGGAGAAGGGAAAGGCTACCCACTCCGGTATTCTGGCCTGGAGAATTCCATGGACTGTATAGTCCATGGGGTCACAAAGAGTCGGGCATGACTGAGTGACTTTCACTTCACTTCATGGCAGAGGGAACATGTCTGCCTGGCCCCTGCTCCCCTTCCAGAAGCCCTCTAGCTTCTCCAGAGAGCCAGTCCCAGCCCACCCACTTCACCCCTCAGTGCCAGGGAAGGGTTGTGGGCACCTTGCGAGGGCTCAGCAATCCCACAGAGCCTGTACAATCCAGGCAGCACACCAGGAGCCATCCCAGGATGCAAAATACTAGAGCCAGACGTGGGGAAACTGGGGCCCAGAAGGGGCCTACCCTTGCCTGAGGTCTCAGTAGGCCCATTGAAGGCCAGGAACTAGGTCTGTAGCTGCTAAAAGTCTTTCCAAGGGAGAGAAGACCTTTAAAGCCAGTGGTTCCCTTTTCTAGCTGTAGAGACTTGGATAAATTATTTAACATCTGCCTCTAGCCCTTCTGAGAATAACATGGGATAAAAATAAATAATGGACATCTAAAAAATGACTTAACCATTCCAGCCTTCAGCTTTCCTTTCTGTCAACTGGCAGGAATATTAACGAGAAAAACAAAACATCATTTAGTCATTGTCCTCCCTGTAAGAATGTAAGCTTCATGAAGGCAGGATTTTTTTAAAATTTTACGCAAATAATTTAAAAAATTTGTTACAATGTTGTTGTGTTGGTTTCTGCCATAAAATGAAAGTCAGCCATAATTATACATACATCCCCTCCCTCTCGAGCCTCCGTCCCCTCCCCCATCCCATCCCTCCAATCATCTCAGAGCGCCTGACTAGGCTCCCTGTGCGACTTTGACTCTTGTTTGCAAGTACCCCCCATGCATCCTGGGGAATAGTGGTGCTTGGGAATGAATGAATGGAGGACTAGCCATCATGTATGAGCTTCCTACAGGGCACCAGGCACATAGTCCTTTACGTGTCAAATCCTGCTTAATCCTAACAACAACCCCATGGAGTGGGTGTGATTATCCCCACTCTACAGATGGGGAACTGAAGCTTATATGGGGGCTTCCCAGTGGCGCTACACTGCCACTGTAGGAGACGGAAGAGACGTGCGTTCCATCCCAGGCTCAGGAAGATCCCCTGGAGGAGGACATGGCAACCCACGCCAGGATTCTTGCCTGGAGAATCCCATGGACAGAGACTATAGTCCAT
>NW_011495069.1:5394547-5398128 GCF_000754665.1 Bison bison bison
ACGGAGACTATAGTCGGTCAGTTCTGTCGGTCAGTTCTGTCGCTCAGTTCCATCTGACTCTGTGTGACCCCATGGACTGCAGCACACCAGGCTTCCCTGTCCATCACGAACTCCTGGAGCTTATTCAA
This sequence comes from Bison bison bison, assembly GCF_000754665.1. Taxonomy (NCBI): domain Eukaryota; kingdom Metazoa; phylum Chordata; class Mammalia; order Artiodactyla; family Bovidae; genus Bison; species Bison bison. The sequence continues at coordinate 5,394,676 of NW_011495069.1, forward strand.
ACTCACGTCCATCGAGTTGGTGATGCCATCCAATCATCTCATCCTCTGCCGTCCCCTTTTCCTCCTGTCTTCAATCTTTCCCAGCATCAGGGTCTTTTCCAATGAGTCAGTTTTTCGCATCAGGTGGTCAAAGTATTGGAGTTTCAGCTTCAGCATCAGTCCTTCCAATGAACACCCAGGACTGATTTCCTTTAGGATGGACTGGTTGGATCTCCTTGCAGTCCAAGGGACTCTCAAGAGTCTTCTCCAACACCACAGTTCAAAAGCATCAATTCTTCGGCACTCAGCTTTCTTTATAGTCCAGCTCTCACATCCATACATGACTACTGGAAAAACTATAGCTTTGACTAGACGAACCTTTGTTGACAAAGTAATGTCTCTGCTTTTCATCATGCTATCTAGGTTGGTCAGAGCTTTTCTTCCAAGGAGCAAGCGTCTTTTATTTTCATGGCTGCAGTTGCCATCTGCAGTGATTTTGGAGCCCCAAAATACGAAGTCTGTCATTGTTTCTATTGTTTCCCCATCTATATGCCATGAAGTGATGGAACTGGATGCCATGATCTTAGTTTTTTGAATGTTGAGTTTTAAGCCAACTTTTTCACTCTCTTCTTTCACTTTCATCAAGAGGCTCTTTAGCTCCTCTTCACTTTCTGCCATAAGGGAGGTGTCATCTGCATATCTGAGATTATTGGTATTTCCCCCAGCAATCTTGATTCCAGCTTGTGCTTCATCCAGCCCAGCATTTCTCATGATGTGCTCTGCATATAAGTTAAATAAGCAGGGTGACAATATAGAGCCTTGACATACTCCTTTCCCAATTTGGAACCAGTCCATTGTTCCATGTCTGGTTCTAAGTGTTGCTTCTTGAGCTGCATACAGATTTCTCATGAGGCAAGTAAGATGGTCTGATATTCCCATCTCTTGAAGAATTTTCCATAGTTTGTTGCGATCCACACAGTCAAAGGCTTTGGTGTAGTCAATAAAGCAGAAGTAGGACTATAAAGAAAACTGAGCGCCTAAGAATTGATGCTTTTGAACTGTGGTGTTGGAGAAGACTTGAGAGTCCCTTGGACTGCAAGGAGATCAAACCAGTCCATCCTAAAGGAAATCAGTCCTGAATATTCATTGGAAGGACTGATGCTGAAGCTGAAACTCCAATACTTTGGTCACCTGATGCGAAGAACTGACTCATTGAAAAAGACTCTGATGCTGGGAAAGATTGAAGGCAGGAGGAGAAGGGGACAACAGAGGATGAGATGGTCAGATGGCATCGCCGACTCAATGGACATGAGTTTGAGTAAACTCAGGGGGTTGGTGATGGACAAGGAGGCCTGGCGTGCTACAGTCCATAGGGGTCACAAAGAGACGGACATGACTGAGTGACTGAACTGAACTGATCTGAACTGAGATGTTTTTCTGGAACTCTCTTGCCTTTTCGATGATCCAGCAGATGTTGGCAATTTGATCTCTGGTTCCTCTGCCTTTTCTAAATCCAGCAGGAACATCTGGAAGTTCTCGGTTCACATACTGTTGAAGCCTGGCTTGGAGAATTTTGAGCATTACTTTGCTAGCATGTGAGATGAGTGCAATTGTGCAGTAGTTTGAGCATTCTTTGGCATTGCCTTTCTTTGGGATTGGAATGAAAACTGACCTTTTCCAGCCCTGTGGCCGCTGCTGAGTTTTCCAAATTTGCTGGCATACTGAGTGCAGCGCTTTCACAGCATCACCTTTTAGGATTTGAAAGAACTCAGCTGGAATTCCATCACCTCCACTAGATTTGTTCGTAGTGATGCTTCCTAAGCCCCACTTGACTTCACATTCCAGGATGTCTGGCTCTAGGTTAGTGATCATACCATCTTGACTATCTGGGTCATGAGGATCTTTTTTGTATAGTTCTTCTATGTATTCTTGCCACCTCTTCTTAATATCTTCCATAGCTTTTCTGTCCTTTATTGTGCCCATCTTTGCTTGAAATATTCCCTCGGTATCTCTAATTTTCTTGAAGAGATCTCTAGTCTTTCCCATTATATGGTTTTCCTCTATTTCTTTGCACTGATCATTGAGGAGGGCTTTCTTATTTCTCCTTGCTATTCTTTGGAACTCTGCATTCAAATGGGTATATCTTTCCTTTTCTCCTTTGCCTTTTGTTTCTCTTCTTTTCTCAGCTACTTGTAAGGCCTCCTCAGACAACCATTTTGTCCTTTTGCATTTCTTTTTCCTGGGGATGGTCCTGATCCCTGTCTCCTGTACAATGTCACGAACCTCCATCCATAGTTCTTCAGGCCCTCTATCAGGTCTAATCCCTTGAATCTGTTTGTCACTTCTACTATATAATCGTAAGGAATTTGATTTAGGTCATACATGAATGGTCTAGTGGTTTTCCTTACTTTCTTTAACTTAAGTCTGAATTTTGCAATAAGGAGTTCATGATCTGAGTCACAGTCAGCTCCTGGTCTTGTTTTTGCTGACTTTATAGAGCTTCTCTATCTTTGACTGCAAAGAAGATAATCAATCTGGTTTTGGTGTTGACCATCTGGTGATGTCCATGTGGAGAGTCATCTCCTGTATTGTTGGACCAGGCTGTTTGCAATGACCAGTGTGTTCTCTTGGCAAAACTCTATTAGCCTTTGCCCTGCTTCATTTTGTACTCCAAGGCCAAACTCGCCGGTTACTCCAGGTATCTCTTGACTTCCTAACTTTTGCGTCCCAGTCCTCTATGATGAAAACAACATCTTTTTTTGGTGTTAGTTCTAGAAGGTCTTGTAGGTCATCGTAGAACTGTTCAACTTCAGTATTAGTGGTTGGGGCATAGACTTGGATTAGTATGATATTGAATGGTTTGCCTTGGAAATGAACAGAGATCATTTTGTCATTTTTGAGATTGCATCCAAGTACTGCATTTCAGACTCTTTTGTTGACCATGATGGCTACTCCATTTCTTCTAAGGGATTCCTGCCCACAGATCAAATCAGATCAGATCAGTCGCTCAGTCGTGTCCGACTCTTTGCGACCCCATGAATCGCAGCACGCCAGGCCTCCCTGTTCATCACCAACTCCCAGAGTTCACTCAGACTCACATCCATCGAGTCAGTGATGCCATCTAGCCATCTCACCCTCTGTCATCCCCTTCTCCTCTTGCCCCCAATCCCTCCCAGCATCAGAGTCTTTTCCAATGAGTCAACTCTTCGCATGAGGTGGCCAAAGTACTGGAGTTTCAGCTTTAGCATCATTCCTTCCAAAGAAATCCCAGGGCTGATCTCCTTCAGAATGGACTGGTTGGATGTCCTTGCAGTCCAAGGGACTCTCAAGACTCTTCTCCAACACCACAGTTCAAAAGCATCAATTCTTCGGCGCTCAGCCTTCTTCACAGTCCAACTCTCACATCCATACATGACCACAGGAAAAACCATAGCCTTGACTAGATGAACCTTTGTTGGCAAAGTAATGTCCTGT
>NW_011495069.1:5398369-5402488 GCF_000754665.1 Bison bison bison
TTTGGAGCCCAGAAAAATAAAGTCTGACACTGTCTCCACTGTTTCCCCATCTATTTGCCATGAAGTGATGGGACCAAATGCCATGATCTTCGTTTTCTGAATGTTGAGCTTTAAGTCAACTTTTTCACTCTCCACTTGCACTTTCATCAAGAGGCTTTTGAGTTCCTCTTCACTTTCTGCCATAAGGGTGGTATCATCTGCATATCTGAGGTTATTGATATTTCTCCCGGCAATCTTGATTCCAGCTTGCGTTTCTTCCAGCCCACAGTAGTAGATATAATGGTCATCTGAGTTAAATTCACCCATTCCAGTCCATTTTAGTTCACTGATTCCTAAAATGTCAATGTTCACTCTTGCCATCTCCTGTTTGACCACTTCCAATTTACCTTGATTCATGGACCTAACATTCCAGGTTCCCATGCAGTATTGTTCTTTACAGCATCGGACTACAGTCCATCGCAAAGAGTTGGACACAACTGAAGTGATTTAGTGCGCACGAAAGAGGCTTATGTGACTTGCCCATGGTCACTGGGTTCCTGGGAGACAGAAGTGAGATTAAAGCTCTGCAGGCGGCAGGGCTGCACAGCTGCTGCAGAGCTGAGTGAATGCCGTGGTGTTTCGGGGACCTGTTTCAACAGCTGGCACAAAGCAGAGGTTTGCCGTACTGTGTCCCTCTCCCTGTTCTCCCCAGTCCCCTTCCCTGGACATCCGTTCTCCTGTCTGGAAGCTCTGGATCTGGACTCTGACCTTCTCAGGGTCTTGCACATGGACCGCCTGCACTGAGGAGGATGCTCCCACAGAAAACAACTCTAGATTGTCCTAGCGATCGTGACCAGTCCCCTCATCCCAAAGGGAAAAGACCTGGAGGTTTCTCCATGCTCCCTCCCCCTCCTGGGACTGTAGTGCCTCTGTGATCTCTTGCACTAGCTTCCCAAGGGGCCCCGAAGTGGCGGCCAGACAGATCCGCCTGGATGGCATCACCCGGAGGCCTGCAGGGAGGGGCGTGTCTCCCACCCCCTGGCGGCTGTCCGTCCCAAGGTGTGAGGCTCCAGCTGCATGCAGCGGGCCGGGCTGCCGCTCTGTCTGGAGCACTGCTCGGGGAAACAAACACAGCTGTGTTTATTCCAGAAATTACACATCCTGATAATCTGCTCACTCGGGGTAATGCCTCCCAGTTAGGATCACAGGGGGAGCCGTGCCGAGTTTCCTGAATTTCTGGGCAGATTTTCATTCTCTTCGACAACTGTGCTGTTGGGCAGACCTTAGCCAGTGGGTAGACCTCAGCCAGCGAGCACCTAGACACCATTGGAATGTTCAGTCCTGAGAATGGTCAGCGTTCTTACCTGGGCATGAGATGCTGAGAGGAGAGGACCTTTTGCCTTGGCATCTCCGAATTGGGAGACTTGAGCCCAACAGCCCACTACCCCTGGCCACACTGGGACAGAGAAACACATGGACCTCATTTAGGTGAGCATCACCTGTGACTGGATTTTGAATCTAATTATGCAATTTCTCTAAAACCTGTCCATGACTTCCTATTGCTTTAAGGATAGATCCCCCCATCCCATAGGCCAGGGGACCTGCTTAGGTTGGCTACTGCCGTCTTTCTGACTCATCTCCATCACCCGTGTGGATCTAGCAGTTCTACCCACTCCAGCCTTTCAATTCCTTATTCTCACTAGACTTCTTCCCAACATAGGGCCTTTGCACTGGCTGGTTCCCCTGGACTGATTCCTTTGCTCGTCACCTGGATAACTCACCCATCCTCCACTCTTTCAGGGAACTTTTCCCTGAGCTCTCAACAGCTCCACTGGCCGATCTTTGACGGCATTTGTCAAAGTCATAATTGTAAAATTAATGTTGTTTCTTTGATCGTCTCTCTCTTTCTCTCCTACTTGATTATACTCGCCCTAAGAGCAGGAGCCATGATTCAGTTGTTTCATTACTAGATTCCTGGGCCTGCTGTAAAGCCTGGTCCCCTGTAGGTGCTCCGTAGCTGTGTACTGATTGGAAGAACAAGGGAAGGACGGAACGAATGAACAGTTCTCGGGATCAGTGAAAGGAGGATACGCTTCTGTTTGTTCTTTGGGGTGACAGTTGGCAGAGTGCTGTGACATCCGTCATCTCCCTTTAATTGAATAGACTGGTACTGAAGTCTGCGGGGGCTTGGCACAGGGCCAGGCAGGCCCCAGGGTGGGGGTGGGCTGGATTCCATTCGCTTGATTCCAGAGTGAATCAAGCATCACGGGTCTTGCCTTTGGGAGCTCTTACACTGGATCTGCACGGCCGCTTGGGAGGAAGGCCCAGTGGGATTGTTCTAGACGGATGGATGAGGCTCTGATTCTCGGAGACGGGAAGTGGCTTGGTGGGGCCACTCAGTAAGGGGGGATGAATATACACTTATCTGGTGGACATCAAGTTGCTGACCCTTCCCCCACTTCTGTCTGGCACTCAGATGAGTAGTACCCTGGGGTCTTTGAATGGTCCAGGAGGCCAGCAGCCTGGTGCCTTGACATCCAAGCCTCTTAACCAGCCCTGTGATTGTGGACGAGTTCCAGTGGGCCATGCAAACTGCCCTGCCCTGTGGAGCTTTCCTTCCAGCGGGCGCAATATCTAGTGAGCAGGTTAGGTGTTGAGGATGTATAGGAGAAAAATGAAGTGTGGGGGTGGTGGGGGGGTGCGGACCATGGTCAGGACTTGGCTTCAGCCTCAAGCAGCATGGAAGCCATGGAGGGATTTGAGGAGGTGACAGGATCTGACCTGTTTTTGGAAAGCGTGACTCTGGCTGCAATGAAGGGAACAGACTGTGGGGCACAGGCCACGCAGGGGACGGGGCCGAACCCCTGCAGTGCCCAGGCAGGTGGTGGTGCTGGGGCTGGGATGGCGGGAGTGGAAACCAGTCGATAGATGGCCTTGGCTTTGCTGGTTTGAGGGGAGAGGCAGGGGTGAGGAAGCTCCATGCCCGCCTTCTCACCCTGACCCTTCACCCCCTCCAACCACCCAGGAGGCTCTGTTGGTGTTTGTGAGGTGGAAGCGTCTGTCTTTTTGTTTCTAACATAAAATAATAATTTACTGACAACTCCATATCCCGGCAGCCGTGTTGGCAACTGAGGCTGGATTGTTCTGGGGGGGTGGCTTGAAGGAAGGGGGAAGGGCCTGGCCTGGGTCCAGGTCCAGTCTCGGTCAGGACCCTCTGGCTGACTTTGCACAAGTCCCTTCCCCTCCTCAGGTGATGGTTCATCCGTCTGTAGAATGGGGCGATGAGACCTAGCATCTTCTGCCCTGGCCACCATAACCTCCTGGTTGGATCTACATATATTAGGCTCCTGATGTGTGTGGAGTTCCTTAGAGCAATACAGAGAGGACAATGCCTTTTTGCCATCCTCAAGAAGGTCGGAGTCAAAGTGAGAAGACTGGGTTGAACAAAAGACATGTATTGAGCCCAAGATGATTACATAATATGTGACCAGAGGCAGTCGACCAAGGGGCTCTGCAAACACACTCGCTGGGTTCAAGTCCTGGGGTCAGCTCTTACTAGATGTGAGCGCCCTGGAGCCCCAGTTCCATATTTGTAAAATGGGTATAATAATCAGATCAGATCAGATCAGCCGCTCAGTCATGTCTGACTCTTCGAGACCCCATGAATCGCAGCACGCCAGGCCTCCCTGTCCATCACCAACTCCCGGAGTTCACTTAGACTCACGTCCATCGAGTCAGTGATGCCATCCAGCCATCTCATCCTCTGTCGTCCCCTTCTCCTCTTGCCCCCAATCCCTCCCAGCATCAGAGTCTTTTCCAATGAGTCAACTCTTCGCATGAGGTGGCCAAAATACCGGAGTTTCAGCTTTAGCATCATTCCTTCCAAAGAAATCCCAGGGCTGACCTCCTTCAGAATGGATCTCCTTGCAGTCCAAGGGACTCTCAAGAGTCTTCTCCAACACCACAGTTCAAAAGCATCAATTCTTCGGCGCTCAGCCTTCTTCACAGTCCAACTCTCACATCCATACATGACCACAGGAAAAACCATAGCCTTCACGAGATGGACCTTTGCTGGCAAAGTAATGTCTCTGCTTTTGAATATGCTATCTAGGTTGGTCATAACTTTCCTTCCAAGGAGTA
>NW_011495069.1:5402588-5408600 GCF_000754665.1 Bison bison bison
AGTTAAATAAGCAGGGTGATAATATGTAGCCTTGACGTACTCCTTTTCCTATTTGGAACCAGTCTGTTGTTCCATGTCCAGTTCTAACTGTTGCTTCCTGACCTGCATACAAATTTCTTGAGAGGCAGGTCAGGTGGTCTGGTATTCCCATCTCTTTCAGAATTTTCCACAGTTTATTGTGATCCACCCAGTCAAAGGCTTTGGCATAGTCAATAAAGCAGAAATAGATGTTTTTCTGGAACTCTCTTGCTTTTTCCATGATCCAGCGGATGTTGGCAATTTGATCTCTGGTTCCTCTGCCTTTTCTAAAACCAGCTTGAACCTCAGGAAGTTCACAGTTCAAGTATTGCTGAAGCCTGGCTTGGAGAATTTTGAGCATTACTTTACTAGCGTGTGAGATGAGTGCAATTGTACGGTAGTTTGAGCATTCTTTGGCATTGCCTTTCTTTGGGATTGGAATGAAAACTGACCTTTTCCAGTCCTGTGGCCACTGCTGAGTTTTCCAAATTTTCTGACATATTGAGTGCAGCACTTTCACAGCATCATCTTTCAGGATTTGGAATAGCTCAGCTGGAATTCCATCACCTCCACTAGCTTTGTTCGTAGTGATGCTTTCTAAGGCCCACTTGACTTGACATTCCAGGATGTCTGGCTCTAGGTCAGTGATCACACCATCGTGATTATCTGGGTTGTGAAGATCTTTTTTGTACAGTTCTTCTGTGTATTCTTGCCACCTCTTCTTAATATCTTCTGCTTCTGTTAGGGTTAGGGTATAATATAATATAGGGTATAATAATATAATATAGGGTATAATAATAGTCCTCACCTATTGACTTCCCTGGCGGCTCAGACAGTAAAAGCATCTGCCTACAATGTGGGAGACCCGGGTTCAATCGCTGGGTTGGGAAGATTCCCTGGAGAAGGAAATGGCAGCCCACTCCAGTATTGTTGCCTGGAAAATCCCATGGACAGAGGAGCCTGGCAGGCTTCAGTCCATGGGGTCGCAAAGAGTCAGACATGACTGAGCGGCTTCACTTTCACTTCCTTTCACTTTTTCACCTATTGAGGTTGTGATGCGTAGTAAGTGCTCAGGAAATGATCATCATAGTGTAGAGGACAGGCAGGAAAGGCTGAGCCAGGAATGCCTTTTGTCCAGGCTGTGCCCTGATTTGCCTGATCCTTGGTTCCAGCTGCCCTAGGATTCGCCCCTCGGCCTCAGGCCCTACAGAGCCAGGCAGCAGTGGCCCCCAGGAGACAGTGCCCTCCAAAGGAAAGGACTCGACTCCAGGGCGGGACAGACCATTCCCAGGCTGTGTGACCTCAGGCTGGGGTCACAGCCTCTCTGAGCTCCAGAGATGATGAGTGTCCCCATCTGTGCCTCCCAGGGTTGCTTAGGGATAAATGAAGAAGCCATTTGGAAAGGGCTTGGAGGGTGGGACTCAGCAAGTTCTGGCTCCCTTCTACTCAGATGTGTGGGCCAGTTGCCTCCCAAGAGTGCAAGCCAAGAGCTGCAGGGGCCTGGGAAAGGTGCTGGGGTGTGGAGAGGGTGGTGAGCAGACCCCTGGAAGTGAAGGGCAGAAGGATTTGAAGGAGGGCCTGGGAGTGGCCAGAGGGCAGCTCTAAGAGTTCTCTTTAATTTCTGAGAAAACCTTTCCCCCATCTTCATATAATTAAGAGTATTTTTAAAATGCTGTGTTGAAACAAAAATAGCCCATTTCCATATGACCTCATTTCAGTCCACGCCCCCCCAACACACACACACAACTAGATTTTAAAACTGTCTCTCGTGCTTCTTCTAAAGAGTTCTTATTTTTGTGTAACAGGTAAATAAGGGACGCCCCCCCCCACCTCTAAATCTTCTGGTTTGCAGCTGGAGGCCCTTTGGGGGCCTGTGACAAGAGCTGACACCGCAGCTCTTTGCAGGTTACCTGGCGTGTTCACCGCACTATCTCTTGCTCCTCCCGCAGTCCTGTAACAGGGGCTGCCCCCATGATCCACCACTGGAAGGTAGGACTATGGCAACTCCATGTTTTTAGCAGCAGCATCTGGCCCTGGACCTGGCACATTCCACATTCAAACCCAGTTGATGTTAATTGAATGCAGATGAAGGATCAGGCCCATTATACAGAGGAGGAAACTGAGGCTCAGAGTGGTGAACGGATTCGCCCAGGTGGATTTTTCTTCGGGTTTAAACCAGTACTGTCCTTCTTCGCTGTGTGTTCCCCTCCTCCGCTGTCTTTCTAATCAGCCCCATCATTTTGAGACTGGGAGACCAAGCCCCAAAGAGGCCAGAGGACCTGGATTGGGTCGCACAGGGATGATGTGACCCACAAAAAATGTTGACAAGGGGTTGACTTGACAAAGGAGGTTCCCATCCTAGTAATTTGCCTACTTGCAGCCTGACTCTGCTGATAATGTCGCCTTGTTGAATCTGCCACCGTGAAGCAGGACCGTTAGCCCCGTTTTCCAGATAAGAGCATCTCTGAGAGGTTCAGTAACTTGCCCAGGGCCACACAGTGAGGAAGTGGCAGGACTGGGGTTTGAATCCAGCACCTTCTGAGTCTGAAGCCCATGCTCCAGGCTACTATATCAGGCAGGCTGGACTTGGTGGGGACAGAGCCAAGAACCCAGGACGCTATAGACTCTTGGCCTCCTGGCCTCCAAAACCAGAATTACAAGCAAGAGGGCACCCCCATTGGGAGCTCCCGAGTTGGGAAAGACAGGGCCCCGCCCTGGGCCCCCCCGCACTCAGAGGCCAGCCTAGGGTGGGGTAAGGGGCTGGTGTCTCTCCCAAGTCCCTCGGTGAAGGGGCCTGGAGGCAGCTGGCCCAGCTGCCCGTTTGGCAGAGTAAGATAGCCCTTCCCTCCCCAACGGCCACATACCCCTTCAGCTCCACAGTCCCCCCTGAGCCTCACACTGTCCTCCTGAGACAGGCAGGGCCAGGGTCCCCAGTCTTCAGATGGAGAAACCGAGGCCCAGAGACGTGTACACCCCAAGAGGGGGCTCGAGAAACATCAGCTTTCTTTGGCTGTGGTTCTTCTTTGGGGTCATGAAGAGCCTGGAGAAGCTGACAAAAGCTGATGAACTCCCCACCTGCCAGAACACTGGAGACACATGCACATGTGTAATTTCATATATAATTTCAAGGGGCTCTCAGATTCAAGGGAAAAGGCAATGGCACCCCACTCCAGTACTCTTGCCTGGGAAATCCCATGGACGGAGGAGCCTGGTGGGCTGCCGTCGATGGGGTCGCACAGAGTCGGACACCGTGATTTAGCAGCAGCGGCGGCAGCAGCACAGATTCAAAGCTTCCATGGTTTTGCTCTGGGGGGCCGATGATGGTGGTGACAACGTGCTACCCTGTGGCAGGCACGTGATGCTTCACATACATTATTTCACTGAGTCCTCATTGCCTCCCTGCCAGGTGGTGAAACAGGCCCAGAGAGGGTAGCGCTCCCCAAGGCTGCAGCACAGCAGCGATCTGAAGGTTGTGCTCTTGCATCTCTGGCCTTGGAGGGCATGGTGTTGCGGCCTCCTTCGGAGGCTGTTACCCAGAACCTGGGACTCTGAGGAAGTTCAGAGTCCCTGGTGAATTTCTGCCTCTGGGAAAGGGCCCGAGAACAAAGAGAACCCCTGAGACCAGCTCTTTTAGCCCCAGGAGCCCCTGCTTGGTTGCTTTCCTTCCAAGTCCCAGGGTTTCCACCGGTGGGCCTTGTGGGGAGCCCCTCTCTTGGTTGTAGGACTGGAAAAATCTGCAATTTAACTAAACTCGTTTGGCTTAAATTATAGGGAGTTTATCTTCCCTGAAACCGCCTCTCCCACCCGGGACAGCCCCATAATTGTCGTCGGGCACTCAGAGTTCCTTGGCAGCGAGTCGGCCCTGAGGGCCAGGGGTTGATGAGGTCGCTGAACTTGGAGCAGCGCCTGTAGACCTGTTTGTCTTTCCCTAACGGCCTTGTGCGGTGTGAAGAGGTTGCTGGGCCCTGAGCTCTGGTGGACTTGGGTTTGAACCCTGGTTTCGCCGTTCACACGCTCTGTGACCTATAGGCCGCTTTCCCTCTCTGAGCTTCAGTTCGCCATCAGTGGCTTGAGGATGATAAGACTGTCTGAAGACGCACCTTGCACGGTGCCGGGCACAGAGGAAGTGTTTGCTAAGGACAGCGATCACTGGGCGTAGCAACTATTGCCATAAGCCGGCTGTGTGTTTTTCAGGGAACACACTGCCCAGCCTCCAGAGGTGTGCCCTGGTGGGTCTGCAGGAGGCTGGCCAGGGGTTAGGCCTCTGTTTCCTTCTTGGCAAGACTGTACCTGGAGGGGGGTCGGGTGAGGAGCTTACAAACTTATGAGAGGTGGCGGGGTTGGGGGGAGGTTGGAGACAAGGAGGCCCCTCTTGCTTGGGCAGTGGGAGGAATGAGACCCCAGGGGCTGGGCCCAGGGGCACAAAAGCCTCTCCCCTTCAGCTTTCCTCCCAAATAATTCTGGAGGCTGGACAAAGAGCTCCTTGGGGCCCCTTCCCAGTGTACAAGCAAGGGCTCTATGGAGCTGCCCCCCACCCCACAGACCCGCCTTGGTCTCCATGCTGGCAGAACCTGATTCCTCGGGGGGTGGGAAGGGGCCTGGGAGCCTCAGTGAGGCCTGCAGGCCGCGGTCTGGTTCCCAGAGGCCCTGGGAGGAGGCCCCTTCACAGCGTCAGCGCCAGGCCCTTTGAGGGTGGGGGCGGCCTCTGCAGGCCGACGTGTTTGTGCGGCTGACACTGCAGCAGGGTCACCGTGCATAAAGGCGCTGCCCAGACCCCGGGCCCAGCCTGGAAAGGGGCTTTCTTGTCAGAGAGGAGCTTTTCTTCCCAGCACACTGCGGGGCGGCGGCAGGGGGTCACCCGGCCCCGGAGGATAATGGAACTTCGTTGATGGAGACACAGGGCCCAGCCTGCCCCCCACCCCCACCCCGCAGCAGAGCCAGGGCTTGGGGGGTGGGAAGGGGAGGTTGGGGAAGCTGGTTGGCTCAGAAATCCTGGCTGCCACCTTGGCAATGGCTCTCTGGGTGGATTCCGAAGGGAAGACACAACGGAGAACTTGGGACTCCCCCCAGAGGCCTCTGGGTATCTGTGAATCCAGCCGTAGGCTGCCTAGGAATCCTGGGCCAGTCATCCCGAGCTTCCGTCTCCTAGCCTGGCTGCCTTGTGGATGGGGGAAGAGGGCATCTTGGCCAGAGCCTGCACAGTCCTTCTCATCTGTGCTTCCCTCTCTCCCTGGCCATTCCAACTGCTTCCTGACCTCTCAGCCTTCCCCTTCCTCTCCTGGACCATCTCGGTGACCTCTGACCTCACAGAGCATCACTACTGAGTCTTCAGGACTGCAGGTCAGATCATATTACTCCCCTGCTCAGACTGTAGGCTCCTTGTCATTTGAAAAATCAAAGTCAAACCCCTCCACCTGGTTTACTAACCCAGCTGCTTGGGGGCCCTGGCCCCCTGCTGACCTCCCTGCCTGTCCTTGTCATTCTCATCCATAAGCTTTAGGTTTCCTACATATGTGTCATAAACTCCTGTGCGCCCAGACTTTTGTTCAGGCTCTAGTTGCTCCCTGGAGTGAACGCTCTTCTTTCACTTTTCAATCTAGTGAGCCCGTTTTTTTTTTGTTTTTTTTTTAAGCCTCATACATGTGGGATCTTAGTTCCCTGACCAGAAATCAAACCTATGCCCCCTGCAGTGGAAGTGTAGAGTCTTAACCACTGGACGGAATTCCGAGTCTAGTGAACTCTTAATCATCTGTCATGGCCCAAATCAAATATCCCCTCCCTAGTACATTTTGCTTCCCCTAGTATATTTCCCTCACCCCGTTAGCCACAATTCTTTTTTGGGGGGGCTTCCCTCATAGCTCAATTGGTAAAGAATCCGCCTGCAATGCAGGAGACCCTGGTTCGATTCCTGGGTTGGGAAAATCTAGTGGAGAAGGGATAGGCTACTCCCTCCAGTATTCTTGGGCTTCCCTTGTGGCTCAGCTGGTAAAGAAT
>NW_011495069.1:5408700-5408864 GCF_000754665.1 Bison bison bison
CAGGTAGACCTGGGTTCAATCCCTGGGTTGGGAAGATCCCCTGGATAAGGGAAAGGGTACCCACTCCAGTATTCTGGCCTGGAGAATTCCATGGACTCTATAGTCCATGGAGTCACAAAGAGTCAGACACGACTGAGTGACTTTCACTTTCACTTTTTAAAAAA
>NW_011495069.1:5408964-5411902 GCF_000754665.1 Bison bison bison
TCTCAGTTCCCCAACTAGGGATTGAACCCAGGTCCCAGGAGTGAAAGAGTTGAGTCCTAACCACTGGGCTGCCAGGGAATTCCCCATTAGCTATAGTTCTTTTATAGATGACTTCAGAACATCAGGTATGGTTAATCTTGTCCGCATCAGTGTCCTCCGCTAGACTGGAATGTGGACTTTCTGTTCTTACTCATTGCTGGGCTGTCAGTGCCTAGCTCAGGATCTGTTACCAGTAGGCTCTCAAACTGATACTCAATGAATGAACGAATGAATGAATGCACTGTCTGCCCATAAAAATAACTTCTTCCGCTATCCTAGAGGCGTTTACAACTCAGCGTGACACCCTCTCAAGACCTTGGAAGTGGGAGGAAGTGATCGTAATGCACAGGCTGTTCTGATGCTTCTAAAACTGGGTTGAATTTGGAGAGAGAAGGGAGCTGGGTCTCGGGCCAGAACATGGTGGCTCTTTTATCGTCCCGCCTTGAAGCAATCTTTGAGTTCATGCCCTTGAGGCAGGCCCTAATGAAACCATTTATAGGTGAAAAACACCAACTCGTCTGAGATGAGAAATGCCCACTTCGGGGCTGGCAGGATTAGTGGGGGCCCAGCCTAGCTTTGGGGATGACTGATTTGCTTGGGAGTTTGGTTTGAGCTTTGCTTTCTCTTTCCTTGATCATTTTCCTTATTCCTCAATATGCCTGGCTCTGTCCATGTCTGTCTTGACCATCTTTCCAAAGCCAGGAAACCTCAAATGTTCTTGGTCTCCAGCCCTCAAGTATCAGTTGTAAATAACAGTCATGGCCATGAGAGGAAAGTCTCCATCTCTGGGCCTGCCCAAGTGCCAGGCGCTGTGCCAAGCTCACTTGGTACCTTAGCCCATCACATCTTCCTAACAACTCCTCTTGGTAGGTACGACCATTATCCCATATTGCACATGAGAAAACCAAGGCTCCCAGAAGCTAAGGAATTTTCCTGAAACTACACAGCTAATAAAAATGGCAGAACCAAGATTCAAATCTACTTATGAGTTTCTTATGCTTTCCTGTGCTAGGACTACTCTGCACCCATACAGCCGTTCATTTATTCATTCAGTAGCCATTTATGGAACGCATATGCTGTTTTTAGTTGTTTTGGTCATTTATTCATTCCTGGCATTCAATAAATGTCTGTTGAGGGCCTACTGTGTGCTAGGGCTCTGCTGTAGAGGTTTCTAGGAGAGATGAGACTGGAGTTGGCGCTTGCAGTTGGCTGAGAGGAAGAGAAGGGTTCTCAAGCTGTGATGGAGGAACCCCTATGGCTCAGGTGCACCCACAGTCCTAGTAAGGCTGAACCTGTGGCTTAGAGTTCCTGAAGTCTGGCAGTTTGGGGGTGATGGTGCCACGGGGGCATGGGCAATGAGCCAGCATGCTCAGGGGCCTTGGGCATATTGAGGCATGCTTGGGGTTTTGGAGCTTCTTGTCTTAGCTGCCACGGTTCCCTTTCTACCACCTCATCATTCCCTGCACCTCATTTCTGAAGTGGGCTGACCAGCCCCTAGCTCAGCTGGTTATCCCAAGGCCTCAAGCAGTTCATCTCTGTGGAGGGCCTGGCACGGTCGATCGGACCTAACCCAGTCTGGGCATTTCTGATGCCACGGGCAGATGACCCTTGAGTCAGAGTCAGCAGAAACTAGACTGAGCCCACCTGGCACAGCAGCCCAGCGCCCGGAGCTGGGAATGGAACTCGGGCCGCCCTCCCCCTTTCACCAGCCTGGCCTGGAATCAGACTCGGATTTGACGAGTGATTCATAACCTGACGCTGCAGAAAGTTGTGCCGGGCCGCAGAAGGGCTGCCCAGGGTTTGTGGTTTTGATCGCAGGGAAGAATTCCCTCGTCGGCTCAGGGTAGGATAACTTACTTGTTGAGAGAGACATTTTCACAAAATAAATCCTTAGAGAAACCAGGCGCTGAGGCAGGGAGGCCTGGGGAGGGATTATCTAAATAAACCCCGGTTTTGAAGCTTCAGGCCCCAATGATCTGCCTGAGCCTCTTGCTGCTTCCTGGCACTTGAGGTCCCGATGACCCTGAGCTCTCTTTCAGTGGCACCAGCGCAGCCAGGTCCTTCCCATCTGGGTGATGTCCCACCATTTGGCCTCTGGAATTCTCTTCAGCTAGGGTCACTGGAGTATGTATGGGTCTTTTGCAGGCTGGGTGTCATGATTAGTCTAACCCAAGGGTCCCCAGCCTCCAGGACCTAATGCCTGATGATCTGAGGTGGAGCTGATGTAATAATAATACAAATAAAGTACACAATAAATGTAACACACTTGAATCATCCCGAAACCATCACCTCCCCGCTCCCCACCCCAGTCTGTGGAAAACTATCTTCCACGAAACCGGTTCCTGGTGCCACAAAGGTTGGGAACCAACTCTAATCTGCCTTTATTTTTTTAAAACAAGATTGCTTGCTATACTTTGCTCAGGATAATTCTTCCTTTTGTGGGACCATCCTGCCCATTGCAGAATATCTAGTACTCCAGTCTCCTGCCCGTGGAGTGCCAACAGCATCCCCCTCCCCCAAGGTCATTGTGCCACCCTGCTTCTCAGATGGCTGGATCCATGGCCCTGGGTTCCTGCGGCCCTGGGTTTCAGATGGCACTCCTGTGGTGTCAGCAAGGAGCAAGCTTGCCTGTGAGTCTCCATTGTCATTAAAACGATCAGAGTTGCCACTAGACATTTCTAAATGCCAACCCAGGCTTCCCCGGTGGCTCAGTGGTAAAGAATCTACCTGCCAGTGCAGGAGATGCAGGTTCGATCCCTGATCCAGGAGGATCCCACGTGCCATGGAGTAACTAAGGCCAGGCACCACAACGACCGAGTCTGTGCTCTGGAGCCCGGGAGCCTCCAGAGCCCATGCTCTGCAACAAGATAAGCCATCACCATGAGAAGCTCACACACTG
>NW_011495069.1:5412002-5416204 GCF_000754665.1 Bison bison bison
AACAAGAGAATCCAACACGATGAGAAGCCCACACACTGGAACAAGACTAGCCACCCCCCCTCCACCCCTCCCCATTTACTTCTACTAGAGAAAGCCTGCATCTAGCAATGAAGACCCAGTGCAGCCAAAAATGATAAATAAATAAAATTCTTTTTAACAAAGACCTCTCAAAAAAAATCAGTATATGAGTGCCAGTGTGGCAGAGGGGCATGGTGCCGAGACCCACTGTCGTCACTGCCGCCTGTGTCTTCCACACCCAGTGTCTTTCCATTCCTTGCATGCACCCTGCTGCTTCTTCCTGACCTGCCTGCCTGCCTTTGCTCCTGCCGTTCCCCAGCCTGGAGTGCCTTCCCCACCCCTCCATTCTCTTCCCAAGACCTCACCCATCTTAGTCCAAGAAGCCGTCTGTCAAGAGCAGGCGTCTCTATGCTGGCTCCTCCAGCCTCACTGCTGTGGGGCCTTGGCCTGTTCCTGCAGCTCCCATAGCCTCATTCATTCTCCTCATCGGTGAGATGAAGGCCAGGACAGAGCTCGCCTCCCCCCGCAGCCCCACCTCGTAGTAGCCTGGTTCCTGCAAAGCTCTTAACTTGGTGCTGGTCAAGGGCCTGCTGTGGCCAAGCCTTCCCCTTGTCCACCCCACTGCTCCGCACTGGCTCTGCTCCTCAATGGCTCTGCTCCAAGGCCCCGGCCTCCCCTTCGGGGGTAAGGGGGCAGTCCCAGCCTCCTGCTCAGCCACAGTGGCCTGGTCACATGGGCGGGGAGGCTGCCCTGGGGCTCAGTGGGGACTGGCTACAGGCGGACAGTGGGGACTGGCTCTGTCTTGGAAGACCCCCGCCCCACCCCCCCCGCTTCCCCACCAGTACCTCCCAAGGACCTCCCTGCAGCGGCACCTCGGGAGACATCGCCTCTCTCCTCCCTGGGGCCGCTGGGACTTGTCTTCCTAACCTGACACCTCGATGTCCCCTCCGCTTTATCCTCCTTCTAAGTAAAACCCCTTAAAGCTGCGTTCCTGGAGCCGTCTGCGTTCCCTCCCTCCAGACACCTGGCTTTGCTCCCCCCTGTCCCATGACCGACCCTCCCACCCCAAGTCTCCCTCTTATCTAAATCCCAAGCCAGCTCGTCTCTCCTTGGGAGATAAGGGGATTCCCTTCCCCTGCCCCCACTGATACCGAAGTTACCCCTTAGGTGTTCAGTGCCTCACATTTAGAGTAACTTCTGGCACATAGTAGGGTGCCTGAATACTTGTCAAGCAGGTGCCACCACTATGTGGGCCGTCTGGTCCTCTTTGGGGGAAATTTAGAATGAAATCTAAAAGCCCGAGAGAAGGCAAGATGTATTTGCTCTGACAGCCTGGTTTTCTTTTCAGCAAGAAAACTCCATCTATTTCCCACATCCTGGGGTCCAGGCACTCTACCTTCCTTGAGCCCTCGTGAGCTCAAGGACCATAGTGGGCTTGCAGAACTCAGCTATTGGTGTGGGCAAGTCACAGGGTGGCTGCCATTGAGACTGCCGGCTGATCCAGGAGGGTGCCTGAGAGCGAGGCTGGAGTCAGACAGTGCTTCTGCAGCCAGGGTGGG
The DNA here is from genome assembly GCF_000754665.1 of Bison bison bison. NCBI lineage: Eukaryota > Metazoa > Chordata > Mammalia > Artiodactyla > Bovidae > Bison > Bison bison. The sequence goes on from NW_011495069.1 coordinate 5,413,580, forward strand.
CAGAGAAGTTCAACACCCAGGTTTGCTCGGGGGGTCTTTTTTTTTTTTGGCTATGCCACATGGCTTGCGGGATTTTAGTTCTCTAACCAGGGATTAAACCCACACCCCCATCCGGTAGTCCTAACCACTGAACTATCGGAGAATCCCCACGGGGTTGGGGAGCAGCTTGTTCCTTTCCTGCTTTGACTGTAGTTATATGCACTTGCCCAGGCTTCCCAGGTGGTTCTGGTGGTAAAAAAAAAAAAATTCACCTGCCAAAGCAGGAGACGTGAGAGACGCAGGTTCGATCCCTGGGTTGGGAAGGTCCCCTGGAGGAGGGCATGGCAACCCACTCCAATATTCTTGCCTGGAGAATCCCATGGACAGAGGAGCCTGGCAGGCTACAGTCCACAGGGTCACAAAGAGTCGGACACGACTGAGGCAACTACGCATGCACGCGTGCACACTCTCTTGGCCAGTCAGTTGCCAACAAGCCTCAACGGAGCACAGACCTTTTGCTCGGCACTGTACTCTTGGGGATGTGTTGGTTACTAATGATCACATCAACCCACAGCTCGGTAATGCCCGGGCCATTTCTCTGTCCTGATAGACTGCTGACCTCCAATACCAGGAGGCCACTGTACATACACTTACTTATGTGAGACCCAGTCCGAGGCCTTTGCCTCTCTGAGCCTCAGTTTCCTTCCTCTGAAATGGGATAGTCATTACTGCTTCACAGTACCTTTGGGAGGATTAAAGGAGATGGAAAAAAAGCTCTGAGTACAGTACCTGGCACATAGTAGGCCTCTTCCTACACCTCCACAAATGGTAGTTATATCTGCTTCTGGACTGGGAGCCTGGAGTCCACAAATGGTAGTTATATCTGCTTCTGGACTGGGAGCCTGGAGTCCACAAATGGTAGTTATATCTGCTTCTGGACTGGGAGCCTGGAGTCCACAAATGGTAGTTATATCTGCTTCTGGACTGGGAGCCTGGAGTCCGTGTCACCTGTTAACAGAGCCACATTTATCTGAACCCCCGGATTGCCCATAGGAGATCTGACAAAGAGTTTATAATTGATTTGTGAATTTTTTTCTAATAGAAATCACCCGGTAATATTAAAAATAATCAAATCACATTTCATTATTAACACAATAAATTGCCTCCATCCAAAATATTAAAATCACCCCACATCATGATTTCCCTAAGAAAAGATTAGAGCAGTGACGTGAATAAAATCAGTCATATAACCCGTTTGGAAAACAATTTTGCAGTTTCTAATACAGCTAAACATATGCCTATCCCATGGCCCAGCAGTTCCACTCCCAGTTAAGTATGTACTTAAATGAAATGAGTACACATGTTCACCAAGGCAGGTACCAGACTAGAATGTTTACAGAAGCTCTGCTCAAAATAGCGCCAAACTGGAAAAGACCCAAATGCCCGTCAGCAAAGACCAGGCACAAACATTGTGGTGAAGCCACACGATGGAATACCACACTGCAGTTAGAAAAAAAAACGCACAAACTAGGAACTTCGCTGGTGGTCCAGTGGTTAAGAATCTGCCTTCCAATGCAGGGGACACCGGTTTGATCCCTGGTCAGGGAACTAAGATCCCACCTGCAGTGGGGTAGTTAAGCCCGTGCACCCCAGCTTCCGAGCCCACTTACTCTGGAGCCCGTGCACCACAACTAGAGAGGCTAAACTTCACAGCAAAGACCCAGGCAGTCAAAAACTAAAAAGAAAAAACACCACAAATTGCTGATAACACAAAGCATGATGAGTGAATCTCAAAATCATGCCTCTGAGCAAGTGGCCAGGCACCAGAGAATCTGTACGGAATGGTTCTCTTTCCAAAACTTCAAAACCAGGCAGAACTCGTCAACGATGGTGGAAGTCAGAACAGTGACTGCATGCGGTGAAGGGGGTCATTAATGAGGAAGGGATAGGAGGAACTTGCTGGGTGGCAGTTACTTGGGTCCATCCAGTTGAGAAATTCGTTGGGCTGAACATGGATGGTTCTGTGCACTTTCACTGTGTATACATTACACTTCAGTTAAAAAATGAAGAAATCCAGGGACTTCCCTGGCAGTCCAGTGGCTAAGACTCCAAGCTCCCAATGCAGAGGGCCCCGATTTGATCCCTGGTCAGCAAACTAGACCCCACGTGCCGCAATTAAAAATCTCTCATGCTGCGACTAAAAGTAACCCCACATGCTGCAACAAAAATCAAAGATTCCGAGTGCTGCAACAGGACCTGGCGGAGCCAAATAAGTAACTAAAAATACTATAAATAAGTGAAGAATCCAAAGCAGTCCCCGTCTCCAGTCTATAACAGTGTGACCTTGAGTGACCAACTTCACCTCTCGGAGCCTCAGTTTCCTTCATCTCTACAAGAGGGTGACCTTCCCCACATTATGGGGTTATGAGAAAGTAATGAGTAACTTCAGTCTGAGCAGGGCCTGGCGGGCAATGGGAGCCTGTGTTGACATTGTCCAGAAGGGCCCCAGGCTGGGTCTCAGCTGGGTCAGCAGCTATAAGCATAGGAGGAGCCTGGTGTCTGTACCCATGGATGTGACCAGGGCGTCTAGCTGGCACTCATCTGGTTTCTGTGACAATCTCTAGCTTATCTTCCAAAGTATATCTC
>NW_011495069.1:5416371-5428609 GCF_000754665.1 Bison bison bison
CACCCACAGCAAGCAGCCTGAAAGTGGTGACAAAGCGGGATCAATTTAAACTTCTCTGCAGTCTACCAAGGCTGGGAGAAGGAGACCACTAATCCTGTGATCGTCCACTCTGCTCTTATCAAAAATCTTGAAACGACCAAGTGCCTGTTAAGGGCTGGGCCAGGGGCCAGAGTGGAGCCGTGGGACGACCACGCAAGGTGTCTGTCCTCAAGGAACCTGGAGGCTGGTTGCAGAACAGACAGTCGTCAAAGAACCTCACACACATGGGACCACCCCATGGACTCCAGCAGATTGGTAGGGAGGCCAGGGAAGGCTTCCTAGAGGCAGTGACTCACAGGGGGGCCTGAAAGATGAATTGGGAGCTGACCTGGCTCAAAGGGAAAAGGAGGGTGCACCAAAGCAGGGGATCAGCCAGGGCAAAGACCCAGCCGGAGTGTGGATAGCTGGTGGCTGAAGGGACCTGGAGTGGCTGGAACTGAGAGGTAGGGAGGGCGAGGGGCGGCTGAGGCCACCCGGTACCTCCTCATACTTGGAGCCCCAGGAAACACTCCCTTCCAGAGTTTTCTGCAGCGGAAAGATGAGACGGTGAAATCGGCCCTTTGCGAAGAAAAACAGCCATCTGACTGACCGCCCACTGTGGGCCGTGTTCTGTGCTGGGCCCTCTGACCACGATCCCGATCCTGACTGCCTCCTGCAAGGAACTCACTCCCCGGTTTCAAGATGCCGAAGGAGGTCAGGGAGGTGTTAAGCGTTCTCTTCATGCACTTCAAGCTGGGAGTGGAGGAGCTGGGATCCAAACCCAGCTCTGTGTGAGGCCGTGTCCACACACTTCCTGTTGTGCCTTTCTGATCTACAACAGCCTCCAGGTGTGAGTCGACTTCCCTTCTCAGCCTCGCTTTCCTCATTTCCGAAAAGGTATTAGGGGCCAGCCCTGCCTGCCTCCTAGGGGGTGTTGCCAAGGCAGACGACATAAAGGATGAAATGACACATGGGCAGAGGGGGCAAGCCTCTGTGTCCAAGTCTCTGCCTCTATCTCTCTTTTTTAATCCAAGCCTCTTAGAGAAGGGGAAACTGAGGCTCAGAGAGGAAGACTGGCTGGCCCCAGCTCACACAGCCGTTAGAGGCAGGGCTGGGATTGCAGCTCGGGTTTCTGCACCAGCTGCTGCGTACCAGGAACCCAGGTGGAGTGGCGGATGAGGCCTGTTGCTATGACCTCAGTCCCTGGGCCGGAGCCCCAGTAAGGCAGGCTCACGTCTGTCCATCGTGGTCAGAGCAGCTCTGGCCCACAGACAGGCCCAGGCCAGGTTAATTGTATTTTTGAGAGCTCATTTATTAAGCACGTTTTATGTGCCAGACACTGCACTCGGTGCTCTTATTGCCTTATGTTATTTAGTCCTTGACATTGCCCCACTGCTGATGAAGTGACTCGCCCGAGATCAGGCTCAGTCAAGGTCTGTTGACTCGGGACCAATCAGGCTGTTCCAGGAACTCTGTTTTCCTGGCAGGACACGATGAGGGGGGCCTGGGGTCCTCCCAGTCCCATCTGTCCACACCTTTACACGGGCCCAGCAGAGGAGGGGTGGGGGTCTGAGATGACTCACCCATCCAGCGAAGCAGAGCAAACACCTCTGAGTGGCATGTGGCTGTGAGCTGGCATTGCCAGACCCCAAGTCATCAGGGACCTCTGCCAGCAGGGGCAGCCGCGGGAGAGTGGGCAGGCGGGCCGGCGGGATTCCACTGCCTTCGGGGAGCTTGGGCGTGGCCTGTCTCGTCCCCTGGAATGAATGTTTTGTTTCCTCTCATCGGCGGCATGTGCTGTGGAGCCAAGCCTGTCTGCCAAAGGGAGGCGCGGGGAGGTTAGGCAGTCCCCTCTCTGCTATGTGACTTTGGGAAAGTCACCCCACCTCTGTGTGCCTCAGTTATGTGGCTGGGAGATGAAGGTGATAACACCACCTGGTAGAGGGGCCTCCCTGGTGGTCCAGTGGCTAAGACTCCTCGCTCCCAAGGCAGGGGCCCGAGTTCAATCCCTGATCAGGGAACTAGATCCCACCTGCAGCCACTAAAGGCCCCGCATACCATAACTAACACCTGGCACAGCCAGAAAGATAAATGTTAAAAAGAAGTCTACCTGGCAGAGTTGTGCAAAGCCAGCGAGAAAGCAGACCTAAAGGGCCCGGCAGAATGACATGATGGCTAAGCACTGGTGTGGCTCGGGAGCCAAATTCCCTAGTTCAAGTCCTGGCTTCGCGGTTCTCTGGCCACTTGAGCAAGCAACTTATCCTTTCTTGCCTCAGTTTCCTCATCTGTAAAATGGAGGCAGATAATCTTATCAGGGCTTCCCTGATAGCCTGATACTTTGCAAACAAAAGTCCGTCCAGTCAAAGCTTTGGTTTTTCCAGTAGTCATGTATGGATGTGAGAGTTGGACTGTGAAGAAGGCTGAGCACTGAAGAATTGATGCTTTTGAACTGTGGTGTTGGAGAAGACTCTTGGGAGTCCCTTGGACTGCAAGCAGATCCAACCAGTCCATCCTAAAGGAGATCAGCCCTGAGTGTTCATTGGAAGGACTGATGTTGAAGCTGAAACTCCAATACTTTGGCCACCTGATGAGTAGAACTGACTCATTGAAAAGACCCTGACGTTGGGAAAGATTGAAGGCAGGAGTAGACGGGGACAACAGAGGATGAGATGGTTGGATGGCATTACTGACTCGATGGACATGAGTTTGAGTAAGCTCCAGGAGTTGATGATGGACAGGGAAGCCTGGTGTACTGCAGTCCATGGGGTCGAAAAGAGTCGGACACAACTGAGCAACTGAACTGAACTGATAGCTCAGTTGGTAAAGAATCCACCTGCAATGCAGGAGACCCCGGTTCAATTTCTGGGTCAGGAAGATCCACTGGAGAAGGGATAGGCTTCCCACTCTAGTATTCTTGGGCTTCCCTGTGGCTCAGTTGGTAAAGAATCCGCCTGCAGTGCAAGAGACCTGGGTTTGATCCCCAGGTTGGGAAGATCCCCTGAAGAAGGGAAAGGCACCCCACTCCAGTATTCTGGCCTAGAAAAATCCCATGGTCTATATAGTCCATAGGGTTGCAAAGATTCAGACACGACTGAGCGATTTTCAGCTCACTTCAATCTTATGTATCTCGCTGGGTTACTATGAACATTCAGCGTGTTTCCACACATAAAGCTCTTGATGCCCAGCTCAGAGTAAGCGTTCAGTAAGTTTTGCCTCTTGCTCTTATTTTCCTTGATCTTCCCATCTCAAGCTGCCTCTTTTCTCACTTAGGCTGCTGGGAAGCTCAAAGCAAATGTGATATACTGATTACGGTCTTCATCTCTTCCCAGATTCATGGAACAGTTCTCCTTCCTTTACCTCTAAGGGCTTTCTGGATGTTCTTTTAACATAGGGCTTCCCTGGTGGCTCAGCAGTAAAGAATCTGCCTGCCAATGCAGGAGACTGTGGGTTTGATTCCTGGGTCAGGAAGAACCTCTGGAGAAGAGAATGGCAACCCACTCCAGTATTCTTGCCTGGAGAATCCCATGGACAGAGGAGCCTGGTGGGCTAGAGTCCATGGGGTTACAGAGAGTCAATCACGATTTAGTAACTAAACAACAACAACAGCCTTTTACATAGATGTAATTAAAATGTCACATATTTTTTAAAGCGATAAACTTCCCTGTAATTCTTTCTAGTAATAATACAGTACATGGTATTTTATGAGGAGGGCACAGCAACCCACTCCAATAAGAATCCCATGGACAGAGGAGTCAGGCGGGCTACACTCCATAGGGTTGCAAAGAGTTGGACATGACTGAAGTGACTTAGTATGCATGCACTTGGGATTTTAGGAAAACCAGCAGGGGAGGTGACACACTATCGAGCCTCTTCTCTGTGAGCCCCTGTCTTCATGCATTCCTTTGTACTCCTGACTTTGCTGGATATCAGCATCTATTGGTGCCCTGGAAAAAAAGGAAAGAAGGGCAGAGACTGGGGTGTGTGTATTCCCTTTGGAATCTTCCTCCCTGTCACTGCCTAGCCCAGGGCTGGGCATGTCATAAACATCCAGCAGAGACCTGGTAGCTAACAGAGGAATTCAAGGTGTTCGGTTCAGTTCCACAGGTAACAACAGAAAGTGTTTTTTGGTTGTCTGTTATCACAGATCCAGGCTGGTATCAACTCCCACTGAGGAAAGTTGTCCCTCCTGGTTCCTCTTGGAAGGAAAGGAAGAGGAAGCTGAAGGGGTGGGACCCCAGATGGAGAGGGGAAAGGACACTACCTCCTCCCTGTCTCAGGGTGCTTAGGTCCACCTGAGCCATTATTCCATTCATTCATTCAGTGAACACTTTTTCAGCCAGACCTCCGTGGGGCTCCATCCCTGCACAGGGGGCTGAGGGTGCTGACCAGAGTCAGAGTCCCTGCCCTCATGGAACCCTAAGAAAAGCAAACAGAAGGATGGGATGGGGAGAGAATGCTTGAAGTGGTCTAATTACTGTAATCAAGACACACAGCTTGACAAAGGACTTTTTTTCTCAAAGTTTGAACTCATGTATAACAACAGCTCTCTTGTGTTAAGTGCTTGTTATGTGCCCAGAGCTGTAAGTAAGGAGTAAGTGTTAGTTGCCCAGTCGTGTCTGACTCTCTGCGACCCTGTAGACTGTAGCCCGCCAGGCTCCTCTGTCCATGGGATTCTCCAGGCAAGAATACTGGAGTGGGCTGCCATTTCTTTCTCCGGGGGATCTTCCCCACCCAGGGATCGAACCCGGCTCTTCTGCATTGCAGGCAGATTCTTTACCGTCTGAGCCACCAGGGAAGCCCAGACCTGTGTGTGTTAAACCCTTAAGCTGCGTTATCACGTTGACACGCTCACCAGCCCCCCACCCGTTAGGTAGTTTTCTCCTTATTTGGCGGATGAAGAAATGGAACAGAGCAGGGATGTGACTTGCCCGAGGCAGGTCAGAAATGGAATGTAAGGTTCAGAATCCTTACTCTTAACCTTGACCATGTACCACCTCCCAATGCAAAGAAACAGAGTGGGATGGTTTAAATTGGAGCCAACAGAGCAAATCAGGCCAGGTGGTGGCTGCAGCGGCGGGAGGACGGTTCTCAGCAGGTAGGGGAGAGGAGGACCGACCCTTCCGTGGCCTCAGAGCCCCGTTTCTTCCTGGAGCTCCAGGTCATCAGAGCCAGACTTTGGACATGCTTCGTCCCGTGCTCACCAGGGTGTCCAACAGGGCAGACTCTGGGGAGAACACGGAAATGGCGTTAAATAACACTGAATCATACGGTAAGAAAGTTCCCCTTCCCTTCCCCTCCACGCCTGCTGATTACTCACGGAGAAAGTCTCTGGTTCCTGCCAACATGTCTCTAACACCTCTCTGACAGCCCCTAATCTCCCTTTTCAATAGGAAAAAGCGGGCCTCAGGCTCAGCCCCGACCCGGGAGCTGGAATGCCGGGGCGCCATCTCACTTCACTGTGCCTGCTTTGTTTATGTATTTTTGTTTAACAAACACATGGACAGCCCTTACGGAGTGTCAGTGCTTTGCAGACATGAACTCCTTTCATCCTCATAATAACGTAATGAGCTCAGCACGGTTATTATCTTTGTCTTACTGATGAGTGAGCTAAGGCACAGAGAGGTTAAGTAACCTGCCCGAGGTCACACAGTTAGCGACGACTGGAGCAGAGACTGTGAATCCAGGCAGCTGGCTCCTTAGCTCCAGTTCTTAAACACTTCACCAGACTCTTTCTGGTTGAGGAATCAGTGCAACTTCCCTGGTAGCTCAGACAGTAGAGAATCTGCCTGCAATGTGGGAGACCCAGGTTCAATTCCTGGGTCAGGAAGGTTCCCTGGAGAAGGCAACCCACTCCAGTCTTCTTGCCTGGAGAACTCCACAGACAGCGGAGCCTGGCGGGCTACAGTTCGTGGGGTCGCAGAGAGTCGGACACGACTGAGTGATTAACACTTTTTCACTTTCACAGTAGCAGCCTGATTTTTCCTTGACTAATGAATTTATTTCAGTAAAACTAGGTGAGTCCATTTAAAAATAAAAGGTATCAGTAGTTCAAGTGGTTACGTGCATATGGCCAAAGTCCTAAAAATCGTTCAGGAATAAGTGAAGTCTGAGGCACTCTGGTCAAGTCAGGGCCCTTTACATGCCAGATGGGAAGCTGAAGCCCAGAGAAGGACAGAACCAGCCCGGCATCACACAGCAAGTGAGTCTGTGAAGTCAGGGCCGTTTACATGCCAGATGGGACGCTGAAGCCCAGAGAAGGACAGAACCAGCCCAGCGTCACACAGCAAGTGAGTCTGTGAACCGCCTGGGCAGGTGGGGCTGTGTTGTCACCCACAGCCCAGGCACGCCTCCTTCCTGCAGTCAGGGCTGATGGGTGCCGGATGGCTGGAGTCTGAGGGGTACTCACCTGACCGGAGGTATCCAGAGCTGTAACAGGATTCCCATTATCTCTGCTGTTACCGACACAGGGAGGCCGGAGCCCTGAGACCCAAGCCCACATCAGCATTTAGGTCATGACTGAGCTGACTGCCGTGACAGTCTTCCTTCTCTCTCAGGTCTAGTTACAGCCTGGGTGGGGAGCTGTCTTCTGCCTGCTCATTACCTTCATAACTTTCTAGAAAGTTGCACACCTCCACCATGCAGAGACAAGAGCTGTGCGTGCATGTGCTAAGTCACTCCAGTCATGTCTGACTCTGTGAGCCTATGAACAGTAACCCACCAGGCTCCTCTGTCCATGGGATTCTTCAGGCAAGAATACTGGAGTGGGCTGCCATTTCCTCCTCCAGGGGATCTTCCTGACCCAGGGATCAAACCCAAGTCTCTTATGTCTCCTGCATTGGCAGGCGGGTTCTTCACCACCAGAGCCACCTGGGAAGCCCGATATGAGCTTACCTGGGCTCAAATCCTGGCTCTGCCATGGACCCACCTTCAGCAGGACCGCCAGCCCCTCTGAGCTTTGCTGTCCCCGTATGTAAAGTGAGGATGAATGACACCAGGGAGATGTTGGCTGAGGATGCCTGAGGGGAGATGTGCCTGCTGCACAGGAAGGCAGGCGCAGATACCTCTGCTCAGCTGCCCTTGCAGTCGCCAGGCCACAGGGCCACCTCTGTGTCCTGGAGGAAGAAGAGTCCATTGAAGAGAATGAGTTGGGGTTACCATCCATCACAGAGAGGAGAAAACTGAGATCCCACGTGAGGGGCCCAGCTTCTTCCAAAACCTGGCACTGCTCTGGAATTCCACCCCGTGGGCCATGGCCTCACTCCCAGGCTTTGGACGCTGGCTCCGGTAGCCTTGGCTGGGTGGTTTCTCCTCTCTCAGCCTCAGTTTCCTCATTTATCAAGTGAAGCCTACCATGGAGGGTTAATGTGAGACTTAAATGTGATGGATGTCGTTTGCAACATCTGAGGCACTCTCCAGATGTTATTTATGACTGGCTGTATTCCTTGTGTAGACAGGAAAATCACAGTACGACACTCCTACCGTGTAGACAGGACACGGAAGGGAAATAAAATTCCCTTTCTAGTGAGAGCCTCCGAGAGGGGCCTGGAGGAGCTGGATCTGGGCTCGTGTTTTATTTCCAATTCCTTCTTCCAGCCAACAATCTTTTCTCGCCCGCTACTGGGTATGGAAGACGGAGCAGGCGCTCCAAGGTGGGGTCGCCCTGGGTTTGCACCCTGGCTCCCCTGCCTCCTGGCTGGGTGACCCTGGGCAAGTTGCTTCATGTCTCTGAGCCGTCAGGTTCCTCGACTATAGACTGGGAATGGTCCTAGGACCTGCCTCCGCAGGTTGCACTGGGGATTCAAGGAGCCGACGAGTGTGAGATGCGCGGCGCACGTCCAGGCCCGTGGGGGCACGTGAGACATAGTCGCCTGTCCGTGTCATGTTGTCACCATACCACGGGCCCTCCCCCAGGCTCTCATGGCCGAGTCCCGTGGCTCCGGTGGGCATCCCGGTGAGTCGGTCAGCCTCCGTCCTGGTGGAGGAGGCCTGGGGGCCATGCCCAGCTGGGGCAGTCAGAGTCAGGGAAGACTTTCCTGTGCAGGGTGTGGGGGAGACGGAGAAGACCCCCCCGGCAGACGGACCAGCTCGGGCGCGAGCTCAGGGTCTTGAGAGGGGCTGCACTCGGGCTGCGTGTTGGGCGGGGGGAGACGGGAGATGAGGTTGCCGAGTCGACGGGCCCCCCGGGGACGCTTTGTCGGGGAGCTTGACAAGGTTAAGGATCTTCCCCGAACATCCTTTCACTTCCCCTCAATAACCTGGCGCGGATCTATCATCCCTGTATTTATCTAAACCCTTGCTGGACCCATTTATATCCTCAGCCTCTTCGGCTTCACAGGGTAATGAGCTCCAGATGTGGGGAGGGGGGGCCTTCCCGAAACCTCTACCTTGGGCCCAGAGGGTGCTGGGATTGGGGGCCGAGGGGAAGGCCTCAGCGGCTGCTCCCCAAGCCTGGCTTCATCCTTCCATGGGGCTAAGACCCGAATTGAGGTGGGCATAGGGCCCCCTGGGGGGTTCCAGGCTACTGAGAGACCCCCCCAGTCCCAGGCCTGAGTGCTCTGCCTGCCAGGGCGTCTGTGGGCTCCTCTAGGGGCACCCACTCCAGGGGGTAGATGGCAGAGCCAGGAAGCTCTTTCTAGCCACAAGGAGAGCAGGAATGTCCCTAAACCAAACCAGAATGTTTGGGCTTTAAGGGGCTCAGAAGCCTTTTGTCCTGTGGTTCCCACTTGTCAGTCCCAATTTCTGCTGTTCTCCACTTGTGGTCTCACTGTTCTTGAAATGACTCACTTTTCTCCTTACCGGAGTGAATGTATTAAGAAGGAAAGCCCATCTTCCTGCCATAAATAAAACATCGATGTCTCTTGACACAAACAGAAGGTAACTGTGACTATAAACACAATAGAAACAGCACGGGGTGATTACGGTCCATCTCGAGCCTGACACTTGCTCTCTTAGCTCAGCTCCTGCAGAAGGGAGAGGAGCCTGAGATGGGGTTCAGGGCCAGCGGGGCACAGGGGAGCAGGCAAAGGGGATGCAGGAGCAAGTACTGGGGCTGTCACTGCTGTGGGCCACTGGGGCTCGGTCTCACGGGGACCCAGTGTAGGATGGTGGAGACGGACCTCAGCCTCGCCAGCCCCTTCACCAGCCAAGGTTGCTCCTGGGGAGGTGTTTTCTCGCCCATCCCTGTTTGCTGTGTGCAAGGGGGTGAGGCCTCTGCAGACACCAGGGTGGAAGCGGGAGGGCTGGCAGGTGAGGAGAGGAGCAGGTGAGGAGTGAAAGCCTCCAAAGCAACTCTGCACCGGCCCCAAGCTGAGGCCCGCTCGCCACTCTCGCTTAAACAGAGCAGCGTGTTTCACAGGGGTGTTGACGTCTCAGCAGCCCCCAGGTGAGACTGTCTCTTTGAGGGAGCAGGGGATTGGAGGGAACCGACAAGGAGGAGACGTTCTCCCTGCATAACGTCCTAGGATGCAGCCTCAGATCCCCTGAACACCTCTCAGGCTTGGCCACACAAGCGAACAAGCTCCCAGAGGAGAAGGGACTTGTCCAAGGCACGTCGGAGCTAGAAAGCTGGGTTCCCCTTTCCCTGCCCTGACCCGCCTTCCCTGAATTCATGTTCACTCACTTTTTTATATAAGAGTTTTCTTCAAAGCAAACACCAGGAAATATTTTCAGACTGATACAAAAGAAGTGAAGTCACTCAGTCGTGTACGACTCTTTGCGACCTCATGGACTATAGCCTGCCAGGCTCCTCCATCCATGGGATTTTCCAGGCAAGAGTACTGGCGTGGGTTGCCATTCCCTTCTCCAGGGAATCTTCCCGACCGAGGGATCGAACCCGGGTCTCCAGCACTGCAGGCAGACTCTTTATCGTCTGGGCCACCAGGGAGTCCCGGGAGGTACAGGAGAGGGGATCCCCAAAACTAAATGGGCAGGAGGCTACTGTCAGCTAAACTGTGGTCTGTGGAAAGAACCAGAGCCTCAGAAAGGCCCGTTGTCCCGGCGGTCTCTCCTCCTCTTCACTGCCACCCCCACCCCAGCCCAGCATCTTCAGGGTGATTTCTGACTTCTTGTCCTTAGAGATGACACAGGACAAAGAGGAGAGCTTTCTCTCTGGCTTCAGGAAGGCTTCCTGGGAAAGCTGGATGCATGGGGTTCAGATCTATCTTTCTGCTCCCAAATGGTCATGTGACCTTGAAAAATTCCTTCCCTACTCCGGTCCTCAGTTTCCTCATCTGTAAAATGGGGGTAATACAACACCTATCTCATAGGAGTGTTTAGAATTCACATAAACGCTAACTGTCCTGGCATAGCACTGCATGTGTTTGGTGATATTATTATTGTTATTAAGCACGAGAAGAAAGGAAGGAGACTAACATTTGTTTAGCCCTTCTGAAGGGTCAACCACTGTGCCTGCGATTTGCACAGTTCACCCTCCACGATCCTCAGGATCGTTCTAGGAAGGTAGTTCTTTGTCCGATGAGCAGAGAGCATAAGTGAGGTGCCTAGGGTCACACCGTTGTGGGGGTGCAGCCCACATCTGTCTAGGTACCCAGATATTCACTGCATGGACTCAGGCCAAGTGTGGACGTGGGGACCTGCAGTAAGAGGAGCTGAACTAGCATAGCAGGGGGCTCCAGGGTAGGGGTGGGAGACAGGCTGGATGAGGCAGCGGGGCTGGCTCAGGAATTCCGGGAGAAGCAGCTTGCACTCTCTCCCACGGGCGCTGAGGAGCCACCAGCAGGCCACAGGCAGGGAGTGACATGATAAAAGGGGTGTTCGGAAAGGCTCTGCGCGGCTGCGGTTTCAGGATGGATGGGCAGCAGAAGTGTCCAGAAGGGAGGCAGGAAGCTCAGCCCGGCGGCAGGACTGGAAAGGTCCCTGAGAAGCTCATAAGGGACCCTTAGTCAGACTGACCCCGGGGGCCCTGGAGAAGGCCCAGCCAGGTCAGGGCCCGGGGCCAGAGAGGCTGACTGCGCCCCAGAGACTCAACCCTCCTTCCCTTTGCCAGTTTTTGGCTTTATCTGGGAGCCTCCGGAGGGCGTCCCGGCTGCCTGCAGATTTATGAGGTGTGGGGGAAGCTGGCGGGGGTGGCGGCACAGGAGACGGGCCGGAGGGGAGATCGGAGGATGCTCTCCAGCCTCCGACGTGCTTTGACCCCTCTGCCACCCCACCGCTCTGTCACTGTGACCGAGAGCCTGCCCTGGCCTGGGCCAGGCCCCGCGCTGGCACCTGCTGCCTCAGTTTCCCCTCACAGACACTCTGGGGTGGGGGTGAGTAGAGAGGGACCACGTATGAGAATCTTATTAGACGTGAGGAGGCTGGCCCAGCTAGATTCCCGAGCCGCCAGGAGGAAGTCGGAATCTTCTGTACCAGGGTCAGAAGATGTCTATGAAACATTAAGAGTAGGTTATAAACAGTATGTTGAGTATGATTCCGTTTGTGACTTTCAGGAGCATAAATATGCATTTGTGTCTCTCCGTATACATTTTATGCACAGCGAAATGTCTAAATGATATCTAATTGTGATTGCCTCCGGAGAAAGAGCGGCGACTTTTCACTTTCTACTCCTCTAAATATGATGTTTCACTGTCTTGTAATAAGCATGTATTTTTTTTTTCCACTTAAAAACTGTGTTTTTAAAATTCAGAGTAATGGCGGGGGGCGGGGAGGGCAGTGAAGTCAGGGAGAAAAGGGAGGGGCTTCTCCGTGCTCATGGGTGGCGGGTGGCGTGTTCCATGCTCATTGCCAGGGCCTGAGGGTGCTCAGAGCTCAGGTCATTCTCTGCTGAAAACCCTGCCCCCCCTACTGCTAGAGACCCCACCCTCAGCGGGGAGACAGTGCTGACCCACGTGCGGACAGGTCCTTGGGAGTATGGAGGTGAGCTGGCTCTGTTAAGAAGGGTCTCCCAGAGGCAGTAGACCTTGAAGTCTGATAAGATGTGACTAGATGGAAAAGAGAGCTGAGCCTCAGTTTTGTCATCTGTGTAATGGGAATGCTAATGTTATTCAAAATCAGACTGTGCTCATTCAGTTCAGTTCAGTCGCTCGGTCGTGTCCGACTCTGCGACCCCATGAATCGCAGCACGCCAGGCCTCCCTGTCCATCACCAACTCCCAGAGTTTACCCAAACCCATGTCCATCGAGTCGGAGATGCCATCCAGCCATCTCATCCTCTGTCATCCCCTTCTCCTCCTGCCCCCAATCCCTCCCAGCATCAGGGTCTT
>NW_011495069.1:5428768-5430776 GCF_000754665.1 Bison bison bison
CCAACACCACAGTTCAAAAGCATCAATTCTTCGGCGCTCAGCTTTCTTCACAGTCCAACTCTCACATCCATACATGACCACAGGAAAAACCATAGCCTTGACTAGACAGACCTTTGTTGGCAAGGTAATGTCTCTGCTTTTTAATATGCTACCTAGGTTGGTCATAACTTTCCTTCCAAGGAGTAAGTGTCTTTTAATTTCATGGCTGCAGTCACCATCTGCAGTGATTTTGGAGTCCAAAAAATAAAGTCTGACACTGTCTCCCCATCTATTTGCCATGAAGTGATGGGACCAGATGCCATGATCTTAGTTTTCTGAATGTTGAGCTTTAAGCCAACTTTTTCACTCTCCACTTTCGCTTTCATCAAGAGGTTCTTTAGTTCCTCTTCACTTTCTGCCATAAGGGTGGTGTCATCTGCATATCTGAGGTTATTGATATTTCTCCCAGCAATTAGGTGTAAGCTATTATTTTTTAGGTGTAGAGGTCCCAAAAGCTGGGGGATGGCCCCAGAGATTTTAAAGTACCCTGCCAGATATCTAGGACCCTGGCCTGAAAAGGCAGAGGGTTCAGGGAGGATTGTGTGAAGCAACATGCAGGGGAGGTGATTCCTCCTAGGAGGGGGCTTCCCAGGCGCCTGGACAAGGGCAGGGAGACTGCAGCCCCTCAGACGGGCACCAGGAAGCCCTTGGATCCAGGACCCCTCCCCCCCTAGTTCTGGGTTTCCAGGGGCAGCTGGCAGTCATTTCCATGGGCACTGCCTCCCGAGTGGAGCTTGGGACATCCACAAAGCAGGCACCGTGGTACCCATCTGCTGGTCGGGTAATGAGCAGAACAGAAGATGGACTCAGATAATGAATGCTCGCTCCGCAGGGCCTTTGCACTTGCTCCTTCTTCTCTGTGGGACACTGTTACCCCCAGTTCTTTTCCTGGCTCACTTCCTCACCAGCCACGAGGCCTCCTGAGGGACTCAGCACAGCCACTGATCACCTCGGGCCTTGAGCAAAACCCTCAGCCTCACTGAGCCCCAGTTACGTTGCCTAGAGATGACACCGACGCTGGTCTGCTTGCTGTGTGCCTCTGTGTGCCCCCTCCCCACACCTCCCCACCCCCCACACCTGTTACCTTTTACTGCACTTGGCGGTGGTCTGACTGCCCCTTCTTCTTCCTGTCCTCACAGGCCCCTCATTAGCTGCATTGCTCCAGGGCTGGATTTCCTTCCTCTGGCGTGAGGCCTCGTATAGCACATGCTCAATGAAAGCCTGATGAATGGAGGAAGGTTCAGGTTGCAGGATTGTTGTATGAAAGAGAAAGTGACATGCAGACTGTGAAGCATTGTGTTCTCATCTTCAAGGAACCTTGGCCCCTGTGGCCAGTGGCCACACTGACCACACCCTCCACGGCTCTGTCTGGGTTGCCCTTCTGTGTCTCTGGGTCTTTGGGCAGAGGCTTCAAAGCAGCGCCCACAGCCCTGCGCTGTGTGCTGTGACACTCTGAGGGGAGGTGTGAGGGGTGTTGTTCTCACAAGGGGCGATCAGCTCACCTTCCTTGGTGACGGCAGCTGGTGCTGGTGCTGGAGGGGTCCCCTCCCCATGGCCATGCTAGCCTGATGGTTCCTGCAGCCCACAGCCTACAAAGGTAATTCTGGGCCCAGCAGACAGCAGGCATGCAGCTGTGTGTGGGCAAGGGGCCTCCAAGGCCTGCCCCAAATCCCACCCATGCAACTCTGTCTCCCCAGCAGCCCAAGGCCTGTGCACTTTGTCATTCTCAAAATGCAGCCATATCCTCTAATTTGCTATACATGCCAAACCTCTGAGGCAGGTGAGACAGATAACACAACTACCCCATTTTACAGGTAGGAAGACTGAGGCTTAAAGACCTTCATGCTTGGTTTATTCAGACAGGGCATAATCTAACCCAACCCTGCCCTCCTAGACCCCACAGTTTAGTGGTGGTGGGGGCACTCAGAAATAATCATATCCCGGGGGTGGGGGGGGCGGTGAAGGCTAG
>NW_011495069.1:5430968-5450821 GCF_000754665.1 Bison bison bison
CTGGAGAAGGAAATGGCAACCCACTCCAGTATTCTCGCCTGAGAAATCCCATGGACAGAGGAGCCTGGCGGCCTACAGTCCATGGGGCTGCAAAGAGTCAGACACGACTTAGCAACTAAATAACAACGGCAGGGGCGGGGGGAGGGGAGCGGGCAGGCTGTGGACCAAGACCACTTGTGGGCCTGGCCACGGGGGCTGGTTTTTAAGAACCAGAGGGGCTGGCGTGTGGACTAGGAGGGGCAGGCGGGAGTGAGCAAGGGAAGAGCAGGAGATGCATTCTGGAAGCCCGTCACAGTAAGCACTGGAGGGAATGACCGCCAGTCTCGGTTGGACCTTCGCCTGTGGGTGGTGGGGCCATGCATGATTCTTGAGTGACAAGGTCTGACTTACGCATGGAAAACTATCCTGGGGAGTCAGGGTCTTAATCAGCATCCACTGCGGTTTTGCTTCCCAAAGACCCTCCTGCCACCCCTTGTGTCTTTTTTCCTGGGTGGCCCCTTCCTGTCCTCAGGGGGCAGCTCCTCACTCTTCCCAAAGCCCCCCCAAGAATCTGCCTCCCGTCTCCCTGGCCGTCGGGACCAGCAGATGCCTGTGGTTCACACGTGCCCTGTGTCTCAGAGGGCAGCTGGAACTGGGGCACGTGAGGCCGATGGAGACCAGGCCAGCTGAGCAAGGGGCCTGTGGTGCTCACCTCCCCCTTTATAACCCGCTTCCTCTCTTCTGGGGGCCCTCTCCACCGTACCTTAGGATCCATGGCGTTAGGATCCTTATGATAGTGGCTTTGGGACAGTTATGATGACAGCCTTGGGAGGGTGGCCGTGTCTCAAGTGAGTGTAAAGTGCTACTTGGCCTTTTTCTCATTCAGTCCCTGGAATTCTCCAGGCCAGGCAGTGGGTAGCCATTCCCTTCTCCAGGGGATCTTCCCAACCCAGGGATCGAACCCAGGTCTCCCGCATTGCAGGCGGATTCTTTACCAGCTGAACCACCAGGGAAGCCCAAGAATACTGGAGTGGGTAGCCTATCCCTTCTGCAGCGGATCTTCCCGCCTCAGGAATCGAACCAGGGTCTCCTGCATTGCAGGCGGATTCTTTACTAACTGAGATATCAGGGAAGCCCTCGTTCTCTTCACAACCCTGCAAAAGAGCATCCCATTTTTCCAGATGAGAAAACTGATGCTCAGAGAGGTAAACTCACTCACCCCAGGCCACACAGCTCAGCCTGTGGTCAAGCCAGGTGGCTCCAGCTGTCCCCGGGGTCTGCCCATGCACAGGTCTGTGGGCTGATCCGGGCTGGCTGCCTCGATGTCACCTGGAAATCTTGCTGAAAATGTAGATTCCCAGCTGCCACTTGCCAGCCCCCTCCCAAGACTCTGATTCTGCCCATCTTGTGGGGGAAGGGAGGCCAGGACGGGTGTTTTTAAAAAGGCGCTCGAGTCCATTGTGATGCACAGCCAGCTGCTACCCCATGCCACCACCAAGCGGTATTAAAAGCATCACAAATTACATGAGGGAAAAAACAAAGAGCTGAAAGAGCACGCCAGCCAGAACGTTAGCGTCGTCGTCATCATGTAGGGGTTAGGGGTGGCGGACGGTGGAGGTTGGGGACGGCGATTCTTTGGTACTTTCCTTCCTACTTTCCCACATTTTCCAGATTGTCTTTAAAGAGCGTGTATTGCTGTTACAGGGGCTTCCCAGGTGGCTCGGTGGTAAAGAATCTGCCGGTGCAGGAGGTGCATGTGGGGGATGAGGGTTTGGTCCTTGGGTCGGGAAGACCCCCTGGAGGAGGAAATGGCAAACCACTCCAGTATTCTTGCCTGTGGACAGAGGTGCCTGGCGGGCTACCGCCCCTGGGGTTGCAAAGAGTCAGGACACGACTGAAGGGACTGAGCAGAAGCATAATGGCATTTATGATGAGGAAAATAAATAACAGCGTCAGGAGAGGAGCAGTTTGGAAAGGAGTGAGAAAGACACTGTGTGCGCTTACACAGACCTAGTCAGTGGCCCAGCCCTGCGCCTTCCCTGCTACGGCACTCTCGGGCTGGGCATGAGATCTGCTGAGCCTCAGTTTCCTCATCTATAAAATGGGAGCGCAAAAACCTTAAAGTGTGACTGGATGCGTTAAGTAAGATGATCTTCCCTCCCTCTCCTACGCTTCTCCCCCTGGCCGTGATGCCCCTTACCTGGGACATCTTTTCTGCCAGTGTCCAGTTGGAGCCACGTCCCCTGGTCTGGTCTGGACCCTCATAGACTGTGGAGCTGGCAGAAACTCTGCAGGGTGGAGTGGGGGGGGGAGGTGCAACAGCAGCTGATCCATTTTACAGCTGGGGAAACTGAGGCTCAGAGCTGCCTCCAAGCTCGACTGCCGTGCCAGCTCCCCTACCGCGGGAGAGGCGTACACGTGCTCACTGCACATCTCTCTCCCTGTCGGTGCCTCGCTCAGTGTGTGTGAGGGGCAGCAAGTCACCATCTGTGTTTTCCAATAAAAGAAAATGAAAATTGAAGCACATTAAAAATAGCTCAATTGGGATTCCGAGCGGAGCTCTGAGGCCTGCTGTGGCAGAGACGCCCAGCCTGCCTCCTCCCACCTCCCAGCCTGGCAGCGATGCCACCGGGAAGTCATCTGAGGCGAATGTCTCCTAGGAAGGGGCCAGGGTGCAGACAGCATCACCCATAACTCCAAGGGTTGTCAGGGACCCCCGGTTCTGATGTCCAGGCTCCCATCCTGCTCGTGTCCAGAGGTCTTGGGGCCCTGTTGGAGGCTGCAGAAGATGGATTTAGAGCCATCAGGTGGGGGCTGAGGCCTCTGCCTCCCAAGGAGGTCTCACCAAGGGATGCCATGTGACTAAGAGGAGGGTGGACACTGGGGCCTGGAGACCTGGGTTCACCCTGCCCCCCACTGCCCCTGCACTGACTTGCCAGCCCTTGAGCAAAACCCAGGAATCTCTAAGGGCTCGTCTCCTCCTCTGCTCAGTGAGGGTCTCAACAGGCTCAGAGGGTGGCCTGTGCCTGGGTTCCTGAACCCCAGTGGCTAGTTGGAGATGAGTCTGATTTAGGAGTTTCCTCCCAAGGATGCATGAGAGTCCAGCAAGCTCTTAACTCAGTATGGAGGGGTCTCCATGAATGGCCACGATGACAGCTGTTCTCACTGTTTTCTGGGAAATGGGATGTGATGGCAAGCTGTCGGAAGCCTGAGAGAGGTCATGCGGATGGTAGCGGGCTTGCTGTGCACTGGCTGCAGCTGCTCACCACAAGGAAGGCCTGGCCTCCGTCCAGGAGCACTGGTTCCGTGATTCCCAGAGGGGCTCTTCCTTCTCCGAGAGGTCCAGCGCTCTCCAGGGCATCTGTAACCTTGGCTACTGTGCAGACCTCTGTGAGGCAGACAAGGGGGCTGGATCTTCCCCGCCAAGGCCCAGAGAGTCACACCAGGTCCCCCAGCCCGGCCTGCAGCAGAGGTCTAGTGCCCACTAGGGCGGTCAGATTTGAGTAGCCTGGGGGCAGACAGAGCACTGAGAGGGGGCCAGAGCTGCCTGTGCAAGCTGAAGCCAGACTACACCATGCTGCATAGCTTTGGGCAACTTGCTCTGAGCCTCGGTTTTTCCATCAGCAAAATGGGGCTGATAATAGTCCGCCTGCTTTGGGAAGACTGGATCCTGGGCCGTGCCTGGCACATGGTAAGCACTAGATAGATGGTGGCCCCAAGAGTAGCCCACCCCGACCTGGTCTCTTATCTATCCAGAACAGAGCCTGTTGCTGGACCCATGAATGCCGAGTTACATGCCCTGCCCGAGTCCCAAGCCTCTCCCAGCTCATTGGTCAGCAGAATCAGAAATGCTGGAGGAGAGGGGTCTCATCGACTGCAGCCCTGAACCCCCCAAACCCCCAACACTCCCCTCTCTCAGCACAGGGGCTTCTTCTCAGTGGCAGGGAGTGAGCACGTGGCCTTCTTGAGGGTGTGTGTGTTCGTCATTCAGTCATGTCTGACTCTGTGACCCCATGGACTGTAGCTCTCCAGGCTCCTCTGTCCATGGGAATTCTCCAGGCATGGATACTGGAGTGGGTAGCCTTTCCCTTCTTCAGGGGATCTTCCCAACCCAGGGATCGAACCCGGGTCTCCTGCATGGTAGGCAGATTCTTCACCATCTGAGCCACTGGGGAAGCCCAGCACATGCGTGACACACACACATGCAAGGCACGCTTGAGGGTGGAGTAATTGCTGGGGTGCAGGGAGTGATCACTTT
This sequence comes from Bison bison bison, assembly GCF_000754665.1. NCBI lineage: Eukaryota > Metazoa > Chordata > Mammalia > Artiodactyla > Bovidae > Bison > Bison bison. Next base: position 5,435,206 of record NW_011495069.1, read on the forward strand.
TTCTCTGTTAAGGATGGTGTATCAGTTTCTGTTTGCTGCTGTAACGAATAACCACAAACTTCATGGCTTAAAACAGCACAAATGCATTGTTTTCTTGCAGTCCTGGAGGTCGGATGTCTGAAATGGGTGTCACTGGCTGACATCAGTGTGTTGGGGGCGGTGCCCTGTCTCTCTCTAGGAGAGAACCTGTCTCCTTGCCTTTCCCAGCTTCCCCCAGCTGACTGCATTCCTTGGCTTGGAGCCCCTCCCTCTGTCTTCAGAGGGCATCACTGCAACTTCTGCTCCCATCCTTGCATCTCTTCTCGTACTCTGACCCTCCTGCTTCTCTTAAAAGGATCCTCGTGATTACATTGGGCCCACTTGGATAATCCAGGATAATCTCCCCATCTCAGAAATCCTTACTTTAATCCCATTTGCAGAGTCCCTTTTGCTATGTAACATTCCCAGGTTCTAGGGATTAGGATGTTGACACTTTCTGGGGTCATTGGTCTGTCTACCATGGGTGGAAAAACTGGCATCTACCTCAACCTTGACCAGAGGGGCCTATGTTGGCTAATGTTGATAATAATGTTGACTGAATGTGTTAGTCACTCAGCCATGTCCAACTCTTTGTGACCCTGTGGACTATAGCCCGCCAGGCTCCGCTGGCCATGGAATTCTCCAGGCAAGAATACTGGAGTCGGTTGTCATTCCCTTCTCCAGGGGATCTTCCTGACCCCGGGATTGAACCCAGGTCTCCTGCACTGAAGGCAGATTCTTTACCATCTGAGTCATCAGGGAACCCTATTTAGTGACTGCTTTGTGCCCAATTTGTATAGGAATTTGAGTTATAAGGACAGTCAGTGTTGTACTGAGCGCTCTGTTTTGCTGAGCCCAGGTCCTGAGCAGAGCGCTTTCTGGGCATGCCCTCGTTAACCATCACCACCACCTGCAAGACAGGTGCTGATGTGATTTCCCATTCTGCAGCTTATGGACCGGGGAAGCGTCCCCCCACCCCCGAGTCCCTGGGGTCAGGAAGTGGGGTTCAAGTCAAGATGTAACTGCTGAGCCCATGTTCTCTGCTCCCCAGGATACACCTATGCTGTTTCCCTGGCATTTGGACCAACCCCACCTGGGTTCCAGCACCAGCCCCCCCACCCACCAGGCTCCCACTGTCCCACCCAGCTCATCCCACCGCCAGCGTCTGCACCCTGCTCCAGTGGTGGCTGCCGGAACTGCTTGCTCGGTGTCACCCTGGCCAGTCTGTGGTTTCCCAGCAGGGACCGTGGCTGCAGGCGCTCCATGAGCGAATGTGCTAAAATCAGAGCGGAGGAGGCGGGCAGGGGCGTTGAGGACTGTGTGTGGGACAGCAGAGTAGGCACACTATGCCTGAGTAATTCTGTGTCTGGGTGGGAGGTGGGGTACTGGGAGCCAGACAATCTGGACCCCAGTTCTGCCCATACTGCAGAGCGGCTGGTGCACAGCCAGAGCCCAGATCTCCTTTTCTGGGACTTCTCGCCTGTTGCCCTCTGTCCCCCGCAAGGCCTTCAGGAGGCACTAACCCACTGAAAACCCCAGATCCACACCTGTGAGCAGATTACTCTCTACTGGGTCCCTTCACCAGTTCCATCATTCTCCCTCTCAATGAGCTTTTGGGGGCCCTTCTCTAGGTCTGTGTCTAAGACCCCACACACTGCTGCCTTGCCGTGGGATATTGGACCAATCCCCAGGATGCCTCAGTCTTCCCATCTTTATATTGGGCTTCATCTTTGTGCCTCGGCCCATGGTGTGATCCTTTTGCAGCCCCCGCCCACCGTGGCACAGCCCCTCTCAGCATCACCCCCCACCCCAAGGCTGGCCTGGGCAGCTCCCCGGGCAGGGGCAGAGGGGAGAGAGGCTCAGGAAGGAAGAGACACGTGTCCTCCATGCTCATTCAGTTTCAGGCTCAGGGAGGATCCCCTGGAAACTCCCCATTCCCGGCTTCTTCCGTCAGGGTCTTCCCTCATCCCCGGAGAGCTCAGTTGTAACCAGTGGGAAATGGGACAGATAATTGCAACTTTAAATAAGGCCAAGTGAGCGCTCCCTGCCAAGCCCAGCACGGGGGACTTACTGAGCTTCCACGGAAGGCAGCAGGAAGCCCTCAACGATGATGCTGAGAAATCCCAGTGCTGCCACTAACTCCCTGGTGACTCCAGGCTATTCACTGCCCTTCTCGGAGCCTCAGTTTCCTCGCCTGTGAAATGGGGGCCAAATAGCATTGCCTGTGAAAATGAACTATCACAGAGCCTGGCACAGGCAGTCGGAGGTGCCCAGCTGGAGGTCAGGATTAGGGTTATTAATTTTCCCAGTTTAAATGCAGCTGCCCAATCCTATCCCCCCACCCCACCAGAGGCTTCTCTGGGAGCTGTCCTCAGTCCCATTGGCTTCTGGGTAGTGAAGGGTGATACAAATTGTGGTACTAACTTCTCCTGGGCTAAGCTGACTGTGCCAGGACTGTGCCAAGAGCTTTGCATCCCTACCTGCGTGTAAGCCTTGCTCAGTGCTCCCATTCTCCAGATGAGGTCATCGAGGCTGCAGACCTGGAGTGGGTCTGGGGAGGAGAGAAACAGGGCCAGCAGGGGAGGGGAACACCCGTCATCATGAGGGCACAGGACCACCCACCACACACCTTAACCCCATCAGAGAAGCATCCTATCCCAGTGTGGCAAGATGCTTGAGGTTCCAGGTCCAATATCCTAATTAGAGCAGGAATTCCCGAGCCTTCTTCCAGCATCCACAGCTCTGTGGGGCCAACCCAGGCTGCAGCTACACGACCGTGGAATTCCTCAGGAGGAGGAGCCCTAGTGTGGGTCTGGGTAACTGAGGGCTGATCAGTCAGGGCAAGGAGATGGCCTGCCCATGGCCAGTGGCCCTGTGGTCTTCTCCAGCTCCTAGGTGCCCCAGCTGAGTGGCACAGCCCAGCCGCTTGAGGAGGCTGCTCCTTGGCTCAGCTCTAAGGCAGGGCCGGCCTATTGTGCTTGTGGTCTCAGCGCAGACCACCTGCTCGTCATCTGACATGGCTTCTGCTTATGCCAGAGGGGAGCTGTGACCTCCTGGTCACTGGACACCAGGGGCCACCGGACACCAGGGGCCACCACTTCCACTCAGCAGCCAGCAGGGCAGGACTCCTGCCCCCATCCAAACACCAGGCTAGGAAAGGGCATCAGATACACTCTGCAGAATTGTTGCTCAGAGAAGGGGCGTCTAACCCAAGCTGGGAAAGTGGAGAGGTGTGGGTCAGGGAAGGCTTCCTGGAAGGAGAGATCCCTGAGCTAAGTGTTTAAGGGTAAAGAGGACTTTTCCAGGTGAGGAAGGTGAGCATCCCGGGTAGAGGAAGAGGCTTGGGCAGGAGCCACGAGGAGGTGTTGAATGTTGTCGGAACTCTTTCCTGCCCTGGGTTTCGCTTCTGCTGCTCTGCCTGCCTGCCATGGCCCCATCTTTTCAGAGAAAGTGTTCCCGGCGGGGGTATAACCAAGAGCAAAAGCTTGACAGTGGAGTGAAGAGGGTGTGGACTCATAGTTAGCAGACTGGCCTGGGGTGGAGGGAGGTGCCGTCAGCATCAGAGGCCAGGGCAGCCCACAGAAGGCCTTCCAGGTCAGGCCAGTCTGGATCGACCCCCCAGGGTAGGAGATGGAAGAAGCTTCTCTGTCTAGCCCGTCAGCACCTGGAGGTCTGTAAAACCACAGGTTATCTGCCCTCCCGGGACTGTGGCTGACTCCCTGCTGGAAGCCTTCCGTGCTTTGATGGAATGATCTCTCGCACAGACAAGAAGTCTCCTCTGCCGTCCCCTGTGCCCTCCCCTGCACCAGAAACCGAGAAAAGCCCGTTGGCAGTCGATGTGACTGTCACAGCCCACCTCCTGGAGCTGGAAGTGCCCTCCTTCTGAAGATCCTCAGGCTGCAAAGGACCCCCAGCCTGTGGTGGGAAGAGCTCAAGTCTGTAGCCTTGTCCCCTGCCCCCTGCCCCTCCCTGGGGGCAACCTCCCACCTCCAGATCAGATCATGCCTGCTCCCTGCGTCCATGCTGCCATGGAAGCCCCCCCACCCCAACCCCAACTCCTTCCCGACCCCACCGCCTGCTTCAGTCCTCACCTGAGACTGTGGACTCCCAAAAGCCTTCTCAGGATTGTGGAAAGAGATGGGGTCATGCAGCCCAGAAAACAAACCCTGCCTTCCCCACCAACTTTCAGGGGCAGTTGGGCCCACTAACTTGTCCTCTTGTGTGTGTGTGTGTGTGTGTGTGTGTGTGTGTGTGTGTGAGTGTGCGCATGTGCATGCACTTAGCCATGTCCAGCTTTTTGGGACCCCGTGGACTGTAGCCCGCCAGGTTCCTCTGTCTGTGGGATCCTCCAGGCCAGAATACTGGAGTGGGTTGCTGTCCTTCTCCAGACTTGTCCTCACTGAACCTCAGTTTACTAATCTGTAAAATGGAGACACTGTATGCCCCTTGGAGGATTTGGGGAGGCTCAGATGTGCTCCTGGATGTCCCTTGCATGGCTCAGTGCCTGGCGTAGCGTAGGTGCTCAGTAAATGGTCTCCATGGTGATGGAGATACAGGTGGCAGGGGTCTGTTCCCTCGCCTCCTGGATAACCTCTTTCCTGACTCAGAGAGCCTCTTCCTCCATGTCTTCTCCATTCGAAGCCCCCTCGTTTCAAGTCCTATCCCTTATCAGGCCTGTCCACCGTTAAGAACCTTCCATGCCATCATGTCACGAGCCCCAGTACTGGAAAGCTCTTGGACCCGCCTGGCTCCCTGTCAGAGGTCACCCCTTAGGGTGTTGGGGATGGTGGGGAATGAATGGTATGATGAGGGTGATGAACATGTGGAAGCTCCACTCCTGGAGATGGTGATGGGGAGTACGGGCACAGGAGAAAATGCCCCAGCAGAGCTGCGTCTGCTTAACTGCCCAAGATGCCAGATGTGGTTGGCAAGTGGGCCCAGGGTGTTGGAGGGAGCAGGTGGAGTCTCGCTGAGCGGAGAAGGTACCCCAGGGGTTCTGTTGCTGCTCGGCAGAACCACAAGGGCCACAGAGGCAGAGCTGGAGGCGGGTATTGGCACTGAGGGGGATGCAGACTTTCTGTAAAAACAGCTCCTCTTGAGACAGAAGCTGCTTTCAGAATGAGCGGGGGCTTTGGAGCCATCACTCCTGGAGTGGAATCATTGCTCTGCCTCTGACCAGTTTAACTGCGTGATCTGGGCCGCCCTCTGCACCTCTCTGATCCCTTGGCTGCAATGTCCATGCCTATAAAACGGATCAGTCACACCAGAGAATGCAGTGACAACTGAACCAGGCCACGCGCCTACGACCTCAGGCTGGCCTGGGCCGAGAGGCCCAACATTCAAGACTCTTGGTGGCGTCTGTGTTCTCTTTCTCCCAAGACTTCCTCTTTCCTCGAGCAGCTCCCTGCAGGAGCTGTGCTCGTCCTTGCCTCCTGGCCTTTGCCCAGATTGTTCCTCCTGCCTGAAACACCCCCTTATCCTGCTCTCAGTTCTCCCTTTCTTTCCTTCCAGACTGGCTTGCCTCCGCCTCGGAACCTTGGGGTTCAGGCCAGATGTCCCACATCTGAGAAGTCTCCACCGACTCCCCAGGCAGGGTTGGGGTCTCTCCTCTGCTCTGCGGTTTTCTCTTTACACTCTGGCTCTCCTTCCAGACTGAGCTTCCCTGGTGGCTCAGTCGGTAAAGAATCTGCCTGGAATGCAGGAGACCAGGGTTCAATCCCTGGGTCAGGAAGATCCCCTGGAGAAGGAAATGGCAGCCCACTCCAGTATTCTTGCCTGGGGAATCCCATGAACAGAGGAGCCTAGCAGGCTACAGTCCATGGGGTCATGAGAGTCGGACATGACTGACGGCAAAACCACCACCACCTCCTTCCAGACTGTGCAACAGGGGGTCGCAGTTGGCGATGAGGCTGCATCTGGGCTCAAGTCCTCATTCACTGGCTCCTCTTTGGGGGTGGGAGAGGCCTCAGCCATATCCATGCCTGTTAGGATGGGGAAAGCCAGGTCTACAGACCAAAGGGGACCCCAGTGAAACAGGCTGCCTGGAGGCAGAGGGGAACCAGACTCAGAGACATCAGGGCAGAACTCAGGATGCAGCCAAAGGGTGAGGGTTAGGGTTAGAGGGATGAATAAGTGAATAGATCAGCATGCAAATAGGTAAGTAGGGAGGTGAGTGGGTGGGTAGATGGCAGGATAGTTTATGGATAATTTTGAAGACTGGGTGGTTGGAAAGAGATGGATGAGTGGGTGTGTGGGGTCAGTGGGTGAATGAATGAGCAGGAGAATTCCATGTGACTAAGTGTCTGACATCTTGCCCAGAAGCAGAGGGGTGTTCTGGATCCTGGGATTTGAGTTAATTGTCCTTCAGTGGAAGAAACCGGTGCCAATTAGGCAAATAGATCTAGTCCCAGCAGGTCTTGCAGCAGGCTTCCTAATTGACTGCAACCTGACAGACCCCAGCTTGGACCGACGCTGGCCTGTGCCTTATTGATCTGTAATTTACACTGTGCACACATCCAGAAGGATTTGAGGTGACTTGCAACAGTAAACCTGCGTGCAACGGGACAGTTTGAAATGAGAGGAAGTGAGAGGCCACAGAGCAGAGTGGTTCTCACAGTGTCCCCAGTTCAACCCCTGGATCTGCTGCCTGTTAGCTGTGTGACATTGGGCAGGTGGTTTAACCTCTCTGAAGCTCCTTTCTCCCATCTATAGGAAGAAAAGGAGGAAGAATTGAAAGAAGGAAAGAAAGTTGGTTTAATGGGGACGATGTATGCCTGATGACTGGATACTTAGGTGGGAAGCTTGATACGTGGGTGAGTGGATGAATAGGTGGTGGGTTATAGGGGGAGTGGAATGGTAGATGGATGGATGGGATAAGTGAGAGGGTGGATGGATGAATGGGGACAATAATAATTCTACCTCATAGGGTGTTGTGAGCTTCAAAGGAGCACAGATGTGGGACTAACTAAGTGCTTTGAATTATATAGTTCATGCCAAGTCGCTTCAGTCATGTCCAGCTCTCTGTGGTGCTATGGACTGCAGCCTGCCAGGCTTCTCTGTCCTTGAGATTCTCCAGGCAAGAATACTGGAGTGGGTTGCCCTTTCCTTCTCCAGAGAATCTTCCCAATCCAGGGATCGAACCCTTTCTTATGTCTTCTGCATTGGCAGGCCAGTTCTTTACCACTGGTGAAAGTGAAGTCACTCAGTCATGTCCAACTCTTTGTGATCCCCTGGACTGTAGCCTACCAGGCTCCTCCATTCGTGGAATTTTCCAGGCAAGAGTCCTGGAGTGGGTTGCCATTTCCTTCTCCAGGGTACCACCTGGGAACTTCATAATATTGTATAATTCAGGGAAGCCTGAATTATATAGTATATGGGTCCATTTTGATAACAGTAACCGCCTTTCTTGGAGGAAAAGTCCAGGCACCCAGGTGGTATAAGTGGGAAAGGGCATTTGATGTCTGGGTTGGCTGGAGGTCGGGACAAGGTGCGGGTTCCATGGCTTTAACAGAAGCTGAGGGCTATGACAGTGATCCGGGCTTGGTCCTGCCCACAAGGTACTCACAACCCAGGTGGGCTGATGAGTAAAAGTCTCCAGGCAGGGTTACCAGGGTGACAATGAGAGGTATGCACAGGGCTGTAGAAGCCCCAGTGCCAGGATCATGAGAAAAGGCTGCCAGGAGGGGGTGACTTTTGATACGGATCTTTTTTTTTGGCTGCATTGGGTCTTAGCCGCAGCCTGCGGACCTTCACTGTGTCACATGGGGTCTTTTGTTGCTGTGCACAGACCCTCTGGTTGAGGTGCTCGGGCTCCAGTAGTTGCAGCACATGGGCTCAGTTGCTCAGCAACATGTGAGATCCTAGTTCTCCGACCAGGGATGGAAACTGCGCCCCTTGCATTGCTAAGTGGATTCTTAACCACTGACCCACCAGGCAGATCCCTTGAAATGGAGCTTGGAGGATGCGTATGAGTGTCCTAGGCAGGCTAAGAGGACGAGGATTGTTGCAGGGAGAAGGAACGCCTTGAGTGCCGAACTGCAGGGTGGGAGCTCTGTCCAGGGGGCTGAAGGGAGATGAAAAAATGTTAAACAACCACTCAGAAGGGGTGCTGACTGTAAACAGCGGGGGTGGCTGAGCTCCTGCTTCCCTTAGCCAGCCCGAGACAGGTCCCAGAAGTAACCGCCTTCCTGAGTGTGCTTCCTCTTCTTTAAAATGGTTATGATGGGAACTTCCCTGGTGGACCAGTGGTTAAGAGTCCGTGCTTCCACTTCAGGGGACACAGGTTTGATCCCCAGTCAAGGAACTAAGATCCTGCATGCCTCATGGTGTAGCCAAAAGGAAAAAAAAAAAAGGTTGTGATTAATGTTCCCAACTAAGCAGTCACTATCAGGGTCTCGCCGGATAAAGCCAAAAAGTGCTCAGCACAGACCTGGCACATAGTAGGCGCTCAGTAATGCCAGTTGCCATCACTATATATATGTTTTTAACTTTGTACTTTATATTGGCGTATAGCCGATTATGTTGTGATACTTTCAGGCGGACCGCACAGGGCCTCAGCCACACATTTACATGTATCCATTCTCCCCCAGACTCCTGTCCCATCCAGGCTGCCACCCAACATTGAGCAGAGTTCCCTGTGCTATACAGAAGGACCTTGTTGGTTATCCATTTTAAATAGAGCAGTGCCATCCCTATATTTTCATTAACTACTTAATAGGGAGGAATTGCCTGTGGATTTATTTAAGTAAAAGGGCTTTAAAAATTTAAAACAGTGGACAAATGCTGGCTTGAGAGGCCGCCTGGTGTGTCAGGAATGTCAAGGGCAGTAGACTCGAGTTCACTTTCCGAGTTGCTGTGTGACTTGGGCCAAGTCGCCTCACCTCTCAGATCTTCATTTTTCTTCTGTTATAAAATGGGGCCAGCAAGAATACCGGGCATCCCTCAGGGTTGTCCTGAAGACTGACAGGGCTCTTCTGTGTGCAGGGCGATTCCCATCCCTGCCTCCCTTCTTCCCCTTCCCCAGCAGCCCTGGTGTTCATTTACCGCCCACCCCACCCCCAGCAACCCCTTCCCAGACCCCCATCCATCATCCTGTCCTTTGCGGAGGTTAAGTGGGTCCCCAAGCAGCGAATCCAAACTCTCCCGAAGCCCCTGCCGCACAATACAGCCCGCTGTTAGTGAGCACCCCGGCTGGCCCGGAGGATTGGATTTCAGCCGGGCAGCCGGCGCTGGCGGATGCCCAGGCCAGCGGCGGGCAGGCAGGAGGACAGAGCAGAGGAGCCCAGCGTCGCGGGGACTCCTCCGCCCGGGGCCTGAGAAAACAAGAACAGGCTCCAGGCAGGCAACCGAGGCAGAGGAGGGCCTCTGATGGCAGGAGGACAAGGAGGGGTGTGTGCTGGGAGAGTTGGCGGGCAGAAGGATTTTACATTAGCTGAGTCCTCTTTCCGTGAGCCTGAGGGCGGAGCGGGTGTGGGAGGGCCGAGCTGGAAAAACATCACACTGCCTCTTGGCACATTTCAGCCTGTGAGATCCACAGTCTGCCCGCAGCTAGCCCAGGGCTGCCCTGCTGGCATCGCCGCCTTCTACTTGGTTGCTTTGGACCAGCGACCCCAAGATGCCCTCAGCTGATGCTTCTCACCTGGTTTTCAGAGAAGGAGGCCACAGGAAACCCGGGGCTATAGTTCAAATCCAGCGTTGCTGCTGTGGGGCTGTGTGGCTTTGGGCAGGTCTCTGAGCCTTTCGGAACCCAGGTTCCTCATCTGTACAATGAGGGTAATGTGCCAGCCTTGCAGGATGTGTGGAGTGATGGCTCAAGGCCTGGCACCAAGAGCGTGGTACCTGAACGCTCTGATTTTTTTCCCTCCCATTTGCGAATCATCGTGACCTGGTGCCTTCTGGGGTCAGACTGAACACTCCCATCTGGCCTTGCCTCTTAGTGGCCATGTGGCCTCCGGGGAGTCCTTGATCTCCCCAAGCTTTGGCTTCTCCATTACTTGCTCTGAAGCATCAGTGGGATGATGTCACTGAAACCCACATTGCGTCCTCCATGAGTGTCAGTGATTTTCGCTGTTGCTTCCGTAGGGCCCAGCCTTTGCATGTGATAAAGACCCTTTGCACCCAGTGCCTCCTTAGAGCCTCTCAGCAGCCCTGGGAGGTACATTGAGTGAGAATATTATGATCCCCATTTTATAGATGAAGAGACTAAGGCTCAGAGAGGTACAGTGAACTTTTCCAGATCACCCGGCTTATCCACGGCCTTGAACTTTATCTCCTGATCCTGACTATTGCCTCCTCTTGGAATCCTATCATGGGCCAGAGGAAGAATCCTCCGACTCCCTGCAATGGCTAGCCCAGGTCTGGCCTCCAGACTGTGGCTAGCATCTGACCAGGCCGTGGCAGGGTAGATAGGCCTGTGTTCGAGTCACCTGAGCCCCATTAGCCCCAGCAGGGAGCAGCTAGAGCTGCTGGGAAGGGTTCAGAGTGGCATCTGCATCTCAGGTCACGTGCCAGGCTGTTTGGTTGCCTGGGCTGAGGGCTGCTGGCCAATCTGGAGCAAAGATCCCAGGGAATCACTGCAAGATATCTGTCCATCTTGAGGACAGACCATGTTCTCATGTCCATGTTCTCATGTCCATGTTCTTAAGATAGACCATATCGCTACCGTCCTCAGGAACCCTCTATTGCCCCGTTTTGGATCTTCAGGACAAGATCCAAACTCCTGAGTGCCATACTTGAGGCCCTACCGTCTGGCCCCATCCTGAGGTGACAGATTCATCCACAAAGCATCTTGCTCCCACCCCACAGCACAGACATGCCAGCCCAATGCAGTGGTGAAGAACATGGGCTTTGGCGTGAGGCAGATGGAGCTCCACCGCTGCCCGGCCATGAAAACCTTGACCAATCTCTCCTAACTTTAGCTTTCCCATCTGTAAAGGGAGGTTCAGTAAAGTACCTACTTTATAAATAGTTATGATGAAATGAGATAACGAATGGTAAGCCTTTAGCCGAGAGCCCACCACCGAGACCCTCGGGTTTTACTGTGGCCCAGACTCCACTTTCACACCTCTGAGCCTTTGATTCTGCCGTGCCCTTTACTTGGGATGCCCTTCCCCTCTCCTCCCAGCCCAAATGCTACCTCCTCTGAGACGCCTTTGCTGATTTCCTGGTCAAGGGTGATCCTTTCTTCCCCTGGGCTTCCAGGTTCGCAGCCCATATCAGCTGCTTCACTCTGCCTCTCTCTGTAGAGAGTTTACATCTTGGACACTAGTCTGGAAAGCTCCTTGAGGGAAGGACTTGATCTGTTTTTTCATCCCCAGTGTTCAGCACAGGCCCTGACACACAAGAGGTAGAGTCACGTAGATGTTTGTTGAATCACCATGATCTTGTTTCTCAGACTGGGAGAATTCAGGGACAGCTGCCAGAAACTTAAGCCCCCTTGAGTTAAGTTTTGGAAGAGAAGTTAGCCAGGCTCCAAAGCTGGAAGGACATTCCAAGCAGAAAAATTGGGAACATTCAAGTCACCAAGGCCCAAGGAAACATAGCGCCTTCTGCACGCAGAAGGAAACTCAGGAAGGCTGGTCACGGCTGGAGGTAATTAAGCTGGGCTGCCTGACAGGGGCCTTAAATGGGTTGTGGAGGAGCTAGGACTTGACCTCGCTGGCAGTGGGAGTTCTGAAGGGCGTTCGGTTCAGTTAAGACATGATCAGACATGGGCTTTAGAAACCTCAGCCGTGTGTAAAATCAAATACATCTACTGTGTACCAGAATCATTTCTCAGTGCTAAAGTCACAGCAGTGAAGGAGGCAGACAGAGCTCTTCCAGAATGAGGGCCTTCAGTTCAGTTCAGTCACTCAGTCGTGTCCAACTCTTTGCGACCCTGCGGACTGCCTTGGAGACTGCAGATCAACGGGACTCACCTGTGTGATGCCACTTAATTCTCACATGACCCATTATACAGATGGGGAAACTGAGGTCCAGAGAGGAGCACAGGTTTGCCTACAGTCACTCACTAAAGGAGTGCCAGAGCCAAGGTTCCAGCCTGGACAGTCTGTGCACCACTCCCCTGCTGCCCTCCCCTTTTTATCCCCTCCCGTCCTTACACAGGCCCTTAAACAAAAAGAGCATAGTGTGTGAGTGTGTGGGGGTGTGTGTGTTTTAAGGCTATAGCTACAGTCTCCTGAAAATAACACAGATGAAGAATGAAACAGATGGTGGTTCAAACCCCAGCCCTGCCTCTGAGTGCTTGTCAGGCCACTTCGCCTCTCTGATGTCAGCTGCCACGTCTGTAAAGTGGGGCTAATGTACCCCACAGGTTGCCAGGAGCCTGAGTCCATGCTTAGAGCGCCCAACTCAACGCCTAGCACACAGTAGGCACTTAATAAATGCTTCTCCTCGTGTCTTTGGAACTCTCACCTGCTGTCACTGGCGCAGACGGTGTCTGTGGCCCTGGAGAAGTCTGATCCAAGAAGGGCTCAGATGGAGCTGACCAGGGCTGGGTCGGGGAGCAGAGGGCGACCCACTCCACTCCAGCCTAAAAACAGGGCCCCGCACAGCCACTCTCCCGTCGGCCCAAACGCTAACGACTTCAGTGTGTCTCCTTTTTAGCGCAAATATTTCTGAAATGTGCACCGCTCATTCACACATAGCCAGAGGGGTCTTCGGGCCTCCCCAGCCTGTGCGATCAGGGCCTCCTGATTGCTTTCTTCTGTGCAGTCTCCAGGAAGCAGGGGGGGCGGTGTGGGAGCAGTGGGGCCAGGGCCAAAGCCACTCCCAGGGTCTGGACCCTGTTTTCCCCATCAAGTAAGGCACTCCGGGCTGGTGGCTGGGTGCTGAAAACCTTGTCCACGTACTCTCAGTTTCCCCATCTTTCCACTGGGATTTTTTTTTTTTTTTTAATGGTCACTTCAAACATCCAGGGATTGAGATCTGGACATTTCCAGGACTAACTGGGAGGTTGGGAGGGCCCAGAGGCGAGTGAAAGGGCAGTGGTAGGCAGGGCGGGGGTGGGTGGTACCAGGGGAGCCGGGAAAGATGTGGGCAGATGGGTGTGGTCCAGCAAGGGGGCCTCGGACAGTCGCTGGCCTTTGCTGGGCGGCCCTGCTCCAGCTCTCCAGCTCAGCCCCCAGCCCCGTCAGTCCCTGCCTCTCCCTCCCTCATGCCTACATGCGAGACACGCTGCCGTCACCTCGTGCCTGTGCCTCTGTTGTCCCTTCTGCCTGGCGCGCTCTCCCACTTAGCCTCCACGACGCTCTCCTAACTCATCCTTCAAGCCCTTTATCTGTGTCACTTCCTCCAGGAAGCCATCCCTGGATTGTTTGTTTTCTTCCTCTCCTGGTGTACCCAGTGGCATCACGTACCGAGCCCCCACACGCATTCCTGTTGTGGTTTTGTCTCATCATGTGGTGATTAATTATCTGTGTACAGTGAAAGTGGCTTCCCCTGCACGTGGGATTGTCATTGTCACAGCTGGGGGGGGGGGCGGGGCGGGGGAGTGGAGAGCACATTTCGAGCAATTGAGAGGCAGCTTGTAGAGCCTAGTGGTCCCCAAAGTGTGGGGAGTGAGATGATATTGGGTAGTTTGCAGGCAAACTTTTTAAATGGTAATAGTCTTATTTTTGTTTTCCTTCCTTTTATGGCAAGTGATATTGGTTTCCCATTTGTAATAATGATAACTTTTTCCTCTTTAAAATGCACTTGAGGAAAAAAAAAAGAGTCGGAAGAAATTTTGTAATTATATAATAATACAGGCTGTAGGTGGAAACAGCCAAAGTCATGGGTGTTGTCCTGAAGGAGCAGAACACTGGCATGTTCGAGGCTTACAGTTTTAGGGGAGGGAAGGGGAATGTAGCCTTTGACTGAAGACCTACTAAGTGCAAAGCCCTCTGCTGGGTCTTGGGGTAAGTAAATTACAGATGGGGTGGAAGGGGAGGAGATCAGGAGAATCAGTGTGCAAGAGAGAGTACCAAACCGTGTGTGTAGCCGGAGCACAGCTTGTAAATGGAAGAGTTGTGTGACCCCGGGCAAGTCCCTAAGCCTCTGTAAACCTCAGTTTTCTCATCTGTGAAATGGGACAGTATCAGTTATCTCTTGGCATCACTGTGAGAATGTTGGTGAGGTTTTCTGGCTCCTAATAGACAGGGTCTCTGGTCTCAGTCAACATGAGTTCTCTCCCTCTGTAGATTTTTGAGAACAGAGGGGCAAGGTCTGGGGTGTTATGGGGAGGAGGGAAGTGCTGGTGATGGAAATAGGGCATGGCTTGCTGAACCCACCCAGGTTCCCAGGAAAACTGAGCTTGAACTTCAGTACTTGGTTAAGAGGAACAAAGAGGAAACCAGGGCATTCCAGGAAAGCGGCATCAGACAGACCAGGAGGGGCTCCCTGGAGGCCTCAGCCCTTGAACGAGAGGCTGATGTCCATCAGATGTTGGCAGGCGTGGTCTGGGGTGTGGGGGGAGCTGCTTGGACTCGCCTTCACTTGCAGGGGCCACCTGATGAGCCCAAAGGAAACGATGTGTGTACGCCAGCACAGGGTCAGCCAAAACGCACCACGCTGGATCTGAAAAAAGAATAGCTGCCACTTACTGATGATCTGCTTGGGCTGGGCTGCAAGCTAAGAACCCTCCCATCTCACTTAGCTCTCCTATTCTCCTCCACAAGGTATTATGGCCTTTCTGTAGGTGAGGAGACTGAAGCTTAGAAAGGTTGCAAGTCCAAGGTGGCAGAGAAGGTATTAGAATTGAAGTCTGACCTCCCAGTCCCAGTCCATCTGCTCTGCTTACCTGCCTTTTTTGCAGAGGGTGGAGGGTGATGTGGACATGGAAAGGCAAAGGCCAAGGGGAAAGCACCCTGGGGGTTCCCTCCTGCCATGGCTCCCGGGGGGTAACAGCCTTCCAGGCAGAGCCCAGGACTGGCTTGGTGAGAAAGGAGCGTAGGGGCCGCCTTCTGCGTCCTCCCCAGCGGACCTGCAAGCTGGCCCCTCCTCTTAGCCTCTTCCAGTCTATGACCAAACAGCCCGTTGACTTCCTTCTGAGATCCTCCCCTTGCTGGTTCCAGTTGTGGTGGGAGGCAGAGGAGAGGAACAGTGGAGCCCCAAACCTGAACTCCCTGGGAGCCCAGAGTTTGAGGACCAGCTTTTAGTGTGTGACTTTTGGCCAGTCCTTTGCACCTCTCTGGGCCCGAGTTTCCACCCAGGCGTGGAGGACGTCCGTTCGCAGTCCCTCCTCTGGGCTGTGGAATCCTCTAGCGCTTGGCCTCTGGGTCAGCCCAAGAATCCAGCCAAGGGGTGGGGCCACCTGCTTGGCGGGTTTGCCTCCCCCACCAACCCCTCTCTGGTCCCAAGCGCAGTCTCCTCTCTCCCTTGTTGCGCACAGCTCCCAGCAGCTGTTCCTCAGGCCCAGGCAGAGAGCCCGGCTTGGCGCGTCTCTGGCTGAGGCCGATGAGAGAAAACAGGTTAAAAGTTCAGCCCTTGTTCTCTCCAGGAAGAAAAATCTGTAGCATTCGGAGTGTGAAAAGGAACCCTTTTTTAAGCTCCAAAGCAGCACAATAGAACTTCCCTCCAATTTGCCATCAAAAGGACGCCCTTGGCACTGGACTCCAGCGTC
>NW_011495069.1:5450921-5451284 GCF_000754665.1 Bison bison bison
GTAGCATCCCCAGCGTGCCCGGCTCCTGCAAGGAGACCTTCAACCTCTATTACTACGAGGCCGACTTCGACTCGGCCACCAAGACCTTCCCCACCTGGATGGAGAACCCGTGGGTGAAGGTGGACACCATTGCCGCCGACGAGAGCTTCTCCCAGGTGGACCTGGGCGGCCGGGTCATGAAGATCAACACCGAGGTGCGGAGTTTCGGGCCCGTGTCCCGCAGCGGCTTCTATCTGGCCTTCCAGGACTACGGCGGCTGCATGTCCCTCATTGCCGTGCGCGTCTTCTACCGGAAGTGCCCCCGCGTCATCCAGAATGGCGCCGTCTTCCAGGAGACGTTGTCGGGGGCGGAGAGCACCTCCG
>NW_011495069.1:5451384-5453954 GCF_000754665.1 Bison bison bison
GCCCACAGGCGGTCATGGGGACCCTGCCGCATCCTCTCTTGTCAGCCTGCAGGTCTGACTGGGGTCACCTCTGGCTCAACACTTCCTTCTTTCCCACCCTCCCATCCGAACCGCCCCTGCCTGGTTCAAGACCTTGTTCCTCCCATTTCAACCTTGACAGCGACCTGGACACTTCCCTCTGCCCCAACTCTCCTTGCCCTAGTTCATTCAACCCAGGTCATCAAACGAAGTGTCTAGAAGTTTACAGGGTAGGAGGCAGGAGACCCTCACCTCCCACTCTGCCACCAACTCCTGGGTGATCTTTAGGAAGCCTCTTCCCCTCTCTGTGCCTCAGTTGCCCTATTTCCAAAATGAGGCTGTTAGATTAGACCAGAGATAGGATCTCAGATGGTGGGTGGTGGTTTCCTGGAGCACTGTGGCAAGAAGCCCTGTGTACTCACAGAGTGTGAGCATTGATTAGTGATGTCTGTCCTGGGCGCAGGATGGGAGCTTAGCAGCAAGCATTGCCTCACACTCACATTTGCTCACCTAGGGGGTGTGGAGGGTCCAGCTGTGATCCCCTAGGTCTCTCTGCTTACCCTCTGACAACTCTTTGTATTCACACCCCATCTCTGCCACCAGACTGTGAACTGCTCCCTTAGAAGAGCTTTGCTAGTCACCCTCAGGGTACCCGGTACAGTGCTTGGGTACATAATGTACATCAGGATATATTTGTGGATTGAATGCCCAAGCAATTTAAATCTACTCAGTGCATCACAGTTCAGTTCAAAAAGCATTTTGAATCCCCTGTGGCAGGAAAGGGGGGAGAGGGAAGGGGTCCTGAGCCCGATCAGGGGGTGAATGGAGATCTTTCTGGCCCTGTGGGTCTTCTTTGTCATTGACTGGATGGTTCCGCCCCTCCAGCTAGAATAACAGGAAGCAAGTAGGGCCCAGCTGGGTCAGAAGCTGATCTGAGTTTTCTGAACCCCAGAGGGCAGGTGATGGGCTGGCCCCATTGGACACGGTGTTCACCCCTGCCACCCCTCCATCCCCAGGGCCCTGTCCTTGGGACAGAGTTGGCTGAGCCCCAGGGGAGGGGGCCCAGGGATGAGGACATGATGGAGAACTCCCAGTTCCTGGAGAAAGGGGAACGGTATCCCTGATGGGAGGCGTGGGGCAGATGGCAAAATTGGGATAACTGAGACAGCTTGGCTGGGGCCCAAGGGAGGCCTCTGTAAGGCCAGCATTCCAGTTGGTGAGAATTTGATGCATGCAGAAAAGCAAACAGGACCCTCATTTTGAAGGAAAAATTTGAAATTTCTTGAGGACTCTCTGAAGCCCATCCAGGAGACCCCAGGTTAAGACCCTTCCCCAGTAAAGGAAGGCAATACCTAGATTGGAGGGATGTGACTGGCTGAGAGGGTGGGGCGTGACCATGCGTAAAAGGGCTGGAGTTGGGTTTAAGGGGTGGAGTCTAGAGGAATAGACTCAGATGATTGGCTGGAGTGTAGCAATGGGCGGGATCATGGAGTGAGAGGTAGGACCTAAAGGGAGGGTAGTCTACACGGTTAGACCTAGTGATTGTTTGGAGCAAGGAAGTAGGTGGCTCCTCTGTACAGACGGCCCTTAAGAGGGACGTTCTTGGTGATTGACCGTGCTTTGTAGGCAGCTCATGAGTGACTCTGCTCTCTCCACAGAAACGCTGATGGATTCAACCACAGCGACGGCGGAGCTGGGCTGGATTGTGCATCCTCCATCGGGGGTAAGTCAATGGTCCTCAAACCCTTCCTGGTCTCCAGGATACCTCCGGTTCTGCTGCGGGGCCTGGATGCCCTACCCCACCCCATTCGAGCCCCTTCCCCTCCTTCAGGTCCCAGGACCTGGGCTCTCATTGCCCCACCCTACTGGTCCCCTACCATTGATCGAGTACCAGTTACCGTGACAACAGGCTGGATGCTTTTAGCTCTTGTGCTATAGAATTCTTAAGAGTGAGGCTGAGAAGTGGGTACTCACAACCCCTGTTTTACAGATAGGAAAAGTGAATTGTCAGTTCCTGAGCGTGCACTGGGTGTCATACTGTATCAAAGCACCTTTACACACATCATCTCCAGTCCTGTGGGAAGGAACCACCTCCATTTTACAGATGAGGAAACTGAAGCTCAGAGAGCTATAGCCACCTGCCCGGGACCCTACAGCTAGTAAGTGATGAGGGCTCAGGTTTGTAACCAAGGCTGTGACCTAGTCCTCTGGGTTCCCACCACACTAGATTCTACCTTCCTGAGCTCCTACCATCACACTTCCTTGGGTCCTGTGGTCTGAGCCCACGTAGGCTATGAGCTTCCCAGGAACACAATCAGGCACAGGGACTTCCCTGGTGGTCCAATGGTTAAGACTCTGCTTCCACTGCAAGGGCACAGGTTCGATCCCTGGTCCAGGAGCTAAAATTCCACATGGCATGTGGCACATACGCCACCACCCACCCCCTCCCCCACCCCACCGCCACCCCCGCCAAAAAAAAAAAAGATACCGGCGCAGTTTGAGATTCCTCTTTCTTCTCACAACAACCAGCCCAGCAGTTACCTATAGGCTGT
>NW_011495069.1:5454054-5454934 GCF_000754665.1 Bison bison bison
ATGGACTGTAGCCTACCAGGCTCCTCTGTCCATGGGATTTTCCAGGCAAGAGTACTGGAGTGGGTTGCCATTTCCTTCCTCCAGGGGATCTTCCCGACCCAGGGATCGAACCTAGGTCTCCCACCTTGCTTCAACCACCTGAGCCACTGGGGAAGCCATTCCAATTCTGCCACTTACCAGCTGTGTGACTGGGGGGCAAGTTCCTTAACCTGCCTGAGCTTTTAGCTTCCTCGTGTATCAAATGGTGGTGATCATGTCTTCCTCATAGAATTGTTGTGAGGTTTTTCTGCAAAGTATCCAGCATGGCACCTGACGCAGAGTGGGCTCCCAGTGGCAAGTGGCTATGGGAGCTGTCGCCGGCATCATCCTCATCGCCTTCCTTTCTGATATCAGCCCCTCCTCACCCCCCTGGTCTCTGGTGAGGGCTCGGGGCTCCCCCAGCCCCCGCTCCCCCATCCCAGCTCCTCCATGGGGACTCAGCTGCTACCCCAAGGAACTGCATCCTCCGCTACCCCCCTCAGGCCTGTGCTCTCAATAGGCAGGGCCCCAGGGTCAGGCCTCTTTCTGTGGCTCTTTCTTGTCACCAATTTTCCATCTGCGAAGGCGGCTGGGCCCACAGCCCCACCCTGCCAGTAATGAGGCCAGGCTGGGCTGCAGGGCCCCCGGACGCAATTATTTGGGGTGTTTAGGCTGCAGGGCCTCCGCATGTTAATTAGAGAGAGGGGAGAAAGGCAGAGTGCTCTAATTAAGTGCTCTAATTAAGTTCTGAAGAAGAGCAGTGATTGTAACAAGGGGCTGACTTTGTCACATGGTGCCACCAAAAAAAAAATTAAATGCAATGTAGGGAGCTTCAGAGCCGCCACTGAAGGAGTGGCTGGGG
>NW_011495069.1:5455034-5456807 GCF_000754665.1 Bison bison bison
CCGGCCTTCCTCCCACATGCTCGCCCTTCACAGCAGCCACAGCCACCGCCCCGCCCCGCCCCGCGCAGGCTGGGCCCAGAGAATCTGAGGGAGGCAGAAAGACAAAGAGCACCCACGCAAGGGTGACACCTCTCCGACTGCTTACTCTCCCCCAGACAGTCACTTCTGGCGGTTGGGGAAATAGAGGCCCAGAGCGGGGCAGTGACTTGCCTAAGGTCACACACCAAGTTAGCAGAGCTGGAACAAAGCCCACTGCTGGGTCCTTGAGTTTCGAGGCAGTGTGGACAAGCATGCGCATGGGTCTGAGTTTGGGTCTGTATGACCTGGGGTCCAGTGCCGGTGTGTGACTGCACTTCTCTGGTCTCTACTTGCTCATCTGTAAAATGGGGATAACTGTGCTTCCCACATGTGATAATCATAACAAAGAAATGAGATGCTATTACAGCACCCACCCTGGGCTCGGCACGGTTCACCCTGCTTGTTGGGGCCCTTTTGTGGGCCTGCCCCAGGTGAAGCCAGCCCAGCACCAAAGAGGGGCACAGGAGAAGGAGGGATCAGGGAACTGATCCCAGCAAGCTCTCAGACCCACTGGGGGAGACCAGACCAAGAGGGCTTGGGTGCCTGGCACTCATTTAAGCAGGCTGTCCCCAAAGGCCCAAGGGAGAGTTGGTGAACCTGGATACAGCGGCCGGAGGGAGACTCCGCTCCCGGAGGTTCCAGAAGGCTGGATAGAGAGGTGCTCGAGGGGGCGTGAAAGGGTGAACAAAGGCTCAGCCTGCGAGTGAGCATCTGTGCATGGAACACGGCCTTTGCCCTTCTGTTCTCAGCTTTCCTCGGCCCTACCAAGCCCCCTCCAGCAGTGGGAGTGGGGAGCTCACAGCTGGGTGGGTAAGCGCCCAGGCCGGGGCCTGGTGAGGTGCCAAAGCAATGACCCCAGGCAGGAAGACAGGGAGGTCTCCCTCCAGTCTCCGTATTAACTACTCTCACAGGGAAAAGGCCTCATGTTTCTGTTATGGGGGTGAGGGCTTATCGTCCGTTGGGCTGAGGATCCCCAAGGGCAAGGGCTGTGTCTGCCTGGTCAGACAGGGCGCTCCAGGCAGACACAGCCCTGCCTCCTCCAGCAGACTGGTCGCTCCTCAAGCACATACCTCGTGCGCTTTCAGCCTCTCCCTGGTTTCCTTTCCGTTGGGAGCTTCCCAGGAACAGCAGGGGGGCCGTGACTTCTTTACCAGATTAGTTACCCCTGGGGGGTAAGGGTCACATCTCCCGCGCGGATTAGGGGAATACCACCAAGAGCAGCGCGTGTGCCGTTCCCGTCAGATTGGCGCATCTCCTGCGTAGAGCGGGGAATTCCTCAGGGCCAGAGCCAAGTCTCCTGCTCAGTTTGGGGCTTCTCTGATGCTAGGCATCGTGTCTCCATCATCAAACTGGGAGATCCCTTAGGTAGAGTCTGTGCCTCCCCCTGTGAGATGAGGAGGCCCCTGATGGTAGGTGTTCTGCCTGCCGCCTTCAGGGCTGGAGGATCCCCTAAGGAAAAGTCTGTGCCCCCCACCCTAGGATGTTCCCTGGAGCTCAGCCCCTAGCTGCCCCACCTGACTGGCATTTCACCCACAGTGGGAAGAGGTGAGTGGCTACGATGAGAACATGAACACCATCCGCACGTACCAGGTATGCAATGTGTTTGAGTCGAGCCAGAACAACTGGCTACGGACCAAGTTCATCCGGCGCCGGGGCGCCCATCGCATCCACGTAGAGATGAAGTTCTCGGTGCGT
>NW_011495069.1:5456907-5458837 GCF_000754665.1 Bison bison bison
GGAGGCCTTGAATACCGCTTCATGAATGGTGGTGTGTGCAGACACTGCAGGGGGTGTGCCCGCTGATTTTCGTTGGTATGAGGATAAATGTTTCTCATTTTAACTACTATGTGAATATTAATGATAGCAAGTGGTGCTTTGTTTCTTCATTCACAAAAGTGACGTGGTTTCCTTTTTAAGAAAACGTGTACGCCGTAGTAAAAAACATCAATAAGATAATATGCATTGAACTTCTGTTGTGTCAGTCAGTATAGGCCAAGCCATGCTGAAGTAACAAAACAATAAATGTTTATTTCCCACTTAATGCTGCATGTCCATCGTGAGTCAGCTTGGGATTCCTCCCTCTGGGAGCCAAGCAGATGGAGGAGCCACTCTTTGGAATGTTATGATCACCAGGCAGAGGGAAGGAGCAAGTAAGACAGATTATATATAGGCTCTAAAGCACCCCCACCCCCAGAATGGCTCATATGTCATGCCTGTCCACATTTCAGTGGCCAAGTAATGTGATTACTTCCAATCCAGAGAAATGGGAAAGTACAGCCCCACTGTGAGCTATCTTAACTGTGTGCCGAGCACTTTACGTGTCGAACTCTTTTAATCCTCACAACCACCCTGTAAAGGAACATCCCATCTTTTAGGAAGAAGTCAGAGCTCAGAGAGTTCATACAGGGAGTAAGCAGAGGCGGCCTGGGGGCTTACCAGGTCGTGTGATTCCAAACCACCCTTTTAACTACTGTGCCCTTTAAGTTAATTTAAGGAAAATGTTAAGTCAACAATAGTACAGGTGGTATTTGATGACAACCAAGAGTCACAAAGCTGCTTTGCAAATGGAAGAAGTTGTAAAAGGTACTGCATGGTGGTGAGAAGCCTATAAAGGTAGATAGAGCTGAGTACAAATCCCAGCCCTGCCACTTACCAGCTGGATATCTTGAATCAAGTGTGAAACCCTCTCTCATAGAATAGTTGTGAGGATTCAAGACCTCAAAACATGTAAACCACTTATAATGACTTCTAGTAAAAACCTAATAAATGTTAACTAAATGGGATGCTACATATGAAGTCCAGCATGGCACAGATTCTCTGCACTGTGAGCTGTGGTGGTCGATGGTGACAGCATAGGAGACTTGAAGCCTACTTGCGCCAGTTCCTCTTGCCTTCCCAGTTGGAATTGAATCCTGGAGTGTTCCAAACGCTAGCCCAGGAGCCTTGAAAGTCAGTTAAAATTGAGCCTGGGGAAGCTACAGTGATCCTCACCCTTATTAAATTCTATCATATCCACCATCTCCGGGACACCTCCCTCCAGCCTTTGGAGGAAGCATGTTAAAGATCCCTGGGAGGAGAAGTGGGTCTGTGAGACACAGGAGCAGTGGCCTCTGGGGAAGCTGCTGCAGTGATCTTAGGCGATGGTGACGCCTGGACTGGCATCCCCAGTGCTGGGGAAGAGGAGGAGTATAGTCGAAGGGTGTTTTGGCAGTGAACTGATGAGATGTGGAGACAAGTTGGAAAGAGCAGGGAGAGGACTCAGAGGAACCAGAAATTCCAGTTTACAGAGCCTTGATGATCTGGGGAAGGAAATGGGGAAATGGGGAGAAAAGGCTGATTTCTCGGGGAAGACAACGCATCTGGTTTTCTGTACTTGAGTGTGAAAACGCACCACCTTGGGAGATGGTGGGGGTGACAGGCCGTGAGGAACAGATTCAGTCCTCACCGTCCACCAGTTACTCACTCCTCCAACCTTCCCCGCCCCTCCTCTGTGTCAGACCTTGTGCTGAGCACCAGGTAAGATGGAAGAATCCAACTGTGGCCTTGCCTTCTAGGAGCTCATGATCTAGCAGAGAGGACCAGCTGTAAATGATCAAGAGTGAGACTGTGTCAGATTTGTTTTAGTAGGAATAGTCCAGGCCATGATGGGCATCCGAGGGCTTCTGAG
>NW_011495069.1:5458937-5459877 GCF_000754665.1 Bison bison bison
GAGGCCGTGGAGAATGGCACTGTCTGCCGAGGTAAGGGACGCGGTGGGACAGGTGCCCCTGCAAGCGCATGGGGCATTGCTATTGGCTGCAGCCTTGAGCCTGGCAGCTAGGAGGGCAGGCTGGTCAGGGCAGAGGCCTGGAGCTGAGCGGGAGGCCCTCTGCTGCCAGAGTTTCCGAATCTGTAGCCACGGTTCAGCTTCTTGGAGGGAGGCCTTGAATACCGCTTCATGAATGGTGGTGTGTGCAGACACTGCAGGGGGTGTGCCCGCTGATTTTCGTTGGTATGAGGATAAATGTTTCTCATTTTAACTACTATGTGAATATTAATGATAGCAAGTGGTGCTTTGTTTCTTCATTCACAAAAGTGACGTGGTTTCCTTTTTAAGAAAACGTGTACGCCGTAGTAAAAAACATCAATAAGATAATATGCGTTGAACTTCTGTTGTGTCAGTCAATATAGGCCAAGCCATGCCGAAGTGACAAAGCAGTAAAAGTTTATATTGTACTTAATGCTGCATGTCCATCACAAGTCAGCTTGGGAAAATGTGTAAGTCGTAGTAAATGGTATTGATAAGAGCACGTTCATTGAGCTTTTGCAGTATCAGTCAGTATAGGCCAAGCCATGCTGAAGTAACAAAACAATAAATGTTTATTTCCCACTTAACGCTGCATGTCCATCGTGAGTCAGCTTGGGATTCCTCCCTCTGGGAGCCAAGCAGATGGAGGAGCCGCTCTTTGGAATGTTATGATCACCAGGCAGAGGGAA
Source organism: Bison bison bison (assembly GCF_000754665.1). NCBI lineage: Eukaryota > Metazoa > Chordata > Mammalia > Artiodactyla > Bovidae > Bison > Bison bison. The sequence continues at coordinate 5,459,705 of NW_011495069.1, forward strand.
GGAGCAAGTAAGACAGATTATATATAGGCTCTAAAGCACCCCCCACCCCCCAGAATGGCTCATATGTCATGCCTGTCCACATTTCAGTGGCCAAGTAATGTGATTACTTCCAATCCAGAGAAATGGGAAAGTACAGCCCCACTGTGAGCTATCTTTACTGTGTGCCGAGCACT
>NW_011495069.1:5459977-5464819 GCF_000754665.1 Bison bison bison
AGGGCTTCTGAGAGGAGGTGGCATTGGAGCTGAGTCTTGGGAGAAGGAGGCATTGACCAGGTGGCCCCGACCTTCTGGAGGTTGGATTGGCATAAGCAAAGGCCCTGGCGACATAAATCAGTGTGGCTCATTAGAGGGGCTGGTCAGTTGTTTGGGGTGGCTATGGCTCAGGGCACAAGGAGGGAGGTAAGAAGAACCATGATTGGAGGGGTGCCTAGATGAGGAGGTATGTTAGTTATCGCTGCATAGCAAGTTACCCCCACATTTAGCTGCTTAAAGCAGAAAGCACGTGTTGTCTCTCAGTTTCTTAGGGTCAGGAATCAGGCATGGGTGGCTTGATGGATGGGTGCCTCTCTCTCAGGGTCTCTCCTGAGGTTGCATCTGGAGGTTTGACCAGGGAAAGATCTGCTTCCACGTTCCTGCACATGGTTGTTGGCAGGTCCCAGTCCCTCCCACACGGGCCTCTCGCACGTGCAGCGGCTTCCCCAGAGTATGAAAGAGAGAGTACCCACGACAGAAGCCACAATCTTTTGATCCTCTTGCTTTCAGAAGGGATGTCTCATTACTTCTCCCAAGTTCTCTTCATTAAAAGTGAGTCACCCGATTCAGTCCTTGCTCCAGGGGAGGGAATTACATGGGGGTGTGAATGCCAGGAGGTAGGGTCACTGGGGCCAAGGCAGAGGTTGCCTGTCACAGGATCAGAGTCTGGGCTGCTTCTTGCAAGTGGTGGGGGCTCGAGGTAATATGAGGGCAGGGTGTGTCCAGGGCTGGCTTCCCCCTACCTCAACCCCCAGCCCAGGCCCAGCCTACCCCGCCGGCTGCTGGACGTGAGTGGAGGCCAGTCAGGGTGTGATTAATGAGCTCAGGGAGCCAGAAGGACACCAGCTGCTGCCATGGCCTGTGAGCAACCACCCAGATGTGGGGCTGCTTCAGCCCAGGCCCCAGAGGCGCTGGCCCCACCAGCCCGGGACGTGTCGGAATGGTAATTACAGCTCCCATCCAAGTGGTCGGCAGAGTGCTCGCCCATCTCCAGCTCAGAGATTCTCCACCTTTTCTCTGCCTCCCTCCAGAACCATTGACAAGTCTCTTAAAATGCAGATTCCTGGGTCTGGTGCAAACTTCATCCCAGGTCTGGTTCTGTGCCTCGGAGGTGACGCCAAGAATCGGCATTTTTTTTAAACAAGCAGCCCTGACGCTTCTTTAACAGGACTCTTAGCTCAGACACACGATGTGTTAACACATCCTTGGCCAGACCAAGCAGGACTCAAGGCCAGGCAATGACCACAGGCCCAGCCCCACCGCCACCCCAGGGAGCATCCACCCTAAAGCGTGGGAGGGGACCTTAGCAGAATCTCTGGGAGGGTGTGGTTTGGAAAGATCCAGTTAAGTTTGAAGCATAATATGATGGGGAAATAATCTCTTGCTTTCTCAAAGAAATGCAAGTTAGAGAAAACTTGGCAGAGAAGGAGTAGATGAGTCCTCTTGGGGCGCGGCAGCGATCCCAGGGATGGGCTGTGGTGAATAATGGTGGACTGGCTATTCTAATGCACTCAGTGGTTCCTGAAACTATGGGCTAAACTGATTCAATCAGACCAACTTGCTCTGGAGCCTACTGTGTGCCTAGCACAGTGGGGAGAGCAGGGGAGGGCCCCAGTTAACCCCTCAACCAGCATGTCCTGGGTACCTTCTGTGCAGCAGGTAGCCTTCTAACAGGTATTTACCGAGTACCTTCTATGAGCCAGGCATATGCCAGTCCTAGGGAGCATCAAAGTGAACAAGAGGGCACACTCACTGCCCTCCCAGAGTTGTTGGTCCAGGTGGGTGGGCAGAGGAAGATGGAGGAAATAAAGTAAATAAACAAGTAAATCGTTACAAACTGTGAGGAGTGAAAAGAAAGATATAAGGTGTAACAGTAGAGATTAAAAGGAGGATCTGCTTTAGCCAGGTGATTCAGAGAAGGCTTCTTGGACGAGGTGTCATTGAGCTGACTAGGGCTGACCTGGGATAGTTGGAAGAGAGTGCCTGAGACTCAGGGTTTGGCCTCAAGTGGCTCCTGGGTGAGCAGAGGATTCAGACTCAGAGGAACAAGGCAGAGCATGGTCCTTCCAGAAATGAGATCTGTCCAGGCCAAGTACTTTGATGGAAGAAGGCCATCTTTTCTGATGGGACATCTGGGAGGGCTTCGAGGAGGAGGTGGCATTTGAAGTAGGCCTTCAGGAGTGAGTAGGATTTGGATGGGTGAAGGGAGGGAAGGAACTCGTGGTCAAGAAGCCTCATGAACAAAGGCCCGTGGTGTGACAGAACAGGGCATGTTTGGTGAGTGTCCAGCGCCCTACTGGGAATGGGGCTGGGACATGGCTTTCTCTCCTTGATTCATCTATTCACGGTTCACTGAGTGCCTAATCTGAGCCTGCACTGGCCATATCGATGGTGGGTGGGAGACTCCGGGGACTGTCTGCAGAAGACCTCTGCCTTCTCCGGCTTCCCCGGTCCCCAGCCCCCTAGGTAGCACAGTCCCCACTGGGGCCTGCCACCAGCGGATCTGCTGGGGCCGGGGTTCGGGGGGCAGGAGGGTGGCCCAGGAATCCGCCCCCCTAAACCTCTGCAGCAGCTGCTCCACCCCAGCCCTGAGTCCATTCGCCTGACTCTTTCCAGATGTTGATGGGGTTGATTGGGAACGTGTCCCGGCCTCAGTTTCTCCAAGTTTTATCTTGGCCTCTCCTTCCCTAATAAAACTCCTACTTGCCCCTCCCTGCCCATGTGTGGGCGCCCCTCCTCCAGCCCAGAAACCACTGGGGACCCTGCCCTTCTCTCTCTCCCAATGGAAGACGTGCGTCTCGAAGGGGTCTGGAGAGAGTTCCACAGTGAGTGTGATCTCTGCGATGCTCTCAGGGTGTAATGGGATTTTTAATATTTAGCTTGGACAGGGAGAGGGGCTGCGAGCCAGCGGATTGGGGTGGGGGGTGGGGATGGTTGCACGCACATGTTGATCAGCTGGCTCCAGCTTAGACTTCCCAGCTCCCAGCTGCCCTGGGCTTCCCCTCTCAGCCTCTCCTCCTCCTCCTGCCCTGCTTGGCAGCCCCTGGCCCTGCTCTCTCCCCCACCCATGGCCTGTCCTTGACCTTGGTCTTGGAGACCTGGTTTCAAACCCCAGTCCTACCTCTTGCTAGCTGTGTGACCTTGGGCAAGCCATGGACCCTTTCCTGATCTTTGTTTTCTCATCTGCAAAACAGAATAAACAGATGGACTGCTGTGCAAAGTAAATGAGAAAATACCTAGAAAAGTGTCAGAAAAATAAGAACTTTTACAAACTTGCCTGAGAGCTTTTTTTAATTTTCCTCCCAATGAGCTTTTTTTTTATTTTGAGGAAAAAATAACTTTTCCTTATCACAAAAGCAATACAGGTTATTTGCAGAATCTTTAGCTGATAAGCCAAAAGGAGAAAATTAAAATAACACAGAGAGTAACCACTGTTAACAGACTGATGTGGATCCTTCGAGGTGTATGTATGTGTATTTACACATATTGATTTTTTTTAAAAGAAAAATTAGATTCCTTATGGGAATACATGAGGTTTTTTGACTTACTAGTATTTTGTGGGCGTTTTTCAATGTCATGTTGGATCATGTGGGAAGGCTCTTAGAATTCCATAGGCTATCTGTACAGTAATTTTTTTTAGAATCCTCTGGTGATCCACATGTAGATTGCTTAGTTTTTCACTATCTTAAATGCTGAGATGAATTTCATGGTCCCTCTGCCTTTCTGCACTGCTCCAGGTATTTGTGTAGGATATGTCTCCTGGTGTAGAATTGTGGGGTCAAAGGGTATGTACTTTTTTTTAGAGCTTTTGGCACACATTGCCAGATTGCCCTCCAGAAACACTGGGCTGAGTTACCCTCCTGGCAGCAGCCTTCAGGAGTGTCTGTTTCCCCACATACTCACCAGCATGGGATATTCTGCCTGTGGCTTTATTTTCTGTTTTAATTCTAGAATCCTGTGCTTCCCCAGCCAAGGTAGGGAGGGACCGGGGTCAGAGATCCTCTCTGGGCCCTCAGAGCTGGCGCCTGGGCCACCCTCAGGGTGGCCTCCTTCCCACCCTGCTCTCAGCTCCAGCCCTTCCCACAGAAGCTGGACCAGTGGCCCAGCTGTGTCTGGTGAGTCTGTGGGGGTGGGGTGCGGTCAGTCTCAGGGTGAAGAGGAGGAGGCGTCCAGCTGGCGAGGCCTGTGCTGGGAAAGGGGTGTGAGTGTTGGAATGCTGGGTGGGAGGAAAAGCCCAGACCCCCTCCTACCCCGACAGAAAGTTCTGCAGCATCTCTTCAAGGGCAGGGTGGAGACACCCAGCTTGGGGAGGGGGAAAGGTCATAGATAACCCCTCCCGACCCCAGACTCAGGCCAGGCCTGAGACCACACACACCAGCCTTTGGGGAAGGGGATTGGATGGGAATCCTGGCCAATACACTCAGGCTATTCAAGTCTTTGCTTTTAAAAATTGGAAGTGCCTCCCTCTCCCCACATCCCCTTTCCTCTATGCTCTCAAAGCGTCTATTTTTATTCACGACTTTCCATCCATCTCTCCATTGATCTACCTGTTTCTCCACCTACCCAGCCAGCCATCATCCATTCACTGAACTCCATTTTCTGATTTTTTATTTTTTTGCTTCTTGGAGAGTCTTTGTATAGAGGACCAAGAAGCTAACATACTAGTAAAATCACACTCCCCAGGTACCTGCTGTGTGCCAGTCTCTGGATCAGGTATAGGGACTGCAGGCACGAAGAAGGCCCTTCTCGCCCTCCTAACGTTTCCAGTCTGGTATAGGGGATATGGCTCCATTTGTAACTATA
>NW_011495069.1:5464919-5465439 GCF_000754665.1 Bison bison bison
ATTCTCCAAAGCCCTGGGAAAATGGGAGGAGTTGGGGGCAGAAATTAGTCCAGAAAAAAGATAGTCAGAAATGATACTGATGTTTTTGTTTTTAACCCTGGTCTCCCACTGACCCTCAGCCTTCTAGGGGACAGGGGGCACGGGAGAAGTCTTCTTGGCCAAGGGAGAAGGCAGAGGGGCCGTCAGCACTTTAGTTTCGCTCTGTCCGAGGGCTAAACGAGGCAGAGGCTGAAAGGAGTCCGGAGGACTGGAGAGGGCCAGAGCTGAGGGTGAAAGGTGCCTCTGGGGGGCCCAGCTCTGTGCTATATGCCGGGCTCTGTTGTCTCACTGAATCTTCGGTTGGTATGATGAGCTCCATTTGCAAATGAGACTGAGGTCCAGAGAGGCTCAGCAAAGCTTCCAAGGCCACACGGCCAGCAGCAAGTAGCAGAGGCAGACTGGGAGCCCAGCGTCCTCCAATTTGCTGGGACAACTGATTACCCGGGAGTGGGCGGATATCTGGAGGTACCCTGCCCTGCCC
>NW_011495069.1:5465582-5476333 GCF_000754665.1 Bison bison bison
GGGGGTGGGGGTGGGGGGGTCACACATGAGATTGTAAGACCTCATAGGAAAGAGAGGACAGCTGAAGGGCTTCTAAGGGGAAGAGGGAAGCTCGTGGCTGGGCCGTGGAGGGCGAGTTGCTTTTGCATCAAGAGGTGTTAGCAGGATGGAGCACACTCCCAGGGCAGAGGCTCAGGGATGGGGAAGCCCCCCATGGGCCTCCTCTCTTCATGCTGAGCCACGAAAGGGGCGCAGCCGCCCCAGTTAACCGCTGGCCAGGGAGAAGGGGCCCCCACTGCCAGCCCCCACACAGCATTAACCAAGTGCTTGGGTCGTGCTGCCTTCCTGCCTCTTACCTTCTGGAATCTCTCCATCAGATTAGGAAACTGAGACCGAGGGCCAGCATCCCACCCCCTCGTAGGTGGCCGAGGCAGGTGTGCACTCTTGTGCTTCCTACTTCTGATATCCTCGGCTTCTTGGAGGTGTCAGAAAGGCTTGGTAGGGACTCCCCTGGTGGTCCAGTGGCTAAGACACTGCACTCCCAATGCAGGGGTCCCCAGGGTTCCATCTCTGGTCCGGAAACTAGACCCCACACGCCGCAACTAAACATCCTCAATGCCGCAACAAACAGCGAAGCTCCCGAGTGTTGCAGCTAAGACCCAGCACATCCAAGGACCTCCTGTGGACCAGGCAGCTCCCCACGGAGGGTCTCACTGACTCCCAGTCACCAGTTTAGCATCCTCATCCCTGTTTTACAGAAGAGGAAACTGAGGCTCAAAGAGGTAAAGCAGCTTGTCCACGGTGACACAGGGAGGGATCGGATTTGAACCCAGGTCATCTGACCCTGGAGCCCCAGCACTGCCCTCTCTCAGCCCCAGACTGACCCAGGACCCTGAAGGCATCAAGGTTGACGGCTTTGGCCACAGGCCGCCCCAGAACACTCCGGCAGGACCATAAACAGCTGGGGGAAGTTCCCCTCCCTCCAGCGGCTGCCTTTTCATCTGGCTGGGCTTCGGGATCTGGCGAGAGGAGCCCGTTTATTGAGGAAGTTTATGCATTTAACAGTTTAAGCCTTTCTAAGCCTGTGGTACAACAGGATTTCAGAGCCGTTAACAATTCTGTGTGGTTAAGAGATTTTCATGGCTGTGCGGCAGCTGGCTCGGGCCCCACAGGCCCTGTTCTGGCCTCCACCCCTCGCCCTGCTGGGGCACCTCCTCCCTGGGGCTCTTTGTCCTCAGCCCCCACCCTGCCGCTTCTCCCTGCTCCCCTCATTCCTACTGCCTAGGGATGAACTTTGACCTCAGAGGGGAACTGAGGTCCAGAGAGGGGACGGGAGCTGCCCAAGGCCACACAGCAGGTGAGAGGCTTGAACTGAGTCCCTTCCCACACCCTGGACTGCCTTCCTTGGGTAAGGGAATGTGGCGGGAGGATGGTCTATTGTTAATTCCCTACTGGCAAGACTTACAAACCACCCCCCTCAAAACCAGCATCTGATCTCTACCAGGGCTTTGGGAACAGGGTTGGGGTGGGGAGACTTGCCCGGATTCACTCACCTTGTCAGCTATCGAGTTGAAATCAGAACTCAGGCCGAATGAGAATTCTTCACACAGTACAAAACGAGGTTTGTTGTTTTGGTTTGTTTCCATTGCTTGTCGGGGGTGGGGAGGGAATGCCATTTGTAATTATAATGTATTACATATGTACTGTATTTATTTACTTACACTCTGCCTCATTCCAGAAAAAGATTAGAGGCTGCTTTTGTGTAGCATTTGGTCTCACCCTATGAGATACTTTGATCTGAATGATGCCCACATGAGAGAAGCAAGGCGAAGATTATTAGCGCCATTTTAGAGGCAAGAAAATCTGAAACCAAGAGAGGACCGGACTTTCCCAGGGTCACAGTGCCCTTGGTGGCAGAGACGGGACTTGAGCCCAGTGCTCCGGCCTCCTGGCCCAGGCTCTCATGGGAGCCCCTTGTTGTCCCGTGATGTCCTGTTAGATGGCCCTCAGCCTTTACCTCCACCTCTGCAGGAACAAGACCCCAGGGACCCCTGGAACCACAGGAGATCTTAGTCTCCACCCCACAAGAGAGGTACCCTGGCAGAGTTCCTCACGGCCCCTAGGATGCGTGGTTCATGTAAAGAGGAAGGTGTGGTGGGCCCCTGATGACCACACAGATAAAGGGGCCCCAGGGTCACCCTGAGGGGTGGATAGGCCTTCAGACTCCCACCCTCTCTGCTCCCTCGGGCTCTTTGCTCCTTCACCAGGCCTTCCCAGTCTTTCTCCGTGGAACCCCATCCATGCAGGTTGGATGATACTGTTGTTTCCATCTCGAGGATTTATTTCCTGATCACGCTGACCCAGGAGAGGGTCACAAACTCACAAGGGCTCCCATGTCACTGGCACCCAGACGCAGTACATGAACTTTGCCTGTTGCCCGCTTGGCACCTCCTAAACAAAGGGGCCAAGCAACTGCTCACCAGCTTCACGCTTATAAAAACGGAGGCCCCAAGACGTTAGAAAAAATGGCTTATCCAGAGACCCGGCAATCAAACTCAGGGTCCAGTCCCACGCTCCCTATGCCTCCCACTGGGCCCTGATTGTAAATATCAGAGACAAGAGCCCAGGGAGGCAGGGAACGTGCATTGGTTGAGCGCCCACTGTGTGCTAGGCCTTCTGCTTTAGGCTTGGTGTAGAATTCTGGATCCCTGCAGTCCCCAGAAGTTGGGTACGGTTGTTATTTTCATTTTATAGAGGATGAAGCGGAGACTCAAAGAGGTTAAATAAATCAGCTCAGGATCACGCAGCTAATGAATGGTGGAGCCAGCACTGAAATCCAAAACCTGCTGTCTTCCCACTGGAATATTTGTGCATTTCATTGTGAGTGAAATATTTTTGCAATCTTTATCTCATTTGATTCTTGACAGCCCTAGGGTGTAAGAGGGATCTTATCCCCGTTGTTGAGCTGAGGACATTAAGGCTCAGCGAGGTGAGGTGCACTGCCTGAGGCTCACCGCTAGGAAGGGTCGGGGCTGGGACTAGAGCTGGGTCACTGGGTCGGTTTGACTCTGATGCCCAGGTTGTGTGACCCTCCCAGCCTCTTGCTGATGACTTGCATGAGAGCTCTCATGAACACGTTCATATCAGACCCCTGCCCCGTCGTTCTGCTGAAACTGCTCATAATCAAGGCCATGTTGTTCTTATTGTTCACTTGCTCAGTCGTGTCTGACTCTTTGTGACCCCATGGACTGCAGCACGCCAGGCTTCCCTGTCCCTCACTATCTCCTGGAGCTTGTTCAAACTCATGTCTATTGAGTTGGTGATGCCATCCAACCATCTCATCCTTTGTCGTCCCCTTCTCTTCCCACCTTCAATCTTTCCCAGCATCAAGGTCTTGTCCAGTGAGTCGGCTCTTTGCATCAGGTGGCCAAGGTATCGGAGCTTCAGCTTCAGCATCAGTCCTTCCAGTGAATATTCAGGGTTGATTTCCTTCAGAATGGACTGGTTGGATCTCCTTGCAGTCCAAGGGACTCTCAAGAGTCTTCTCCAGCGCTACAGTTCAAAAGCATCAATTCTTCGGCGTAGAGCCTTCTTTATGGTCCAACTCCCCCTTGAGTGACACCCGTGTCACCAATCCGTTGGTCAGTTCCCAGGTCTCAGCTTCCCCAGGGGCATGTGATAGAGAGACCACTGACTCCTGGTGTCCTTCCTGCTTTGCCAGGTGCTTTGTGGCCAGTCCCTGCTCACCTCCCACCTCTCTACCCCAGAGGACCCAGTGCTGAGTCCTTGGTCTCCTCCTCTTCTCTCTCCCTCTCTCCAGTTGATTTCATCCAGGCCCTCTCTGGCCAATCTCTAGCCCGGACCCCTTCTCTAATGTCCAGACTCCCATACCCAGCTACCAACTGGACATCTCCACCCATTCTCCTCCCTGCCCCCTAGTCTGTTCCCTGCCCTGCAGCTAGAGGTCCCTCTAAAACATGTCATGCCCTGCCTCTGCTCAGAACCCCCGAAGTCCCTCATCTGACATAAAGCAAAAGCCAGAAGGGCCCATAGAGCCCTCTGTGATCTGTCCCTCGCCACTCCAGACAGATTCTCACTTCTTGCCTCCTTCACTCCAGACCCGCTCACTTCCATGGCGGTTTCATCTGCCTGGAATGTTCTTTCCTTGGGTGTCTACATTGACTGCCTTCTCATCTTCTTCAGGTCTCTCCCCAAACTTCACCTTGTCACCAAGGTCCCCCATGGCCCTAGTTTTCAAAACGGTGCCCATGTGTTCACATGCACAGATGTGCACTTACACACGTGTGCACACAGCCTGTCCCTCTTCCCTCTTTATTTCTCTACATCACCCTTACTGCCACCTGACATGCTGTAGGCTCACTTCTTTATCTCTTAACTACTTGTCTCCCCAGCTGGAATGCAAACTCCAGGAGGGCAGATGTTTCTGTTTTATCCACTGCTGTCTCCAGCTTCTAGAGTGATGTTTAACTCATAGAAAGTGTAAGTACATTAGTTGCTCAGGTGTGTCCAACTCTTTGCAACCCCATGGACTATAGCCCACCAGGCTTCTCTGTCCGTGGAATTGTCCAGGCAAGAATACTGGTGTGGGTGGCCGTTCCCTTCTCCAGGGGATCTTCCCGACCAAGGGATCAAACCTAGGTCTCCCGCGTTGCAGGCAGATTCTTTGTCATCTAAGCCACCAGGGAAAACCTAGCTCATAGAAGCTACTCCATAAATGTTAGTTGCAGAGCCCCACTCACCCTAGTCTCACGCCCTGTACCCTCCCAACCCTGATGTGAGCGATGATGCTAACAAAGGCCCTTGGAGAGGCTGGGGGTTCTTTCTCCAGGGCAACCAGAGTGGCCAGGATGCCCAGCAGGTCTATCTGGGGTTGGGACAGGTGTTTCTAGACTTGGATTAAGGGTCCTTTTTCTTGAGATGCAGTATTTCCTGAAAAAATCTTAAATCCTTCTTGGAGCTGGGGGCCTCAGAAAGCATCTGTTAGTATTCCTTGTGTCTTCACCATTAACAACCATAATTCCAGTTCTTGCTCCCTTGCCTGCACTGGCCTATGTGTTTAGACTCCGCACATGGTGGTCCTTGACCAGGGCCTGCTGGGGGACCCATCTCTTAGCAGGAGCCTGCGGGAACCCACCAGGGGCCTGGGTCTGTACAGACACACAGCCAGAGGAGGCACCCAGCCCGCTGAGTCTCCAGCCTCAGGTGTCAGACCCCAGCCCCAGTGCCTGTCTCTCTTGAGGAAGTCTTTTCTGAGCCTCAGTTTCCTCATTGTTAAATGGGGCCTGCGGTCCCAGCCTCCCTGGGTTTAGAAGAGGCCCAGAGGAGTTATGGGAGCTCAGAAGATAGGCAAAGGATGGAGAGGGGAGGGGCGCTCCTGCTCCATCTGGGGAGGGGTGTTTCTTGGGTTGGGCACCAGGAAGTGCCCTGGCTGAGTGCCTGGAGGACAGAGCGTGTGTACATCATTCAGGGGGCTGGCGGTTGCTGGTAATCCCCTCTCAATTACAAGCAAGCCTGAGTACACAGCAGGCGCTTAATACATGGTTGTGGCACAGATGGTTTTAGCCAGATTGAGCAGCACAGGAGCAGCTCACAGATTCAGGGTGCCTGTCCGAATATGGGCTCTGTGCCCCCCACCCACTCACCCTAGGACGCTGGCAGAGTACCTCCCCCACCCCTCCCACCTCTGGGGTTCAGTGTGGCCACCTATAGAATGACTCTTATGTACCAACAGCCTCTAATTCTGTTCTTCCTGGTCCTCACAGTGCCGCCTGAGAGGCCAGCAGGGCAGCTGTGACCATTTGTGACCTGAGAATAGTGACCCCCTGTTACCTGCCACACCCTGGTGCCCTCAAGCAGGAAGGTTAAGGGGAAGAGCCAGCTGCTTTGATTCTCATACCGGTTCTGACATTTATGAGCTGTATGACTCTGGGCATGTGATCACTTCCCAAAAACCTCAACCTTCTCATCTAAATAATGGATGTAATAATGAATGGAATGTTACAGGTGAGTTGTGAGAGTGCAGTGCTATTATCAGAGTAAAGCACCGGGCACACGCCCAGCACGTGGCATGTGGTCAGTGCTGATCATAGCCTGGAACTAACTTATCTCAGTGCTCAAGGTTGTCATCATCCCCTTTCGCAGATGAGGAAACTGAGATTTAGAGAGAGTGAGTGAGTTACTTGCTCCAGGCCACACAGCAAGTAAGGCCCCTTAACTCCTGTCTAGGTGAGCAAAATCAGAGGCCTGGGTGGGACTTGAGAGCCAGTCGGAGCTATTTCCCGCCTCTGTCCCCTATGTCCCTGGCAAATTCTGGGCCCAGAGCCTCATGTTACCTTAGCTTCTTCCAGGGAACCAGACTCAGGCTTCATCCCTTAAAGGTGTCACCATCTGATTCACAGCATTTTAAAGGCCTGAGAATGGTCGCTGACCTTTTTAAGCTGCCTGGACAGACCAGGCAGCCTCAGGGGCCCCACATCCATATCCCTGGCAACTGCAGCCCTGGGCTGCCTTCCCCCTACACCCTGCCGTCAGAGCTGTCTGTCTGTGGGAGCTCCCCGGAGTCCTGGGAGAGGTGTACACGCACGCGTGTGCTGGGTCAGTGCAGGGCATCCCTGACATGGCTGCATGTATGTGTGCACTGGCCCTGGTAGACGTGGCAGAGTGTGCACGGGGCCTGATGGGAGTCTGTTTGTGTCTGTGTGTGTAGAAGCGTGCCCACTGACCCAACATCCCTCCACATGTGAGATTGGAACATCTCTGGACACAAGAGCATGTGCGTACATTTCAGGGGCGGGGCCCGTACATGCCCTTGCCCACACGCTCACCCTGGAGCCCACCGTTGGTCACTACTGCCCTTGTGCCTGTGTGTTCCTGTATCTGCCTGACTTGTCCCAGTACATGTGTGTACAAGGAGGAGCATACTCGTGCACATGCTGGCTCATTTGGACCAGTGCACACAGAGGAACGTAGGTGCCACAAAATGAGCGTGTGCACCCATCATGGTGTGAGGGGATCCCTGTGCATGGATGTGTGTGTCCTGAGTCAAGTAGATGTGTGTATATTTGTGAATATCCAACCACAAGGAAATCAAGCCTGAGTGTATATGTTCATTCATATATTGTATCAAACCACATGTACACATGCTTGGAAATAGGTATTTGTGTGCATGTGTGTCTCTGTGCGTGCAAGGGACCCCACTAGTGACGTGTGTGTGTCAGGGAGGGATACACACACACACACACACACACACACACTTTCTGGGGGCCAGAATGTCAGGGTCATTGATTTTCCGTCTCTTAGAAATTCCCTTTGAGGTCCTCTTCATGTCTCTTTCATGAACCAAACTCAGCAGTTCCAGCGCCCTTAAAGCAAATCGGCCCGTTTTGCAGCAAGCCTCTGTCCCCGGCCTGCCAGCCTCCCCCGCTGGTTGTGTGCACAGCACATACACCCAGAATCTGCTTATGATTTACGGGAAAGCAGGAGGGCCCCTGGCGGGGCTTCGGTGACGGTGCTGGGCTGGGGTCAGCTCCTCTGCTGTTTTCTAGTCGGTGGTCTTGGGCATTCCCTTACTTCCTGGAGCCTCCAGTTTCTCAGCTGCCAAGGAGGCCTGAACGGTGGTACAGACTTGATGGCAAGGCCCCTGCCCAGGCTGGCTCGGCATTTCTCTCACATTTGTGGGCTGTGTTTTGTTCACACAACGCTTCTGCCTTCTTCTCGGGGAGAGAGGCTGCATGTACATGAGGGCCGGTGGTGGACAGGCCGGCGGAGGAGCTGTCATGCCTCCTGGAGGAAGGGGCAACTGTGTGCCGCCCCCCCGCCATGCATCCCCACTGTGCTCTAAGCTGGCATCCCCTCATCCCGGCCTGCCCGCTGCCCTCTGTTACCCCCATTCCACAGAGGAGGAAACTGTGGCCAGAGAGCTGCAGGGGCCTGCCCAAACCTCACAGGAGGCAAGCCAGTATTGGGACCCAGATCCAGCTGACTCCAGGGCCTTCTTGAGCCTGCTAAGAACGCTTCCTAGAGCAGGCGGGAGAGAGAGATCAGGCCTCAAAGGACCTCCGTTCCCCAGAGGGTGGGCTGGAGGGTGTCCAAGCCCGAGGCGCCCCAGGAACAGAGGAGGGGAAGCCCCAGGCTGGAGGAAGGCAGGCCCTTCAGCCTCGGCCTCCTGCCCGCCGGCTCTCCGGGTCCCGGTCCCCTCCAGCTGGGCACCCCCTCGCTGGGGTCCCCTCCCATCCCTAGCGCTGCGGTCTTTGTGGCCCGGGAAGAATGCCTCTCTTTATCTCCCGGGCGCCCCTTCCCTTTGATTCTCCTCTCCCCAGCGTTTCTGCTGACCTCTGCGTGTTGGGAATCCAATTAGAGGAGCGGACAGGGAGAGTGACAGCCACGCTGAATCCCGCCTCGGCCCCTCCGAGCACGCCCGGCCGGAGCTTGCGGGCGATGCGGGGCCTGCTTGTCATGCCGGGCCCAGCGCGGGGCTTTGTGGGGATTAGCGGCCCGGGCCAGGGTGGGGCCTCTCCGCAGATGGGATCAGAAGTGCTGCTGGTGAATGTCACATCGAGGGGAGAGTAGGGGATCCCCCCTCTGCTCTGTGGGGAACCCAGCATGGGGAAGAAGCGGGGGGAATGGGCAGGAGGCAGGGTGGCCTTGGCGTGGAGTGGGTCACCACCTTGGCCGATAGACAGGATGCTTGGGGAAATGACGGCCCAGCCCATTTGGGTTATGTGGTTCCAGAGCTAGATCAAAGCAGAGCTGGCAGCCAGCCTCAGGTCTGCCTGCTGTAGGGGAGACACTTGAATTTCCACCTAGGAGGGGCATCGGGGGTTTAGGTGCTTGCAAGGGTGGGATATTATCTTGAAGCTTTATTTGTAAAACACTTTACTTATGACTGGGAGAGGCAACCCCCCAAATTGGAAAGGGGCGGCCACTTCATGATGGTGTCTGAAGACTTGCCCACCGCAACTACTCCTTGGCATGGCCACCAGCCTAAGGCCAAGACCCTGCCCTTCTCCACCCACCGCCAAGAAGTTATCCTTCTGGTTTACTGCCAAAGAAGATGAGGGTCTCAAGGACCGAAGGCCAGTCTGAGGCAGAGCTAGGATTCGTCTCCCCTCACCCCCTGCTCCTATCCCAGTATCACCCTGACCCCGTCCCCCACCTCCTAAATCAGGAGAGTCCCCCATGCCCCCTCCCCAAGGGGGTATTTGGTGTCTGAAGAAGTGGATTTCTAGCCCTCAGGGAAAACCATCAGCCTCACCCCCAGCCCCAGGAGCAGCAGGCAGAACACGGGCCAACAAATGCCCCAGACCCTCCAGAAACGGCTGGAGCCCACAGTGCACTGGGCCCGTCCTGGGCCCAAGCACCCAGGGAGATTTGGATCTGAGGTGGCTTCTGCCTCCAGGAGCTCACAGTGGTAGGTGTATAAAGGGGAAGCCCAGGACCGTGAGGACCCACAGGAGAAATGTGGGTGGAGATGGGACCACACTTCAGGCTGGGAGTCCCAGAGGACTTCCTGGGGGAAGCGGCACCTGAGCTGAGACCTGGAGGACAAGCTGAAATAGCTTGAGGAGGCCCCCCACCCGAATATTCCAGGCATGAGAGGCAGGGCAGGTGTGGGGCTTCCCGGGGAGGGGCACCTGCCCACGCTCATCCCTGTCCTCATTCCGCAGCTGCCTGGGCTGGGCAGGGCTGACGCATCTCCTGTCCCAGCGCCCCAGCCAGGCTGCACAGCTGTGACCACCTCCTGGGCCTGGAAGGGTTGGCAGTTTGGATGCTCAGCATCTTCAGGAAGAATTGTCGCAGAGGTGGGACAGCAAAGGGCCGGAGAGCACGCATTAGAGAACCAGGCCCCTTCCACACACCGCCTCTGTGGACCCCACATCAGCCCGAGAAGCAAGAAGTGCCACCCCATTTTACCAGTGAGAAAATGGTTCAGGGAAGCAAAGGGGCTGCCCAGACTCAGCATGTTAATATATGGCCCCAGCATCTACACTCAGGACCCGCACAGGCCTTTCCCCCGACTCTGGGCTATCACAGCCAGTGCAGGTACGAGTTTATCGTCTTTATGTTTTAGGTTCTCCTGTCCCAGCTCAATGCCTGGCACACAGAAGGTGCTCAGCGGGTGAGTGGTAGACGGATGGATGGATGGATGGAGAAAAACAATCATCAATCGATTCCTTACCTTAAAAAAAAATAACAGTGGCATTTGTCCCCATCCTGCCAGCAAAGACCGTATTAATGATGGATTAATCTTTCAGCTCAGTTCTCATGAATACAAAACGGGAAGGTGTGTGTGTGGACCCAAGAGAGCCAGAAAAGACATCCTGGGCTGCTTCCCACACCTGTCTGGACCTAAAGACACATGCTCAGTCACCCAGACCCACTCACATGTTCTCACCCACTCACACACTCTTGTACAGCCGACGCCCCCGCCAAGGGACCTCCACACCTCCCCACCCCTCCATCTCCCCAGTTCCAGGCGGAGGCCTCCATGGCCCTGCCCACAGGCACACAGCCTCTTCCAGCCCCTCCCCTCCCTCTGAACCTGACTGCTCCTCCTCGCCTGCCTTCCTCGCCTCCTTCTCTCCTTCCTTTTGTCTTCCCCTCCCATCCTCCTCCTGTGTTTGCTTTCTTCTTCTGTCTCTTGGTTTCTCTACCTTAATCGGGTTTCCCTGTCTTGGCTTCATCCTCCATTGTCTTGGCTTCATCCTCCATTGTCTTGGCTTCATCCTCCATTGTCTTGGCTTCATCCTCCA
>NW_011495069.1:5476501-5477229 GCF_000754665.1 Bison bison bison
CCCCCCACTGCCCCCCCTACCCCGGACCCCATCTTAGACTCATCTGGGGCCCAGGGGGAGCTGTGAACTGGAGAGTGAAGACTTTCTCCTCAACCCAGACACAGGGGTCAAGCTGGGGTCCAAAAGCAGCCCCCTTCCCTTCCGCCTCAGAAAGGGGCATGGTACACATACCCAGGACGGCCGCCACAGTCTCCTCACCTGCTAACCCAGGGAGTCAGCGGGCCTGGCCATTGATTTGCTGCACACGTATCTCCTGAGCCCCACCCCGGCGAGGTGAGGGGAGACGGCTGCAGACTCACACAGCCCAGTTCAGATTTTCTCCATGCCTCCGAGCCTCAGTTTTCTCATCTGTAGAAAGGGGACAGGAGACTTGCCCTGGAAGAGCTGTGTGAAGCTCGGATGTCCTGCCTGACACACAGCAGGAGCTCATAGGTGGCCTTGGAAGAGACAGGCTCTGCCCTCAGAGGACTCACGGCCCGGTGGAAGGCAGGTGGCAGGAGAAGTCACCCCCGTCAGGCTCTGGGGAGCTGGTAGAACCATAATCAGAGGCTATTTGTCCCAGAGGTCAGTTTGAGGGGCCGGGGTCAGGAATCACAGGGAAGAGACAGGTCTCATCCTGAGTGATGCTGGGCCATGTGCCTCAGTGGGAGCCGTTGCTAGAATTCAGCCTACGATCTGGCCAGCCTGGAGTTTGTCTGTCAGTCTAGGGATTCTCAAGCACGCCTGGT